>NW_024425563.1:90290553-90762519 GCF_017311325.1 Ursus maritimus | reverse complement strand
CTTTCCCTTCGGCTCTCATTTGGTTATATTATATATATTTCACATAAATGAGGCTTGCCACCAGCCTTTAGGTCACTATCTCTACAGTCAATTTTGTTCTCTGAAGCTCAGTTTTAGTAGATGATACTCAATTCTTGCATAATTATTAACAATTTGTATCCTTTTTTACTTTAACGTCAGATTTAATGGATATGAATATCCTTAGCTTGCTTTCTTTGAGTATCTTTAAAATGTTACTCACTTTTTTTCTGGCGCTCCTGAAAAAAAAAAGTCTGATACTTAAATTTTTTCCCTTATAAATTATGTATTCTTCTTGCCTAAAGACTTGAAGGATATTTCTTTAATTCTTTAAAGTCCAATAATTTTACTACGTCTTAGTGTTGTTTTTTAAAGTCAATACTCTCAGATACGTGGTAAGCTATTTCAATATATAGCTTCAAATCATTTTTTTTAACCCCAGGAAATTTTCTTCAATTATAATAGCTATCTCAAAAGTCTGAGAACAGATATTATTATGTTCTTAAATATTAAAAATGTCCTTTATGAACTAAACAACCTCTTGCTTAGGCTACCAAATATGTGAGGAAACCACATAAAGAAACGAAGGAAATGAACACAAAATTCAGTGTAGCTGCTCCTTCCTCCCAGGGGGCAACAGGAAGATGACACAGTTTAGTAATACACAGGTGGACTCACATTCTGGGTTTTGAATGAGCGGTACTTTTCCGGGAATTCATTAATTATTTTGCTTTAACATTTAAATAAATATTACCTATATTTTTTATTTTTTTTTATTTTTTTTAAAGATTTCATTTATTTACTTGACATGGGTGGGGGAATGGAGACAGCAAACACAATCAGGGGGAGCAGCAAAGGGAGAAGGAGAAGGCTCTCTGCTGAGCAGGGAGCCCGATGCAGGGCTCTATCCCAGGACCCCGGGATCATGACCTGAGCCAAAGGCAGACGCTTAACCAACTGAGCCACCCAGGTGCCCCTTACCTATATTTTTTTAAATGTCTTTTATGACACGATGTATATTAGTTTGTGTTTCCAAACTTTATAAACACCCTGTTGTTTCTATGTTTGTTCTTTTCCCCTACTTTGGGTTTATACCTTAGAGACTCCTATTAGCCATGTCTTAGGGTTTTTTCCCCCAACATCTTCAACATTTGGTGCTTCCTCAAATTCTTGTTTGAAATATATTTTTTCATTGCTTTTTAATTTTTACAATTTTCTTTATTTTCACTATTTTCCTGGAGAATTATCTGTGTTGATTTCCTCTTGTGTTCCTTCTAATTTAATCTTGATTTTTTTCTTTTGTACCTAATGTTTTCCTGAGTTCTTTCACTTAATTTCTGTGTGTTTTGAATTCTTAGTCAAGTTATTCTTTCATATCTTCTATCATTTTTAGTGTCTTTTACTTCATTTTTATCTGTTGTATGGGTATGTCTTTACGACATATTTTTGTTGCCTATAGGAATATGATTCTGCTTATTCTCCTTTTTTATTTAAATTTAATTAGCCAACGTATAGTACATCATTAGTTTTTGATGTAATGTTCAATGATTCATTAGTTGCATATAATACCCAGTGCTCATCACATCATCTGCCCTCCTTAATGCACATTACCCAGTTACTTCATTCCCCACACACCTCCCCTCCAGCAATCCTCGGTTTATTTCCCAGATTCAAGTCTCATATGGCTCGTCTCCCTCTCTTTTTTAAATTTTATAATAACTCTGTATAGGTTTTGAATCTCAGCACTTTCCTGTTACTTTCTCCTTTTTTATCTAAAATTAGTTTTCCTAAACTTTTAGAAGGAGGTTTGGTTTAAATAGCCTTCCTAACTTCAAGAATTCCTTCTTCGGTTTTTTTGTGTAGTATTAAAAAAATATACAGGATAGCTTGTTTTCCAAAATTTCCTGGCTCTGTTCTCCTCTCTTTTATCTGTATGTTCTGTCCTTATCTCTCATGTCCATATCCTGCTCAATTTTTATTTTACTCCCCGCAGTTTTTCAGCGTGGCGCCCTCTCCTGGAGGGTGATTTTCAACAATTCATAGGAGCTATACTGCCCTAGTTTCTTCAGAATTTATCAGGAACCCCTTGCACTCAGTTCCTAGTTTCAGTTGCTGTTTTCAAAACTGCTCTTTCCCATTCTGAAGAATACCTCTAGGTTATTCTGGACCTGTGCTCAAGTCTATGAGAGAGGCCTCAGTGCTACCTTCTATTCTTTCCCTTACAGAGAGATGCTGCTATTTTTCAGGTCCCATGGCTTTTGATGGGGGTTCTTTGGAGTTCAAGAAGATTCCTTGTCCTTTTGTTGTAAATGTTTTCCATGTTTCTCATTTTGTTCTTTAGTAATTCAGTTTTTATGCAGAGATTTGGGAGATCCAAAAACAATGCTGCCACTGCCACCACCATGTTCCCAGAAATTCAAGGGTATTATTTCTTAAAAAATTTGGAGAAGCTTCTTTATAGCTTGCAAGTCAGGTGCCATTTTGAGCTGCAAAGAAACTCATTTACGATTCGATTTTTTTTATTTTTCCTGGCCAAGATCAACCTCTTATCGCCTGACCAACAGGCGTCTTTTCATTACTTGCTTCTAGTCCTGCACAGGATTAAAATGTATAATCCAAGCGACTTGTGATTTATGATGTCCACCTCCTCTACTCACTTAAAATACACATTTAAACCAGCAGCATCATATCAAACATACCCTAAATCCAGGTATATGGTAATGGAAAGCAACACACCGTAAAATGCAAGCCTGCAACTGCTTCTTAATTTTCCTGTTTCAAAACACTGTTTTTTAATACATCTCTCTGAATTTGATTTACACTCACTAAACAAAAGATATTTTAAAATGGAGTATGAAAATCTACAACTTCACAAATTTACCCACTTTCTCAACTGGTATCTTCCATGAATGACTAGCCTTAGGAAAGGGCACATTATTTTGAAACTGTACACAACACACTGACATGAAAATGATATGAAGATTAAGAGTTATAGGATACAGAATGCTATTTTTTTATTCCAAAGGATCCCAGAGGTAGAAAGAGTTCTATTGACAATGTTCTCCAAGCCTTAGAACCCAGGAGAGTGGTCATCCAACCTGCTTTTCATGTCAATAGTACAGGAGGTTCTCTGCCAGGGAAGACAGTACTTTCAGAAGGAACTCACTTCACATTTGGAAATTCTGAATAAGAATTCTAGCTTCCCAATCTTTCCGCTCCTTTCCCATCCTCCCTAGCTCCACCCACCCCAGTCTCCTTTCCTGGATGGAGAGCCTAAGATTCCTTCCAGGTGAGAACCAATGCTGCAAATGGTAGAACACAACTGTTCACATCCATCCTAGGATCTGCCTCTGGAAACATCTTCCCATTGATCCTTTTTGAGTCATGAGGAGCCTCACACCAGTCACTTAATATTTTAAAACAGCAGATCATGGCCTTCCATCAAGTTCTCTCTTCTCTAAGTTAAACACCCTGACATCTTTTATCTACTCCTCAACTTGGCATATATAAAGAATTTAAACAATTCATAGCCTCCCCATCAGTAGAGAAAAACATTTTATTCAAAGGGAAAAGATGAAAATAAATCATCACAGAAAAACATGCTCAGCCCCACTTGTAATTTAAGAAATGCAAGTTAAATGATTTGAGGTACCATTATACACTGTAAGAAGTGGGAAAAAAAGTATGGTTACATATTACTGAGGTCCTACAAATTAACTCAGATTTTCTTGAAAACAATCTGTTAAGAAGTAATAAGAACTATAAATCTGTTCATGCAGTTTGAATGATTCCATTTGTACAGTGATATTCAAATCAAAAGCTTCTAATGCAGTAAAAAAGTAAAAATATCTTAAATGCCTAGAAAACAGCAAAATGCCTTTGTATACTACAGAATATTTATACAACAGGTTAGTACATAAGCAATTTAAAGTAAATATATAGCCAATATACACTAAATACTTTATACAATATACACAAAAATACTTTAGGAAATGCAAACACAGAACTCACAATTGTATGTGCATATAATTATATCTAATTATGTATATACATTAACAAAACTCCACAAAACAATTTGGCAAGATATAAATAGCACTAAATGTTCATCGTATTCTCTTTTTCTTCAAAATTTCTCAAATCCTTAAAAGAAACCAGGATGATTAAAGTGGTCTCATGGCTTCATGAAGAATATGGGGATCCCCACTAACCGTTCAGTACTATGGAGCAGGAAAAGGGCCTGGCTCATTTTCTGTTGTATCCTTATACCAGAATAGAGCCTGCCATTTGAAAGCCAACATTTATATAGCATATTCTATGTGCCAGACACTGTTTTAAGCTCTTTACATGGGTTACACGTTTAATACAACAACCCTGTAACATAAATACTATTATCATCCCCATTTGATAGATGAGGAACCTGAGGCAGTGTGAGGTTTAAGGGACTTGGCAACGTCACAGTCAGTAAAAGATCCAGGATGAGAACCCAGATAGTATGAGCTCCAGAATCCTTGCTTCTCCCACCCCTCCCCTGTGCTGTATCACTTTACTAAATGAGGAGGTGAGCAATAATAGCTGGGTGAATATGCATATGTATGGAAGAATGGATCGATGGATTGATCAACTGACTGACAAATCATTTGCATTTACTCTCTCTGGAACCTGAGAAAGGCAACTGGCATATTAAACCCGTTTTCCACTCTGGGCTGTGCCAGGAGCTTTCATACATTATCTCACTAAATCATAGGAGCAACGTTGCAAGGATGCATTATTACTGCCCCTTTGTTAATTTGAAGAAAGTGGGTTTTGTTCACTTGCTGTGGAATCTTGGAAAACTCACCCTAAGACACAAAAATGACGCTTCACAGAGCAGGAGCTCAACGTATATTTGTTGAATGCAAGACATTAAAATAACTTTTGAATACTTAGAAAAAGAAGTTGTAGATTTAGCAGCCAATATGGTTTTCTTAGAGACAAATACCACCAAGTCAATCTATTTTCTTTTTTGATTGGGTTCTAGACAGGTCTGTGAGAGAAATACTGTGGGCAGTGTTCCTGGATTCCACCAAAGCTACTCACACGGTCATTGAAAATATCGCTTGTGGATAAGATGGAGAAATGTAGTTTGCATAATGACATAATGTGTAAATTTGAAGCCAGATGACCATACACTCAGAGAGCTCAGTTTCAATCCTGGGTAGTAAGGGTGGTTTCTGTTGTTGAACCAAAATGAGAATCAGGATGATGTCATGTTGGTTAGATTTGTGCATAACAAGAAGCTGGTAGAGACAGCAATCAAGTTGGTTTAAATAGAGCCAATTTTGTCTTAAGCAAAATTAATAAAAAATGTATTTAAGTCCAAAAATAATAAATGCACAGAGAAACAGGGCTTAATAGTCGCCAGAGGTTAGTTGTTGTTTTTTTTAAAGGCGATTTGTGGTCACTTAATGCGAGTCAACATGCCACAGGGCTGCCAAGTAAGAGTGAAAATTTGGACAGCAACAGAATTCTTACCCCCAAACAAACTCACTACAAGGCCAGGATACTGCTGCCTGACCCGTACCTACAAGGTCTGCCATATGCCAGGCATTGTGTTGAGATCTGCTCATTCAATGCTTTCAACAATTCTAGAGGTAAGGATTATTATTACTATCCCCCAAAATTTAGACTATCAAAGTCACACAATTTGCCTAATATCTTACAATTAATAGGACAGGACAAGCGTTGAAAGCTGAGCAGTCTAATTCCAGCTTCAACTTATGTTAACCACGATTCTATTCGGCCTTTCGAGTCCTCGGACACTCATGGCTGCAGGGGCCGTGGATGCCCCAGGCCACGTGCCCTTGACCAGCATGAGTTCAGCTGCTGCTTAAGAGACTTCCAGCCTGCGGACGGCTTCCTATCTCAAATGCCTGCACCTTTTCCTTCTATGTGGGCTTTCTCCAACAGCACAGGAATTTGCTGGGCCGCACCCCCAGGGGCAATCCTCAAGTACTAGGGATACGAGATGGTGGATAAAGGATGGGTATCCCCATTCTCCGGTGAGATGATTCTGAAGCATGTTCTACACTGTTTTCAATGTTCCCAGCATGACTGAGCCCCAGCTGTCCACAACAGCAACCTGCTCATCAGTACCCTTCTCTGTCTTATTTTCCCCTTGTTTGTTTGTGTTTCATGAGATCATTTCCCTAATAAATTACCTGTACCCAAGTCCTTGCTCAGGGTCTGCTTTGGGGGAAACCCAACCAAGATACCACCTTGGGTTATTTCGGAAGCACTCTTAAATCTTCCACTAACTTCAGGTAATTAATTAATTACTTAATTTAAGAATTTAAGTAATTTGTCTTTTTAATCATGCCATGGATAGCTCTGCCATTCATTATACATTGATTGTTTTATGTTATAAGCTAAATTAGAGCATGTCTGGGGGGAAACTAAAAGGGGTTAGCATGATTTTCTTCTAGGTTACCAACTAAACCCAATAAGAGCTTTAGGGAAGGAAAAATGGCAAAATAATGGAAGAGGTATATGAGACAGGAATTTTGAACTTAATCACTATAACTCAAGTGAAATGTAGGCCTTTGCCCACTCTGTCACACCCACCAGTGGACTCCCAGTACCAAATTACAGAACTGCCTCATTCTCAGGAATATTTCTGAGAGGCATGAGTTCCTGAAATCATTTTCTTTTTGGATAAGCTCAAACATCAAATTGGTACTTAGAAAAATAGATCAACCCAAGCTGGCAAACTGTAAAACCAAATCATGGCACCATTTGTTACTGTGTTTGTAGATCACAGTCCTACTCTTCTAATTCCAGGAGTACTGCCCCCCTCCCCCAGGAGGCACCTTTTAGGAGGCAGTGAATTGTGACTGATAAATCAGTAATGCTCGGGTCTTGCTATCTTAGAGAATGAACATCAGACTTAGGAACAGCTTGGGAATGGGAAAAACAAAGGCCGCTTGGGAAGGTGTCCTAACTGCAATCTTACTGTGTAGCTATTTTTTTATTTTCCTGAAAAATAATATTTTAATAATTACAAGTTGTCTTCTACTGCTGTTGTTGCATGGAAAAAATAAGGTAACCCGCTCCTATAAAATTATTGACATTTCTCAAATATACAGCTTTTGCATGTACATGTTGCTTTAAGATACTTCATATGGTTACTGTTACAACAAATATGTAAGTTTTATTGAACAACACCGTAAACAACCACAAAAAGCTTGCATAAATTGTTAGGAGATTCTGCTATTTATGGCAGAATTCATTGGTGGACTGTGTTTCATCAAAATATTCTTTCCCCACTGAAAAATGAAAAGTTTTGTAGCACGCAGACAAAAGACGTGGTCCTTTCCCTTCTTAACCAACTTTACACTTTCCTTCCCATAAGTCAAAGCGAAGGATACATACAACTTTCTTGGGATATTTATAAGGAAGAAAACTACACGTGAAAACAAGTAAAATGTATAGGACATTCTCATAAAAATTTAGCTACTTATCCAGATTAACATTAAGGTTAGAAAAAAATCAAAGATACCTTTGATTTTGATATTCACACCAAGTGAAATTAAGAACATGAACTAATGACAGAAAGCATTTCCTTAAATAGCATTAACTTCTACCTTTATTTTGACCTCTGTGTTCTGTGCTATTCTTGGCCCTCAATGACCAAACACTTGTAATAAAATTATTGGTATGTTTACCAACTAGGTCAGAGCACAGAATTTACTTTTTGGTTTTATATTTGATGTTATGTTGTTTGCTCTCTTAAAATGGGTGAAATTGTAATTCTCTCCTCAGACAACCATGACTAATATTAACTAATACGTCTTCTCTTAGTGCCTTTCCTTTGTTGTTAACATAGTTTATAATTTTGCCTTTTTAAATTAATATTATATAATAAGCATTTCCTTCCAAAACAAATTATCACTAAATTTAATTTTTGGTGAATGTACAATATTCTAAAGTAAGTACTTACCTATTACCCTAATGCTAGATGTTCATGTGCTTTGCATATTTCATTATTGTGAACAACTCCACAAGTGTCATTATGAGATTTACCAGAACATAAAGAACGATTATTTTAAAATAGAATTACTAAGTCACTAAGATTAGTCACTTCAATGCTCTCTACAACTACTGTCCAATTGCTTTCTCCTCAGCATGGTATGAACTTCTATGTCTTACTATGTGTTAGGACACATTAATTATTATTTATGTTTAATAAATACTTAAACAATTAAAAAAAGAAAAACATACTTGAGCCATCTTTATCTGCTTATATTTAATTAACAGTAAGACCAAATGCTTTCTCATGTATTAATTTGACATTAGGATTTCAGCTTTTATGAGCTATTTCTTCAGGTTAATCTGCTGAGGTTGTTGTTTGTTTGTTTGTTTTCTACTCTGTGTGATGGTTCTCTTCGTAAAATAACTACCATTATCTGTAGTTACCATTGGAAATATTTTCCCCACTTCATTTTTCTTTCAATTTATTTATGGTGTTAAATCTAGAGCTGTTCTAATACAGAGTAGGGATTGTCATCTCTAATATTTTTAAAAAATTCATTTAGTCTATTGATTCTTGAAGACAAATCTTAGAATTTGCTAAATTCCAAAATTAACCCTGTTGAAATGGTGTTCGGATTTTGCTAAACTATTAATAATGGGAAAAAGTGACATCTTTACAATATTTAGTTTTCCTAGCAGTAAGTTCTTGTAGTTTTTTTTCCCATGTAACTCCCATACATACCTTATTACCCTTTTCCCTAGGTATTTTATATTTGGGGTTGCTATTGCTAGCCATGTATGGAATCTCTCCTTCATTACATTTTCGATGATATAGGAAAGTATTATTTTCTGTACATTGATTTTGTATTTAATCACACGCCTAACTCTATTGTTAAGCTGTAAATTTTTCTTAAAAGTATTATTCCTTTAATATAATATGCAAATCATTTTTAATACTTACTTTTTTTCATCGGACAAATATAATCATTTTCGTGTGCATTTATTTATTAGTGTGCATTCAGATATTGATTTTATTCTCTTTCCCAACTTTCAGCCCATTCTCTGGATTTAGTATTTTCCAAACCCTGCATAAAATCTTGGAAAGATCCTGTAGGCTTTCCAATCTGTCTTAGGTAATGAATGCACAGTCCTTTCATTCTGGTGTTAAAAATAATCCAGTTCAGTCTAAGAACTACATCACTCTACTCAGCTGCAATATAACAGTAACAGTCAGAACCCCTGTGCAAATTCATTTCTAGGTTTCCTATAACTTTAATACTTGAGATAAGCTCTATTTAATTGTAGAGTTTACTCTTTTAATATATTTTTATATTCCATCTGATATTATTTCAGTATCTAGTTTCCTAAATTATGTTAGATTATATATCCTGATTTCCAAACTGTTTCAAGGCATGCTAACATCCCAAAGCATGCTCACACCCCTTGATATCTTGATAGGAGCTGGGGAGAGTAGAGTAGAAAGGAGAAAAAAAGTTTCTTTGGCCATAATAGTTTGGAAATCACTGCTTGCTACATTTCTCCCTAGAGATTCATAATATACATCAGCATATTAATTTGTAAGGAATTCTCCAAAAAAATAAATAAAATATTTGTCTTCATTTTAAATGGTGGCTGGCCTGGGGACTCATTTAGACTAATAAAATGTGACAGATGGGACACCGCGCAAGTTCTGGAGTCCAGACCTCAAGAAGTCTTGTTGCTTCTGCCTTTGCCCCTCAGCAGTGTTCAAAGACCACCATATAAGCAAGTCTCTCTAGCCTGAAGGATTAAAAAGATGAGGAAGAGAACGAAGTGACTCCATGTAGCCAACAGCCAGCACCAGCCAGACAAGTTGAGTAAGGCCATCCTGAACTTTCTAGCCCAAATCACCCACTAGCTAAAACCAACCACTTAAGTGGGCCCCCAAATCCAGAGGACCACCAAGCCAACCCTCAGAATCATGTGAAGTAATAAATCACTGTTGTTTTAAAACAGGGGCTCAAAAACTCAAAAATGTGATCCATGGCCACATTTAGTCCACCTGCTTTTAGACAACCCTCAAGCTAAAAATGGATTTTAGAAGTGACATCACCAAGATGCAACATACTTCATTCCTGATTTTGTTACCCTCACAAGAACATATAATAACTATTTAAGAACAAGACACCACTGAGAGAATCCTAGAACAGGGGGCTGAGGCTAAAGCACCCCCCTGCCCCACACAGATCATAACAGACGGCATTAGAAGTCTAAGAGAAGTGGCTACACCTTGACCATATTGCTCCTAACCCAGGCCAGTGTAGTGCCACAGGCAGAGGTCTCCCCCAAGACTATGTTTCCTCCAGGGGGAAAAGAGAACCCAGGGGAACAACCAGACCCCTCTCCAGCATTTTGGGTCACTTTCCAGGAACCCCTACTCTGATCTCAGACCACAGGGATTATAGGGGCATCTGCGGGGAGCAATCACTGGGGATCTGACCCTGAAGTAGAAAAGGGGAGGTACTTGCAACAACCAGCTCATACTTGTACTGCCTAAGTAGTGATCCCAACCAGTGGTTTTGCTCATCTACAGAATCACATCAGGGGCACACTCTGACCGGGGAACTTAGTGGAGTGCAGATCTGCCTGATTTTGGATCCTCAAACAAGGAGTTTTGCCGGCCCTACAGCCAGATTTGCTCAGGCCCAGGCAAGGAGCTGAATCACAGCCCCACCCCTTGGAGAGTGTCTTCCAGCCCCATCTGACCCAAAGAGCTGATGACAGCTCCTGATGCCTATACTGCCCAGTGGTGCTCAGGCTGAGAAATAGGCAGGCAGAGATAATCACCCCAGAACAGAGCTAGAACTGGGCATGAAACACTCCCATGCTACATACAAGCAAAAGATTAATTCATAGCGAAGGCTGATGGCAGCTCCCAGCCTCATGCAATAAGATGGCCTGTTTGGGAAACTGAGAGTAGCCAGGAATAGCCCCTCCCCCGACTACTCCCACCCATGCAAGGGATGTGAGACACAGCCTCACCCACTATGGGGAGTGTCCTTCAGTCCCATCTGATCAGAAGGGCAGATAGCAACTCCTAGAAGCTGGGCAGCCCAGGGGGACTCGAGTGGAGAGGTGGCCTGGCAGAGCCCATAGTTCGGAGAACAAAGCCAATAGCTTTGTTTGGCCAAGGATCTTAGGGGCACGTTGGCTTGAGTTAAGAAAACAAAGAGCTTTACCAGCTTTAGAGCTGCTTCTCCTACTGCACCCAGGCAGGACTCTAATTCATAGTCCCCCTTACCCCTGAATACAGTGTTCAGCCTGTTCAACCAGGGAACCTAACCAAAACACCCAGGAAGCTGCAGAGCTCATTCAACAGCTCTACACAGAGTGGCACTTGAACAGAGAGCACAGACTGTGGCCTCCCCATCTGCAGAGCAAAATCACTGGCCTCACCTGACCAGGTAATTTAGTGCATACCCTAGCCTGACTTGGGTCCCCAGGCAATGAGCTATACAGGCTCACTGGGTCCTGTCCTGCTGCCTTACCAGGGCAGGGAGGCGAAATCATAGCTCCAACAACTGAATATAGTACCCAATCCCTACCATCCAGTAAGCCTGCCAGAGAATCCAGGCAACCGTGGACCTATCCTAAAGCCTCACTTGGGCAGCGAACCTCGCCAGCAGTCCTATGCAACTGTCCTCAGGCATTGGCAAAGCACCCCCATGCCCATTCTCACAGCTTCAACAGTTGCCTTGTCCAAAAATAAATCATAATAACAGTCCCTACCTGCCCAAGCACATTTCTGGGAGATATACGTGAAACCCAAACTGACTGGTGAAGAAATGTCTCTGCCAAAACAAACCTGTTAAGTCTGGAAGAAGAGCCTGATTACTCAAATGTAGAGATACCAATATAAGGAATCAAGGATGAAAAACAGGTAAATATGACATCAGCAAAGGAAAACAATAAAGCTTTAATAACTAATTTCAAAATATGGAGGTCTATGAAATGTCAGACAAGGAATTCAAAATAATCCTCTCAAAGCAGTTTAGTGAACTATAAGAACACACAGACAACTAAACGAAATTAGGAAAACAATGCAGAAGCAAAATAAGAAGTTTGACAAGAAAACAGCAGCCATCAAAAAGTAATAATAATAAACAAACAGAAATCTCAGAGTTCAAAAATACAATAACTGAACTGAAGAATGCAACAGAGTTTCAAAAGGAAACTCGGCCAGCATAAGAAAGAATCAGTGACCTGGAGGATAGGACATTGGAAGTTATCCAGTCACAGACACAGACACAAAAAGAATATATTATAGGAAATCCAGAAGGAGAAGAGAAAAAGAGACAGAAAGTATATTTAAAGCAAAAATAGCTGAAAATGCCCCAAACCAGAGGAGAGAAAAGGACATCCAGATCAATGAGGCCCAAAGGACCCCAAATTGGCTGATCACACATAAGGCTACACTAAGACACATTATAATTAAGTTGTCAAAAGTCTTAAGACAAAGGAATTATTTTAAGAGCAGCAAGAGTAAAGAGAGAAGTTACATACAAGGGAACCCCCATAAGACCCATCAACAAATTTCTTAACAGAAAGTTTTCAGGCCAGGCAAGAATGGGATGACATATTCAAAATATTGAAATAAAATAGCCGTCAGCCAAGAACATAGGTATAGACGTGTCAAAGCTGTCCTTCAGAGATGAAAAAAGGATAAAGACTTTCCCAAACAAACAAAAGCTGAGGGAGTTCATTATCACCAGATCTGCCTTACAAGAAAAGCTGAAGGGAGTTCTTAGAGTAGAAGTAAAAGAATGATAATTAGCATCATAAAAACATAAAAGGTAGTGTATATCTCACTGATAACAGTAAATACGTAGTTAGATTCTGCAATATGCTAAGAGTAGTGCATAATTCACTTACAACTCTTGTACGAAAGTTTTAAAAAATGAGCACAGTAAAAAGAACTACAATATTAACTACACAGTATTAAAAACATGTAAATTTTAGCAGCAATAACCAAAAACATGAGAGGTAGGAGCAGTAAAAGTATAAAGTTCATGAATTCTATTGAAGTTGTCATCAGTTTAAAACAGGGTATTAAAAAATTAAGACATTTTATGTAAGCCTCATGGTAACCACCAAGGAAAATCCTGTAGTAATTTTTAAAAAGAACACAATAAAGAACTCAAAGCATACTAATACAAAAACATCAAAACACACACACACAAAGACAGCAGGATAAGAAACAAAAAACAATAGATCTCCAAAACAACCAAATCACAATCAACAAAAGATAAAAATCCTTATTTACCTATTAATAACTACTTTAAATGTAAATGGATTAAATTCTCCAATTAAAAGACATAAAATGGCTAAATGGATTAAAAAAAATGATCCAACAATATGCTGTCTACAAGTGATTCATTTTAGCCTTAAAGACACACATAGACTGAGAGCAAGGGATGGGAAAAGACATTTCAAGCAACTGGTAACCAAAAAAAAAAAAAGGAGGGTTAGCTATACTTGTATCAGACAAAATAGACTTTAAACTAAAAATGGTAAAAGGAGACAAACAGTGTCATTCTGTGATGCTAACTGGGTCAATCCATCAAGAAAACATAACAATTGTAGATATATGTGCATCCCACATTGGAGCACCTAAACATATAAAGTGAAAAATAACACAGCTAAATTAAGAGATAAACAGTAACACAATAATACTTGGGGACTTGAATACTCCATTTTCAACAACTGATAGATCATCCAGATAGAGAATCAATAAGGAAACAGCAGATTTGAATAATACTATAGACCAAACGGACCTAAAAGATATATATCAGAACATTCTATATAACAACAGCAGAATATATATTCTTCTCAAGTGCACCTGGAACATATTCTAGATTAGCCAAATGTTAGGTCAAAAACAAGTCTTAGCAAATTCAAGAAGACTGAAATTATAGCAAGTATCTTCTCTCACCACAATGGCATTAAACTAGATATCAATGACAAGAAAAAAACTGAAAATTCATGAATACATTGAGATTAAACAACACTCTCCTGAACAACCACTGGATCAAAGAGAAAATTAAAGTGGAAATAAAGTTTCTTGAGACAAACAAAATGAAAACACAACATATCAGAACTTGTGGGATGCAGCAAAAGCAGTTCTAAGAGGGAAGTTCATAGCAATAAAGGCCTACATAACAAGCAAGAAAGAAGAGCACATGGATGGCTCAGTCGGTTAAGCATCTGCCTTTGGCTCAGGTCATGATCCCAGGGTCCTGGGATTGAGGCCTGAATTGGACTCCCTGCTCAGTAGAGAGCCTGCTTCTCCCTCTCCCTCTGCTGCTCCCCCTGCTTGTGCTCTCTCTCTGTCTGTCTCTCTCTCTCTGTCAAATAAATAAATAAAAATCTTTAAAAAAAAAAAAAAGAAGAAGCAAGAAAGATCCCAAATAAACAACCTAATCCTATGCCTTAAGGAACTAGAAAAAGAAGAGTAAACTGAGCCAAAAGCAAGCAGAAGAAAGAAAATAATAAGAATTGAAGCAGAAATAAATGAAATAGAGAAATGAAGAGCATTAAAAAAGATTAACCAAACTAAGAGTTGGGTCTTTGAAAAGATAAACAAGCTGACAAACCCTTAGCTAAGTTAACCAAGTTAAAAAAGAGAAAGAACCCAAATCAACAAAATTATAAATGAAAAAGGAGACTTTACAACTAACACTACAGAAGTTCAAAGGACCATGAGAGGCTACTATGAACAGATATACACCAATAAACTGGATTTAGTATTTTTAAATGGTTGGAAGAAATCAAAAGAAGAATATCTCATCACACATGAGAACCATATGAAATTCATCTTCCAGGGGCACCCGGGTGGCTCAGTGGGTTAAGCATCTGCCTTCGGCTCAGGTCATGATCCTGAGGTCCTGGAATCGAGCCCTGCATCAGGCTCCCTGCTCACAAGGAGTCTGCTTCTCCCTCTCCCTCTCACTCTCCCTTTCCCTCAGCCCGTCCCCATGTACTTTCTCTCGTGATCTCTCTCTCGCTCTCTCTCAAATAAATAAATAAATAAATAACCTTAAAAAAAAAGAAGGAAAAAAAAGAAATTCAGCTTCCAGTATCTAGAAGTAAAGCTTTATGGAATACAGTCATGTTCACTCATTGAGGTCTTGTCTATGTTTGCTATCTCACTACAGTGGTAGAGTTAAGGCAGATGGGGTGGAGATCATTTAGTCCCCAAAAGCCAAAAATATTTACTATCTAACCCTTTATAGAAAAAGTTTGCAGACTCATTTTAAAGCCTTAAGTTTAAGGATGGTTTGCCATACCACAACAGTTAACTAAGATTTTAAAATTTTAATCCTATTTAAAATTTGTTTACTTATACACTGTGTTCTATAGTTTTATCTATGCTTGTATTTCTAAATTTATTATGGATTTTTAGAATATTTCATTGTAGTTGGCTTTTCTTTGTTGAAACTTACTACGATTTTTTTTTTTCTTTTTCTGTAGCCTAGTCTATCATCAGTGTTTGTAAATGTTCCATAGACACTAGAAAAGGCTGTGCTCTCTGTTCACTGGGTATGCAGTGTGACATAGATCTACTACTTCCATCTCACTCAATAAGCCCTCTTTTTCTCTCTTAATGTATTTCAGAAAATAGCATGTTAAATTATTATAAAAATTAAGTTTCTCACAATTTCTAATTTTCTAACAGTTCTAACTTTCCATATTTTAGAGTATATTTCTATACCCTGACACGTTTAAAAATAGCTTGGAACGGGGCGCCTGGGTGGCACAGCGGTTAAGCGCCTGCCTTCGGCTCAGGGCGTGATCCCGGCATTGTGGGATCGAGCTCCACATCAGGCTCTTTCGCTATGAGTCTGCTTCTTCCTCTCCCACTCCCCCTGCTTGTGTTCCCTCTCTCGCTGGCTGTCTCTATCTCTGTCAAATAAATAAATAAAATCTTTAAAAAAAAAATAGCTTGGAATAATCAATTACTCTTATTTTGCAGATATAGTATATATCAATGACCACCAGAAAGGGTCAACCGCAGGGCCATGAAGATCCAGGCCAGCACTCTGATTTTCCCTTTTTTGTTTCCCTTCATTAAATTGAACAGAGTACTGAGACTTAAATAAACTCAGACATTCCAATGTCTGGATTTTTCTTTCCAAAGTTAGCAAATGAGAAGAAAAACAATTCACAATAGAGGGAAGAAAATCATTAAGAATGGAAAATGTAAATTTTATAAATTCGAAGATTAAAAGTTGTGTGTGTGTGTCTGCGTCTGTGTTTGTCAATGTGGGGGTAAGGTGCAGAATGTCCACTTATTTTCTTTCCCTGGCCAGTATTATTCTAAATATAACATTTACAGTTAAAGAGGAAAAAGTAGTTATTCTCTTTGTACTATGGAAAAGGCACTGATAATCAGGAGATCGCCAATGTGAGCCTCACTGATGGGCTGTGCGTTATTGGCCAAAACATGTTAAACTAGAACTAAGGTAGGTTTAGTCTGACACGGAGAGCAGTGAGCAGCTTGCCAGGGCTACTGTGGACTGTCCAGGTGAACGCGGTCAGGAGCAGCTGGTCACCAGGGAAATGGTCCGGGATGCTGGGCAGCTGGTGGAAATCAAGCCTCAGCAGGGATGTCAGCTGTCAGCGCTGGAGGAGAGGTGGAGTCAGCTCTTACTAGAAACATCAGTTAATGCAAGATCAAAGACCAGAGGAAGGCCTATGCTAGAGCACCAAAGCTAAGAGGAGATAAGAATAGAATGCAAGCAGGGGCAAAGTAGTTGCCGAACAGAACTCAGCCTGAGTCTAAGGCAGGCAGGAAATCGGGCAGGGCAGGGACGAGTCTGGGAATCTGAGGAGCAAACCAGAGTGTCAAGAGACTGAGTCAAACTCCAGATTCTCTGTCCAATTCAAAAGTCAAGAGCAAAACAAGGTCAGCCAGAAAAGTCTGGAGAACTGTACCTACATCCTCCCAAAAGGAAGACCTTTTGAGTTAGCTTTGTGGAGTCTCCCACCGGATAGCACAGAGCCTCTAGCCATGAAGCTGTTAAACTGTAGTTCCTACTCTTAGGAAGGGGTTAAGTCCAACGGTATCTGAAGTTCTATCCAGCTCCCCAAGTGTTTAGGACTCTAACATTCTATAAATCTAAAAATATACATTAAGTTCCAATGGAGAAACGAGGGTATTAAATGTTTTATCCAGGGAAACAGAGTTTACTGGACTCCCTCCCACCACCATCACCCCCTCCCTGCCCCCCACCGCCCCCGCACATACATACAAATATCCCACCAGTACCATCTAATTCTTTCTACTAAAAGGCAGCATGGAATGGTTTATAGCCCTCCTGGAAAGAAAAAAAAGGGGGGGGATGGGGAGGAGGGAAATGACATTCCATTTCATCCTGACTCACTTAAAGACATCATTTGATTCTCAGTCACAAAGAATTCTCTTAACAGGAAGGAAAGCGCCCTGGTCACGAGGAGCCTGTTTGGAGTTGCAGTAGTTCCCCTAGCATCCTGTAAGCCAAAAGGATACATTCCAGGGCTGTGTTTCTTTCATTCTTTTTCCCTCCAGCCTGATTTTATAGTAACAACACAGAGCCACTTAAATCTATCTCCAAAGAACCAACATTCAGAAAATGTACCACATAAAATATAGACATTTTACAAGGAACCATCTATTAGCTGATAATGGCCAAGCTGCCATGGAATGCATAAAAAAACAAATGTGACCCTCACCAAAACATCAGATCCATTTATCCCCATCGGCCTTCTGCAGTGAATGCCAGATAAACCTACCATAATATGATTCAAAGCATTATAAGAGGTAGGGGGGGAAGTGGCAATAAACTAAACATGTAGGTTGAGGATAGACATAAATCACATGAAATGCAGCCTCATAAGATACTAATAGAAGTCAGGGTGGGGGAAGGCTGGCAGGAAGATTTTAAAAATGTGATCATATGGGAAAGAGAATAGTAGACCAACCAAAGAGTTTCAGAGGGAGCAAACAATAAGTTTATCTATATATATTAAAAACATGTAGACATGGGAGAGTCGAAGGTTGCCAGGTTTAGAGAGGGGAGGAATGAATCAGAGTTAAAAGAGACTTCCCCAGCCTCCCAGCCCTGGCAGAAGTATCAGCGAGGGGAACTTGATCCCTGGGGCTCCTGACTGTGACTGCTCTCAGCCTTTCACTCTGCTCTTCGCTTCGCTTAGGCAGCCTGAGATTTAATGATTTCTCCACTTTCTCCACAGTGAAATCTAGTCGGAGGAGAAAGTCTGAGAAAACTTACACTAAGGAGTAAGAGTGCTCAGTGGGGAGTCTGCTGGAGATTCTCTCCCTCTCCCTCTGCCCCTCCCCACCACCTCTCTAAAATAAATAAATCTTTTTTTAAAAATCTATAATTGCCTAACCCCTGAAATCAGCAAGCTATGTGTAAGAAAGGGTTATATTCTATGGAATAGAGGTTCCTTCCAGTCCTTCTAAGTTCTATCCTCTAGGTGAGCACTGATAAAATCCTGTTTTCTAAGCAAACCACTTATTCAATGAAGCCTTCATGCAAATAAGCGAAATCCAATTAGGAAGGTGCCATAATATCCATTTGTAGTTTCGTTTTAAAACAGTTCAAATTGTAAAACATGGGATAAGGATAGGAAGATGGAGCCAGGAAAGGAAGACAGGAGGAAGGACTAAAATAGGGACTTAAGAAAGGGGGAAGGAGTAAATGATAGACAGCTGCTAGAAATTAAATATAAAGTAGAGTTGACCTTTGAACAGTACAGAGGCTAGGGGTGAACTGAGTGGCCCAGTCATGATCCCAGGGTTCTAGGATCAAGCCCCATGTCGGACTCCCTACTCAGCAGTGAGTCTTTCTCTCTCTCTTCCTCTGCCCCTCTGCCCCTCTGCCCACTTGTGCTCTCTCTCTCTAACAAATAAATAAAAATTTTTAAAAAGAACAGCACAGATGTCAGGGGCACCAACCCCCCACACAGTTGAAAATCTGTGTATAACTTTTGACTTCCCTAAAATTTCACCACTAATAGCCTACTGTTGACCAGAAGCCTTACTGATAACACGAACAGTTGATTAATACACATTTTGAATGTTACATGTGTTATATACTGCATTCTTACAAGAAAGTTAGCTAGAGAAAAGAAGACATTATTAGGAAAATCACAAGAAAGAGAAAGTACATTTACAGTCCTGTCCTGTATTTATCGAAAAAAAGTACGCAAACCTGTGAGGTTCAAACTCGTTTTGTTCAAGGGTCAACTGTAGCTTCGTTTTCTACCAAGAGTAAAAATTAAGGAAATTATAGATGTTGTTTAGCAGAAAATTAAATTCAACAGCTTTCAGGAAAGCCAAAAATATCCATTAAAACTTTGAAAAACTTAACCATAAAAATGACACAGGGGAACTCATGGATATATTTTACTTCCGAGTTCAAAGGCCCCGGCTGAAGTTTTCACAGGGGCTATTAATACCACATAGCAATGAAGGAACACAAAATGTCTCATTCTTTATGAGGGTACAGCCACAAATGCAAGGAATAACTTAAGTGGAGTTTTCCCAAATTCCAATTCATTGCCCACACTGAGAAACAAGTGTCTCTTGAAAGGGAATAGACTATGAGCCATTAAGGTCTACTTTGGGTTTAAAAAAACTAAGCACTATTAATAATCTTTATTAAGAATGCAGTACAAAGTTAAATGTATTCCAGGACTTGTGAGCTATTTTTAATATTTCAGAAGAGTTTAACAGAAATCATCTATTTAGTTGCAACAAGGCCACAAAGGCCAACTACACAATATCATGCTTTCCTGTCACTGGAATTAAATCAGTACACTAACACTTGTTAAAGCATCCTGATCAGGATTTGATTGGCATTTACAGAGAACTTTATTAAATAAATATTGTGGAATTCATTGGGAGAGAAAAATTTCTCAAAAATAGGGGGGTTCATGAGTAAAAAAAGATATAGGAGAAATTTGACGGTAAAAAAAATTGAGGAACTGTGATTTAGGATGCTGAGGGATTGAGATTCTCCTAAAACAGACAGCTCTGCTGTGTGCTAAGTGTCGTGAAACTGCTTTTATGTGTGTTCTGGATTTTAATTCTCAGGATGATGTAGGAATTGTTATATGCACGTCATATTCACAGGAGGACCCGAGGCTCAGAGGAATCAGAGGACCAGCTCAAGGCCAGAGAGTTAGTCAGTGAAGACTCCGGCCTCACATTCAGGCCTTTTGACTTTCTGTGATCACAATACAGTCCTCTTAGGTTAGTTTAGAAACAGTTCGTGTTTCCGGCCATCATTGTTCTCTTTTTATTTAGACCTGACATTAGGAATTTTCCCTTTTCCTTTTGGCCAAACTTGGATGGTTTCACCCCTTCTAGGTTCATACATTCACTAAATAAAAGAACATTTCTTTTTTGAGTGCTGGAAGCCCTAAGAGACATTAGAAATAAAAATCAAAAAAGATATAGTCTCTTATGGTGCGTTGGTGTAGATTCATCAATTGCAACAGATGTCCTCCTCTGGTGGGGGCGTTGACAGTGGCAAGGCTGTGCACGGGTGGGGGCGGGGGTCACATGGAAACTCTCTGTACCTTCCTCTCAATAGTGCTGTGAACCTAAACTGGCTCTTAAAAACACAGTCTTTAAAAAGTAAGAAATTAAGAAATTCCATGATTAAGAAATTTAGAAATTGACTGTCTTGTCAAGGAGGACAACAGATGATAGTTGAGGACAGTAGATGCTTGGACGCAGCAGCACGAGAGGGGCTGCTTACAACAGACAAGTGAAGCAGGAACAACTCCGAATCATGTGTTCATTTTGAAGGTAGCAGCCAGGGAGACAAAGAAGCTTCATCCTCTTAGTGAAAAGCAATGAGCAGATGAGAAGACACAGGATTAAAACATCAGGCCACATTATAAGGAGTTGCAACAAGGTGGGAGGCGATTACGTGTGGTAAGGTAAATAGGGGCACCTGGGTGGCATAATCTGACCCTTGGTTTGGGCTCAGGTCATAATCTCAGGGTCATAGGGTCGAGCCCCACTTCGGGCTCCATGCTCAACACAGAATCTGCCTGAGACTCTCTCTCTCTTTCTCCCTCTGCCCTGCCGCCTCACCTCTCTAAAATGAATAAATAAATCTAAAAAAAAAAAAAAGGTAAATAGTTTAAACTTTCTCCTCAAAGCTGTGGAGACCCCCTGAAAGACCTAGGCAGGGAAGCAGAAAGACCAAATTTGCGTGACTGGTACCAAGATGTCAGGGTTTTTTTTTTTTTTTTAAGATTTTATTTATTAATTTGACATAGAGAGACAGCCAGTGAGAGAGGGAACATAAGCAGGGGGAGTGGGAGAGGAAGAAGCAGGCTCCTAGCGGAGGAGCCTGATGTGGGGCTCGATCCCAGAATGCTGGGATCACGCCCTGAGCCGAAGGCAGACACTTAACGACTGTGCCACCAAGGCACCCCAAGATGTCAGTTTTTAAAAATTAACATTTAGGCACCTCTGACATTATAATCCTTCTATCAACAGCCAAAAAATGCTCTAGGTCCAACTCTCCAAAATTCTGAAAAGGCCAATTAAAACTAATTTGACAACAAGTTTTTGGAAGTGATCAGTTAAGATGGAGCTCTTTAATAAACCTTTGATTCAATTCAACAAATATTTGTTTAGCACTTCCCTTTAGAAGGCCTGTAAACTATGGCATTTAATTTCACAATATTTTAATACAGTAAACTCTGAAAATAAGTAAATATTCAATAACATATCAGAAGCTTAAGAAAAACCAGATCATTCAAAACCAAAAAGAATTACTTATTTCATCAAAGGAATGGCTACAGCATTTTAAAAGGTAAATTTATCTGACGCTGTTAATTTTTATTTATATCATCTTAGTGTAGCCAACTTTTTAGTTATGCCTTCACTAGGACTATACTGACATACACTTGTTGAACACGTGTAGCATTTTTCAAAAAGCAATTTAAAAGCTGTCATCAGTTTCTTTCCAAGCTACTTTATTTTTCTTCTCCTACGACATGTTTTGTTTTCTCCCTACGAAGTTACACTCCATCCAATATTTCCTCCTTTGAGGTATCTTTTTTTCCTTCACCTACTTCTGTTTGTCCTTTAAGACTCACCTCAGGTGGCACCACCTCCACGAAGCCTTCCTTGATTTACCCACATTGAAGTAGTTGTCCCTTCTCTGTATGCTTTCCACGGCACTTAGCACATACTACTTAAACGACTGCTTTACTTGTTTATTTTCCTACTTAGATCATGAACTCCTCAAGAGCCCAGATCTCTTCCTCCACCTCTGTAGCTGCAGGACAAGTGCACATGGTCAGTGGTCAGTAATGGTGGAGAAAGGAAGGGAGAGAAATAAAACGAATTGTATTTCTATTTTCTCCATCATTTCTCATTTCCTTCCTCCTCATTTCATGTCTTCCTATTATTTCTCCCCAACTCCCAACACTACATCTTTATACTTCTCTTCTTGGTTTCAACGCAAACCATGATTTTCAATCTCTCCCTTGAGGCCCTTACAATTGCAAAAATGCTGATCCAGGGCGTGAGTAGCACAGGCTTCAGAGTCCTTGCTCCTTGGCATTGCAAAGAAGGGGTTTGTTTTAAGGGGCCCTGGATTAGTCTCTATTCTGCCTCGTCTGTGCTTAAGCTGGGGACTTTTAACATGCTTTAGCTTTGCATAGGTTTCAGTCTTCGCAGCTGGGTAAACAGACTTTCTGCAACACCCTGGATAAAATGGCAAGCTCAAGGGAAAAGTCCTCACCTTTAAGTGAAAAAAAAAAGAAAGAAAGGAAAAAAAAAGAAAAAACTTGTTCACGGCCATGGTCGGGGAATAGTAACACCTGAGAGCACCTGAGGGGAACTGTGTGTGTGCTGGCCGTGGACAACTCAGCTGATGACAAAAACATGCTTTCCTGAATAAGCCTGGCTGCTCTCAGAAAGGAGCATTAGACCGCAGTTGGCAAGAATAACAGAAAAGTGAGGTAAGTGGCTGACATTTCTGGTAGGCTTTCAAACAAAGTCTAGAGATTTCATAGGAGAACACCAAGGTGACTGTAGTTAACAATGCTGTGTATCTGAAAGGCTAAGAAAGTAGATTTTAAAACTTCCGGGGCGCCTGGGTGGCACAGCGGTTAAGCGTCTGCCTTCGGCTCAGGGCGTGATCCCAGCGTGACGAGATCGAGCCCCACATCAGGCTCCTCCGCTAGGAGCCTGCTTCTTCCTCTCCCACTCCCCCTGCTTGTGTTCCCTCTCTTGCTGGCTATCTCTCTCTCTGTCGAATAAATAAAATCTTTAAAAAAATAAATAAATAAATAAAAATAAAACTTCTCATCACAAGAAAAAAATGTGTGACTATGTGAGGTGAGGGATGTTAACTAAACTGATTGCGAAGATCATTTTGCGATATATACAAATATCCAATCTTTATGTTGCACACCTTATATTATACAATGTCGTGTGTCACGTATGTCTCAGTAAAACTGAAATGTGTCTTCAGGGGCATCTGGGTGGCTCTGCGGTGAAGTGTCTGCCCCTGGCTCATGTCATGATCTCAGGGTCCTAGGATCAACCCTGCATCGGGCTCTCTGCTCCACAGGTAGCCTTCTTGTCCCTCTCACTCTCCCTCTGTTCTCTCTGTCTCTCAAATAAATAAAATCTTTTTAAAAAATTTATCTTCAGGCTAGATAGAACATAGTGGTTGCTGAGAAGCAAACTCACTTTATGATGAAAATAATTCCTTTATTTCACAAGTTTAAGAAACTACTTTATTATAAAGTCTATCATAACTTTTACAACATGATTTGCTGCCCGCCTCCCCCCACTCTTTCCCTAGACCTGCTTTCCCCCTACCACCACCACCCTCCTTTATCCCCTTCCCCGCCTACTCCCTCCTTGGGCCCGCCTCCCTCTACACTCTCTCCCTGGACCCACCTCTCTCTCCCTGGACCCACCTCCCTCCACACTCTCTCCCTGGAGCCACCTCTCTCTCTCTCTGGACCTACCTTCCCCCCACTCTTCCTTTGGATCACCGAGCTCCAGGCTCAGTGTCCTCTTTGCTACTCCTTAAACTCCCACCCATGTACCTACTGCCTAAAAAGCTTCTCCCAGTTATCTGAAGGCCCTTTCCCTCACCTCCTTCAGGACTCTGCTCAAATGTCACTTTATCAGAGAGGACCTCCCTGACCAGCTTAAAAGGAAGAGCCAGCCTCACAACCAACTTTTGGTACTCCTCATTTTCCTTTCCTGCATTATTTGTCACCAACTTACATTGTCTCATTTAATTCTCTATCCCCAGTGCTCAATAAATATTTATTGAGTAAATAAACAGAGTAACATTCCCTGTACCTCTGTGGGGAGGCAATAGGACATATGGAAAAGACACACAGCCTTTTGAATTCTAACTATTCACTGTGTGGAACCTTGAGACTAACCTCCATACATTTCAGAATATTCATCTGTAAAGTGGGAATAATAACGCTTCTCTGATAAGTCAAGGCATCTAATAAATGCTGGTTCCTCCCCTTCCTTTCTCCCTGCATCCTTTCTGTGATTGGGCATTACTGTGTCTGTGATTCACAGGTCCTCAGACGGCTGTCCAATGAAAGGAACAGTGTGCTCTGCACACCTGGAACAGCACCATCCCCAGCAGGTAAAGCGGATCCTGTTTAGGTCAGATAACTGGTAGACTGGAGCTGAGGCTAGGAAGGACATCTTCTTTTCTGAAAGTGTTGTCGTCTGACCAGGACACCAAATAGAGATGTCTGAGGATGGTTTCCTGAAGCTATGGGACGGACCCTGAAGCACGACTGTGTTTCAGAATAATAGTAAGTCTGGGAAGCATTCCAGACAGAGAACAGAAGACACAGGATGGGAGTGTGGCCCTAGCAGGGGTTTTAGGCTGAGAAAACGGAGGAAAGAAAAGATCGTGTCAGGCTGTGGAAGACCATGATGTCAGACTAAAAAGACCACACTTAATCCTATAATCGAGAGCCACTAAACATTTTGAATATTTCATTGGAAACATAGACTCATCTCATGAAAAGGATACACGTTTGTACTTTCACAGACACTTCTGAATGCCGAGCACTGAACGGTACTAATGAATCCAGTGACATCTGCTCAGGAAAACACATGACAGGGTTGTAAATGGGAACGAATCACATCCTAATCTCCCCTGCTCATCACTGTTTGATCCACCAGGCAGAAGAGACTTGAGCTGGCAGAGAGTGAAGAACCATGGACCACAGGAGAGCACCAAAAACCATTAACGTGCTAGCACCAGAGAGCAGGAAAGCCAACCTCTGGGCAGCACGGGCTCCTTGTGGTCTGTGTTTGAACAGCAGACCCTAGGACAGTGTGACCTCCCCCATAAATTTCCTCTCCTCGGGCTACTCCTCATTTCTTCCATAGGAATCAATTCCTTAGTCCTTGTTACGTCTGAATTAAGACATAAGAACCTGAAGGGCTCCAAAATGATGAAATTTCCACTTACGCATATAGAAGAGGATAAAGAAAGACATGGCAAATTATTTAATTCACCCCAAAGAGAGAAAATAGAAATTAATCGGTTAGACGCTGCTAGAAATCTCTCCACAGCAGAATTCTAGGACAGAGTTTAGCCAGAAATAAACGTTTCAAGGGCCTAGGACACCAATACTTAACTCTGTGGTTCTTGAAGTTATAAAAGTGCTGACATCTAAAGAACAAGATGACACTTGCATCTGCCGAGGTTTTGTATTTTTCTTGGGTCCACTCTTCTCACAGCATGGATATGATTTATTTAGACTATCAAAGAGCTTTTGATAAGGCTCTCACAAATGCCTATTATTGAAACTGGGTAACTGTGGTGTGAAAGGAAAAAGTCCTATCAATGAATTAAATGGATTAAAAACTGCTGGAGAGGCAAAGAGGCAAAAAGCAGAAATAAATGACCCATTCTCATGTGGGGAAAGGTTAATGATTGAGGGCTCTTAGGCTCTCTGGTAGAATCAGACTGATACTTCACTAACGACCAGGACAGGGGAGCCCCATCCTCGTTCCCGTGTTCTCCGTGGATCAGCCCCACACAGAGCCCCCATTGATCAAAGGGCCTGGGGCACAAGGAGGAGATGTAAGCAGTTCAGAGAAGTGCTCCCAGTCCAGGGAAGGGCAAATACGTAATGAATGTTGTTGATCCACCCAGAGAAGCCCAAATCCCAGGGGGACAGAAATAAAAATTACAGTAGCAGAATTTTATTGTCTAAGAACTTTGATACACACTCCAGAGGAAGACAAGGGCCCTTTCAAACGACAAGACATGATATTGGAACAAAAGGACTTCATTTATGGGCATCATAAGGAAAACAAAAATGTTCCTCGCTGAAGAACAGCTCATGTGGGCATTTAGATCCACAAAAACCACGACGCCTACTCTTTGGATGGAGAAGTTTAGACATAAACAAAAGTGAAACTGGTAGGAAAGATTAAGAATCAGTACCCTTTTTCTGAGGGAAACTTGGAAGATTTGATGCAGGTTTTAACAAAAGCATAACCTAACATGAACGGAATAATCTGGAAATCAAATACTCTCATTGATTAACATTAATCCTTTATGACCCAAAACTCAATCTGGCAATTTCAAAACATCATCATGACAAATTTCACAGGAGAACTTTTGACTTAACCTTTCTTTGTCTCAGTTTCCTCATCTGTAAAATGGGAATAGAATTTACCTCACAGGATGACTGTAAAGATTAAATGGGATCAGGTATGTAGAGTACTTAAATAGCAAAGGTAAAAAAAAATTGTTAAATTATTTTTTATTAGTATCGTTGTTATTAGTATTTATAATAGACTAAACCCAAACACATGCTGTAGAGAAGAGATCTAATTCAAGCCATTGTGATTTTTCTTATTGATATCATTGTTATGCATCAGTACTTATTAAGACACGTAAAATACTTTCAAATAAAGAAAAAGCATAGCTTTGAAATACCTTTCCATCAAACCATTTTGTGAAATGGAAGAGAATTACAAGTTAATCTAAAATAGGCAAACCCCCCCCACACACACACAAACCAGGCAAATGCTAATGACACATTCATTCTTAAATGTACCAACAGTAGACCCAAGCTTACCGTGCAGATAGTGTTTTGATAAGCTCTTTTCTATTCTGTACACGAAGGTGGTTAGTTTTATACTTGGAGTCGTCAACCAGTTCGGGCAAATTCAAGATCTAAAAGGGAAAAATGATTTTAATGTATAATTCACCATTTTTCGTGTACCTGCCTGTGAGCGCAAGTGTTCAGGGCCTACCAACACGTTCCCCAGGATCATTCCTTGCTGACCTGTATGCTTCCAGACAAAGGCATATGGAGCAACAAAGGAATAGAGATGGAAAGATCACACAGTCAGGATGGGTAATGCTGTGACTGAGTTTGTCATTTACGAGAAGTTTTCGTTACAGTTAAGTATGCGCCTACAGATGGGAGCATAGAACAAGAGTTATCAGATCCCCATAATAAGTCCTGTCTAGAGAGAGTACGTACAGAGATACAAAACTGGATAAAACTGACCTAGTTCTGAGAACCAATATCATAAGTACATGTCTACACTTATATGAAGCCCATAATCAACATATATCTTGTAGGTACATCCACTTATTTGTTCCACATGTAAATAAAATAATAATATCTGTCCCAGAAGCCCTACCCAGGATGTTGTACAAGGTGCTAAAATAAAGGAAAAGCATACACATTTGCCCCAAATGCTCACCATTAAAACAATGTCAAATTAAATGATATTCTTCCTATAGAAGTGTCACTATTTTTCTTTAATATGTCTCCCTGAAGGAATAACAAATAGAAATGCTTTTATATACTTCCTCTTTTGCTCCTCCTCAATAAAGAGAAAATCTATCTTGCACATCCCTTTGGACATCTTGTGATTTTAACAAGATCATAATGAAAGTACCAAGTGGATTTGGAATGGAAAAGAAGTTTTATAAAGAATGTGTGGAGGCAGTGTTTGGCAGTTGTGTTGGAAAGTCAGAAGCAGCATTTATGGGCTCGGGGCAGGCCATGTGGCCTACAGAAAGCTTCACTACCTCGAATAATGTATTTGCTTGAAATATAAACATTTAATGGTTTCATTTGTTTCTCACAGTTTAAATAAAATCAATCCATTAATCATCTCACAAAGGACAGAGAAGTGAAGGAGGTCCCCTGGAGTAAAGAGAACATCTCCGCTGTGTCATTTCTCTTTCGCGGGCTTCACTTACTCCTTTCCTTAAGGAGTAATAAAGACAGCATTACTCCCCCAGATTTTAAAAAGCAACATCACATAGAGCGCCCTTTCTAAAAACCTCCCTGTCACCACACCTGATCCCAGAAGCAGCCTCCAGGCTTGTCCAGGAACAGAAACCTGCCCTCCCCTCCCTAAGAGTGAATAAGTCATTTCCAGAAGAAGCAAGTGCCTTCACCAAATCACAGGTTAGACCTGTAAATCTGGCCTCACCCAGAAATAGTATAAGCTGCATAAAAAGCTGTTCAGTGATTGGACTCAGTGGTAACCAGGGCGCCCTCAGATGTCGTTCTCTGAATTTGACTCATCAGACCTCTGTTCTCTGTGCAAGTTGGTATGAAACAGTGGGTCAGAGTAATTATGGTTCTGTCCTCAGCCATGCTGTTGTTCAGTGCTTCTAGAGAGACTGCTTCCAGTGCTGTGATCACAACCATCCCTTACGTGCTTGAAACAGTTTGCCTGAGGTGGAATGAAACAATGTCAGTGAAAGTGCCTGACACATTGAGCACCAAATACATGTGAAGTAGTCCAACGAGGTGCTATTTCCCCCCAAAGAAATAATGAAGTGTGTGTTTGTTTGAAGATGAAGGATGGGAAAGAGGGGAGGGGAGGGAGAATGTCTTGAATGAACCTTCATTTCCTACGAGTGTTTCTATTGGACATAGAGTTCTGGGTTGACAGTTTGGTGCCGGTTGGCTCTGGGCTTCCAGTTTCTGACAAAAAAAAAAAAAAAAAAATCTGCAGTCAGCTGAGTCCGTGTTCCCACACAGGTAATATATCATTTTCCTCTAGGTGCTTTCAAAACTTTTTTCTTGGTCCTTCATTTTCAGTGGGAAGACTTGGGTTTACTCAGGTTTATCTTATTTGGGGTTTGCTGAAATTACGAAATCTGTAGGTTTTTATCTTTCACCAAGTTTGGGAAGTTTTCAGCAACTATGTCTTCAAATATTTCTTCAGCATGTACTCCTCCTCGTCTCCTCCTGGCCTTACAATGACATCAATGTTAGACTTTTTGTTACTGTCTTGCAGGCTCCAGAAGATCTGTTCTTTCTTTCTCTCATATTTTGGGAGGGGATCATCTTTTTTTCCTCTCTCTGTTGTTCAGATTGAATAATTTCTATTTATCTATCCTCAAGTTCCTTGACTGTCTCCTCTGTCATCTCCGTTGTGTTATCGGGCTCATCCAGTGAGGGGTTTCTTTTTTTATTTGGTGGTTGTATTTCTTGGTCCTACGGTTTCTAGTTGGTTCTTCTTCACATCTTCTCTTTCTTTGCTGGACATTTCTCCTTTCCTATTTATTTCAACAGTATCTGTGATGCCTGTTGGAGCATTTTTATAATAGCTGTTTTAAAGTCTTTGTAAGTTAATTCCAACATCTGTGTCCTCTTGGCATTGGCATTTATTGACTGTCTTTTCTCATGCAAGCTCTGCTTCTTCATATGCTGAGTAATTTTGGATTGTATCCTGGACGTTTTAAATATTTTATTATGAGCCTCTGGGTCTTGTTTAAATCCCACAGCAAACTTTTATTGTTATTGTTTTTAGCAAGCAATTGATCTGGTGAGGTCCAGGCTGCAAGCCCCTACCCACCTTCCGTGTGCTTCGGTTCTAGTGTTAGTTCAGTTCTCAAAGCCCTTGCAGTGCTGTTCGAATCTGTCCCGCATGTGCCCCACTTATGGTCAGGCTGCCTCCTGGGCAGTCATCTGTGTGTTACCTCCACTTGCAACTTCTTTGGTGCGCTGGTTAGGATCAGATCAGCAAACGTGCAGCTCAGGGCTGAGAGCAGGAGTTCACAAACACCTTCAAGGCTCACTTTCCAAAGCTCATCCCTCTCTGCAGGCTCTGTCCAGTTCCCTGGGGCTCCCCTTTTTTAGCCTACTTCCCAGCATTCTTCCAGGGTCGAGGCCAAAGCCACAAGGATTGACCCTTCTTTTTGGGGAATCACAGCTTGGAGATAAAGAGGAAAATTCTCCTTCCTCAGAGTTTTAGTTCCTGTTCATCGGCTGCTGCCACTACAGGGTTGTCTGTAGGGCAGGGCATGAGAAAACAGACAGGAAGCAAAGACGCAGGATTTCCACACTTTCTCTGCTATTAGAGCTCACTTTCGTGCTCCTCACTTCAGGAACGAAGGGCATCTCTTAGGGCTCAGCTCTGTTTCCTAGTGCCCACTTCCATGTTTTAGGCTCCACTGTATCCATGCAAGGAAATCATTGTAGAGAAAACCGGTGAACTTACTGCTGGTTTGGAAGTACTTTATTTTTTTTTAGAGGGACTGTAAATTCTGGTGTTCTTCCCCAGTTCACCTACTACTACTTACTTTTCAGCATCCTCTTAGAGATACTCCATGCATTCTATCCAGGTTTTAACATTGTGTTCAGTGGAAGAGATAGGGAGAAGTATGCTTACTCTATCTTACCCAGAACCAGAATCTCCAAACCTAATTTTTATAGAGGTCATTTATGAAGTGCATACTCTGAGCCAGGACTGAACTGAGTATTTCACTTATCCAATCTACAAAACTCCAAAAGTTATATATTAGGATAGTTATGTATTGTAATCTTCATTTTATTGTGAGAACACAGATGCTTAGCAAAGATTAAGTGGCTTGCCAGAGGTCACCTGGCTAGTTTCAAGACTGACAGTTTGCCTAAGAATTATGCTATAATGTCCTCAGACCACCTGCTCCACAATCAACTACAATGCTTATGAAAATTGAAGTTTCCTGTCCACCTTAGACATACTAAGTCAACCCACCTTAGACATACTAAGTCAAAAACTTTGGGAATGAAGCTCAAGGAGGTTTCCTATGCATGCTAAAGTTGAGAACCAATGCATATTGCCTCCAATAAAAGAAACTTTCGGTCTAAATGACTTTTAAAAGGATGTCAATGTACTTCAAATAGGAATACCCATTAGTGTTGGCATCAATCAGCTTAAAATAGCTTACATATGCTCATGTTCCCTACTCTTCTGTATCATGTTAAGAGACATAAAATAGGATTTGTTCTAAGCAAGGTTCACTTTACATGCAGAAAGATTTTTGAAGCCCAAGCCTTGAGTCCATTGCTCTTGTTCCCACTCTAATTCCTGACAATAAGAGCTCCTTAATAGGACCCGTCCCCAAGAAGTATTAGTCAGCCAGTATATCAAATTCCATTTTGGAAAGAAACTAGGCCTAAGTAAATTCTACGTATTCATCACAGACAATACTGCTATATTTCTCCCTAGGAGGTAGAGCTGCCTTATCTTTCATTATGGCCCTTACTTGGCAAAAGAACAATTGATGGGCTTACTGTAAAAAACTGGGGACCTCATCTTCTACAAGGCCAGTTTGAATGACAAGCCCCTCAATAATAGATAAATCTACACAAAAAATGCTTAGAAGAAGCCCACTATACATGGAATAAGGAAACAGGTCATTTTTCTTAGGTTAAAAGGTTTTTAGAGTAAGTTTACATGTAAGGATATAAAAAGTCAATCAGATTACAAGGCTTGCTCAAGATGCCTAGCAAATGATGTAAATAACATTAAAATCCTCTACACATAAAACTTTTCTTATGAGTTTCTCAGAGAATTTGATAGACATTGTCTTAAGGGCTCATAACAGGGATTACCATTCATAACTCACATATGGAAAAACAAGGTCAAGTATGCCATTCCAAAGGCCCTCTGATGGTCTCCTTTTAAAAAAATGTATCATAACACACCCTCACAATAAGTCATATTTTAGTACTCAAACTTATGGCAAATATTCTGCTTTGAAATAAAAGTCTTTTTCAAAAAATGTTCTTATGGATATTTATGAGGAAGTTCAAAAGTTTCAAACTGATCAGCAGTAATGAATCAAAAATAAAAAGAATTCAGTACAGTTATTTTCAACAGTGAAGAATATGTCAACCAGTAATTTCTCCCCCCAGCCCCCTTTCTGGAGAGAGAAAACTCCAAAACATATGGCCCAGGAAGAAAATCTGTACTCATTTATAGCAATGAACTGGCTTTTACATCTCTGCAGCTAGAGTACGCAAATGACTTCACAGGCAACGGCTTCCGTATGTTTCATATTTTTAACATTGACCGTTCATAATAAAGATTCTTTGATCCTAGATCAAATGTTTGAATCCATTTTCTCTCCGCTTACTCAGAGTCACCGTTAAGAAAGCTCCCCTCTTTCCCACCTCAGATGTTCCAGCCCTTCCTGCAATAGGAACTGTCTCCATTTGTCACCTTCTCCGTGGTACTGCCCACCCCTTTGCTGTGGTTTTTCGCTGTGCTCATTAACCTCTCGTACAAAAAAGCCACAGTAATAAATAATTTTTGTACATAAGAAGTTCACGGCAACAGAGAAGGTTCCCCTAAGGAAGTCATAGGCATCTTTAATGAAACTGAAAGCTCACAGTGAGTGGTTATCTATGATTAGTACAAGAAAATAAATTCCCCATCAGAAACACATGCTCAACAGCTGAGGCCTCTCCCTACCTGTAAGAGAAATTAAAACAAAAACTTAAACACAGATTTTTATAGCTAGATTATATTTCTGGGATGAGAACTGGAAAAAGTGAACAGGAACCTAAAGACTTAACTAAAAACAAAAAACCCCGAAATCTAGGTAGTAGTAAAAATACCAAATAAAAAAAATATCCAAGTGATGCCAAAAACTTAAAATCTTCAACATAAAATTATCCTTAATGATTCCAAGGCCTTTTTTAAAAATCTTGTTGAGGGAGCAACATTTTTAATATAACCTTAATTGCTAAAACTTAAAACATGAATTCTGCAGAAAGGTACTCATTAAACAAAGGCCAATTTGAAAAAAAAAAATGTTTAGTTTTCTAGTGGCTAAAACAATAAATTTGGTATTACATTGTATCTGGGCCTAATTAGGTCTCATGTTGTTAACAAAGAAAAGGAAAAAAAGGAAAGTGAGAAGAAAAATATCCTGGCATTAAAAATCCCTTTAAAACGAATTCTTTTTCTTTCCCTTTTTTCACTGAACTGGTAGTCCAGATCATGTTGGTGGATAATTTAGGCTACTATGTTCTGTGGTTCATTTCAAAACACAGCCAGATACCCCATCCCTCCCCCCCCCAAAAAAAAAAAACAGAATACTAATTCAGACCATGTCCTTGGCATTTGTGAGTATAAAAATGGCACACGGTTAGGGGCGAAGGCAGGAGGTCTTGAGTTGGCTATAGAACTAATAACACTGTTCTAGGCGAAACTGAACTTTCCTGGCTTTCTACAAAACAAGTTATTGCATAGATCATCTGCCCATCCCAGTGATTACAGATTACCTTGCACACAGTAGCAAACTGTTGATTATTTCCTGCTCCAACCACAAGATATCCATCCTTGGTTTTAAAAGCCTAAAATAAATTAAAAAATACATAAATATATAATTTTATATATTGAAAATACCACAGAAGTTAGCTTTAATTTCTAAAACTTCTACATAGAAAGCATGCTCTAAAGCAACATTATTAATTAAATCCATATCAATTAATTAGTATATTTTGCTCTTATATTTGCATAGTTATTTTTATTTGGCATTTTCAAAGCACTTCCTGATTCTTCCACTAACTGTTGTAACATGGGGGGTTGGAGCTTGGAAAAATAAAGAAAATTCTAAATTAAACTAAAATAGTTTTGTTGTAAATGCATAACATGAAATTCTGTATTCATTACAGTATGGATTAATATTTGGCCTTTCCAAAGTTTTGTGTTTTGTTTGTTTCCATTTTTCCTTGGAGGGCAAAGAGCAAGAGGGTATACTGCTTTCTACAAAGTGTAAGAAGAAGAAATGGAAGGAAGGAGGAACGGGAGGGGGGAAGGGAGGATGTGTAAGCTGATACATTTCATCTCTGAAGATCTCAAATGTAAACTCTTGGACAATCACCACTTTTCAATAAGTGAAAATTGACACATCTGGATCTCCACACCTCCTGTGGTTTTATGTACCTAAAAATGTTTGTTGCTTCTAGGAGACATATTCATTGGAGCAGCAAAAAGAATGTAAGTAACTGGTACCCCCACCTCCCAGAGCCCTAGACCCTCTGGAGAACTCCCTTCTCCACATTTGATCACAGTGCTGCTTGGAGGAACCAAAATTTACCCTTAGAAGGCCTCATTCCCACTTTCCTTAAGTAAACGAGTTCCTTTAGTTGCCTTCCTTTCTACGTAAAAATTGTTCTGTCTTTTCACCTACTTTTTCTTCAGTTACTGCTGCCTCTGAGAAAGATGATCTCTATCTTCCTTGCCAGGGCTTGCTCCTATGCTAACCCTGGTCCCATCTTCACTCACATCCTTCAGAACCCTGCTCAATCATCTTTAATCTCTTCATTCCCACTGGGTCCTTTTTCTCTGCCTACAATTAGGCTCAGGCCTACACTAAAAATATTAACAGGAACAAAACAAAATTTCCATCAATCGTGACACGCTTCTCAAGCTATCTTGAAATTTTCTTCCTTTCCTCCATCTCTAAATGACATAAAAGTTCCAGCTGCCTATACTTCTTCACCAACCCCACTTTCTAATGCCCTTTGTCATCAGGATTCTTATCCCATCACTGCACTGACACTATTCTTTCTTGACCCCTCTGTGTTACGTCTCACTGTTAACCATCCTTTCCTCCAGGAACCCGTCTTATCTCTAGGCTCCATCTGGGTTCATCTCCAATCTCTCTGACCTGTATTCCACATGCCCTCTTTTCAGGAGTTTCTTCTCCGTAGCCTTCAGCATTCCTTAAGGATCTGTATGTGGTCTTTCACTACACTTGCTTCTAACACGTGGCTATTGAATTTAATTAAACTAAAATTAAATTAGCCAGTCACAGAAGACCACATATTGTGATTGCATTTGTATGAAACGTCCAAAATAGGCAAATCCATAGAGACAGAAACTTAGTGGCCACCTATGGCTGAGAACATTGTGAGAATTTGGGGAGTAACTACTACTGAGTACTCAGTTTCTTGTGAGGGTGATGAAAATGTTCCAAAGTTGTGGTAATGGCTGGACAACTCTGAATACATTAAAAATCACCGAACTGTACACTTTAAATGGGTGAATTATATGACATGTGAATTATATCTCAATAGAGATGCTATTAAGAAAAATTAAATAACAGTTCAGCTCCACAGACACACTAGCTACAAGTCAAGCATTCAACAGCCACATGTGGCTAGTAGCTGCCATATCAGCACAGATAGAGAGCATTTCCATCATTGCTGAAAGTCCTGCTGTGTAGTGCCGGAAGACTGAAGCTGGTAGTTTGTCGGTTTTCTTTTTATTCTACCTACTAGGCCTAATATGGTATCTGAATAAGTGGTTGTAAAATGTAATGAATCTCTCAGATAACTGTTTCCATATAATAGGATTGTGGCTAAAATGGATCTCAAGCAAAACCCTATAATGTGGTTTACTCTATAATTTTTGCTTGGCTTGGTAATGAATGCTACTAAAAAGATAACACACTATTTTAAATGTTTATATTCCCTGTTCACAGGGCAAAAGCAAAGTTAGTGTTACAAATAACGCATTAGTGTTTCTCAAACTATAGAAAGGAAATTTGCAATGGAGCTGTGAGTGAGGGGCATAGGATTTTGAGCAGAGATGTCTCAACAACATAGTTAATAACTATGAAGGTACGCACGTTGTCTGTTTGCTTGGGTGTTTTGTTCTGTTTTGTTTTGTTTTTGCAGGGAAAAACTGAGTTGGGGAGTGGATAAGTGATGTGAAATAACAATGTGTGTTATCAATATAATGTGAAAAAAGATTTTCAAAATTTTAGATTAGTGACATGATATTTAGCTAGTTTACATTTTGGGAGATCCTCATTTCCTTTTAATTAATGAAGAAGTGCTTTTCCTTAAGCCTTAACTATACCATGAAATATAAGTTTACCAATATACAATTTGCAAAATTTTGAGCACAGAGAACTAGTTAATGATCATAGGAAAATGAAGATTGAATAGTAGCTGAGCCACCAAACACAATTAAAGATCACCAAATAGATTTATAAGGATGAAGGTAAGACTGAGTTCTTAAACTATTTATTTATTCCTTGTTACTATTGCTCCAGTGTTTATTTAAAAAATATATTTTAAGTCAAAACTTAAAAAAATACTATTGGCTGAAGAGTAAATAATTATGTCCCCCCAAGTTTCAATATTGAAATCCTAACCCCAGTATGATGGTCTTATGAGTGTGGAAATTAAAAAAGGGAAACCTCACTAAAGTGCAGTCAGGAGACTAGAAGGAAAACTGGTACCTCTCAGTGTCAATTACAAAAGAACTGTCAATTACAGACCCAAACAGAAGAATCATCAACAGGAAAGAATAATCGATTAGAGGCCCCACAGGAAAAGATGTACAGTGGACCCTTGGACCACACCAATGTCCTGAAACACAGTTGAAAATCCGTGTATAACTTTTGACTCCCCAAAAACTTAACTACTGATAGGCTACTGTTGACCATAAGCCTTATCAATAACATCAATAGTCAACATATTTTGTATCTTAGATGTATTATATACCATATTTTAACAATAAAGGAAATTAGAGAAAAGAAAATGTCACTAAGAAAGTCATAAGGAAGAGAAAATACATTTATAGTACTGTACTGTACTTATTGAAAAATTTCCAAGTATAAGTGGACCTGTACAGTTCAAACCCGTGTCGAGGTTTGAAAAAGGGCCACCTGTCCACTGAATCGTCTACAAGAAATCAACTGCACCTGCAGCTCAGCCAATGAGAAGCCATCATCACCCTGAACTCTTGCTTTTCTCCTATGGACGCTTATTCAAAACAAACCTTCCCAACTTCCTCCTTCATCTCCATAAAATAACATTTCTCCCCCTTTTTGGTTGGACTTGCCTATGGTTTTGCCATAGATTGCACATCCTGAGTTGAAGTTCTCTGTTATTCCCAAATAAACCCATTTTTCCTGGAAAAATAACTGCCAATTTTATTTTTAAGATTAACAGGAGCAAGAACATGGGCATCTGCAAACCATGAAGTAGGTCCTCACCAGACACCAAATCTGCCTGTACCCTGATCTTGGACTTTCCGGCCTCAAGCACCGTGAGAAATAAATGTCTGTTGTTTAAGCCACCTAGACTATCGTATTCTGTAATAGCAGCCCGAATAGAATAAGAAATTGATACTGAGAAGTGGGGTGCTGCTGTAACAAATACCTAAAAATGTGCAAGCAATTTAGAACCAGGTAATAGGGCGCTGGGTGGCTCAGTCAGTTAAGCGTCTGCCTTCAGCTCAGGTCATGATCTCAGGGTCCTGGGATGGAGCCCCACATTGGGCTCCCTGCTCATCGAGGAGTCTGCCTCTCCCCCTGGCTCATGCTCTCTCACACTCTCTCTACCTCTCTCTGTCAAATATATAAATAAAATATTTTTTTCAAAAAAATAGAAACAGGTAATGGGTAGAGACTAGGGGGGAGGGGATCTGAGGTACATGCTAGAAAAAGTCTACACTGCTGTGAACAGCCTATTCTGAGCTGTTGAGAGCTCAGAGAGAAAAGGAAAGAGCTGCAGAGAGTAGTCTCAATCTTCTTAGAGAATACCTAAGGAATGCTGAACAGAATGTTTAGAAATATGGAGAGGAAAGGCCATTTTGATAAGGTCTTAGATGGAAATAAGGAACATGTGTTTGGAAACTGGAGGAAAGGCCATCCTTGTTATAAAGCGGCAAAGAACTGGGCTGAATCATGTTTTATACTCCAGTTTTTGTGGAAGGTAGAACTTTGCAAGTGATGAAATTAGGTATTCAGCTGAAGATACTGTTAAGCAAATGTTGAAGGTGCAACCTGGCTCCTTCTGACTGCTTATAGTACAATGTGAAAAAAAGAGACTACTTAAAGACAGAATTGTTCTGGAAAAGGGAAGCAGAAATTAAAAATCTGGAAAATTCCCAGTCTATCCATATTGTAAAAAATGAGAAAGCATGGTCAGAAGAAAACACCAAGGGTGTGGCCAGGTGACTGACTGATTGTCCTTCGGTAGGTAAGAGGATAAATTAACATCCAGACAATGGAATATTATTCCACACTAAAAAGAAATGAGTTATCAAGCCATGGAAGACATGGAGGAATCTTAAATGCATATTACTAAATTAAAGAAGCCAAGCTCAAAAGACTACATACTGTAAGATCCCAACTATATGACATTCTGAAAAAGGCAAAACTATAGATACAGTAAAAAGATCAGTGGTTGCCAGGGACTGGGAGGAGGAAGAAATAAATCGGCAGAACACAGAGGAATTTTAGGGCAGTGAAAATACTCTGTATGATACTATGATGATGCCTACATGTCATTATATACTTGTACAAACCCAGAGAATACACAACACCAAGTTATGTGTTGTGAACTCTAATGTAAACTGCAGACTTTGGAGGATTATATTATGTCAGTGTACGTATATCAGTTATAACAAATGTAACACTCTGGTGAGTGATGTTGATAATGGCGGGAGGCTGTGCATGTGTAGTGAAGGAGGTATATGGAACATCTCTGTACCTCCTGTTAAAATTTTTTTTCTGAACCTAAAACTGCTCTAAAAACTAAAATTTATGTTTTTTTTTAAAAAAGGACAGCAGGAATCATCTTTGTCGTGATGACAATGTTCTGTATCTTGACTATATCAATATCAATATCCTGACTGTGATATTGCACTATAGTTTTGTACAATGTGACCAATGGAGTAAACTGGGTAATGGGTACATAAGATCCATCTCTATTATTTCTTAAAATACACGTGAATCTACAGTTATCTCAAAAAAAAAATTTTAAGTTTAATTTTTTTAAGTGATGGTGTATTAGATTAGGGCCCTGACAACAGAGATGGAAAAAAATAGAGTCAAGAAATATTCAGAGCAGCATTATTTACAATAGCCAAATTATGGAAGCAGCCCAACTGTCCATCAATTCATGGGTTGATAAAGAAGATATGATACACACACACACACACACACACACACACACAATGGATGGATTATTCAGCTATAAAAAAGAATCAAATCTTGTCATTTGCAATGACATGGATGGAGCTACTGAGCATCATGCTAAGTGAAATAAGTTAGAGAACAACAAATACCATAAAATTTCACTCATATGTGGAATTTAAGAAACAAAATAAATGAGCAAAGGGAAAAAGAGAGAGAAAGAGAAAGACAAACCAAGAAACAGACTCTTAATTGTAGAGAACAAACTGATGGTCACAGAGGGGAGGTGGGTGAGGGAATGGGTGAAAGAGCTGATGGGGATTAAAGAATGCACTTGTTGTAATGAGCATTAGCTGATGTATGGAGTTGTTGAATCACTATATTGTACACCCGAAACTAGCATAATACTGTATGTTAATTAACCGAAATTAAAAACTTCAAAAAATATATTTAGGTGGTAAAATCTGCTATAGTTGGTAATGACTTGAATGTAATGGTCAAGAGCTGAAGACTGGGGGAGAGCTGACATGTCATGGTCAAGATGTCATGGTGACCAGCCTTTGAGATACTCCTGTGGAAATTCAAAATGAACAGAACTTGGAGACCAGATGCAAATCTGAACTGTAGATAAAACTTGAGAGTTGTTCATTATAATCTACAACTGAAGCCATCACATAGTTGAAGTCAACTGTAGAATAGGAAAAAAGGGGGGTGAGCCAAGGGATGAGTCTGAAGGTCGCCCCCATCTCAAGTCCAAGCAGAAGAGGAGTTAGCCACTGGAGTAAGAGGAAGACTGAACAATGCCCACAAGGTGGTCTTTCCTTCCCTCAGAAAATCCTGTTCTGTGTCACAATGTGGACCAAATGAACTTTGAAGTGAATCAGGGACTAAGTACCAGTTAGGGAATGGGGAGAGCACATGCAAACATCTGTTTGTGAAATCTGGTTGTGAAGGAGAAGAATCAGCAAAGCACGGAGAACACAGACTGAGCACGCACAGGCACCATGGTGGTGTGGTGCTGGGGGAGGCTGACAAGTTCCCACTGGATGCTTCTACTTTCTTAGGAAATAAAGAGTGAGGTCATCACCTGAGAGTAGGGTTGGGACATATGAGACTGTAAGACTGAAAAGACTGGATAAGTTCTGACATCTCACTGAAGAGAATGGGGAGAGAGTGATCAAATATACATAGTTGTGTTGAAAGCCCCACTGAGTGATACTCTCCATCATCTCTCAGTCACAGACAAGAATAAATGGATATTTGCATTTACTGGGGTTCTGTCAGATGAAATAACAAAAAGATACAGATGCAGGAAAATCAGAAAACTGGCCAGAATGTTACTGGGTGATGGGCCATGGACTATCTGGACATGGAAGAAGGTAGTGAAGATGGGAGGAGGTTATGGATATGGCAAAGGGAAATATGTCAGTGGATAAGAAATCCTAATGAAGTCAAAGAACAGTCACGATGGAAATGGTTATACATCCAAGGTGGAAGAACAGGAGACCATGGATGGTCAGAATGGAAAATGCTTCATTCGGTGCTTGTTGAAGTGAAGCAGATCCAGGGGGATGTGAGAGCCACAGTATGAGATCCATAGACTTGTTGCCAAAAGGTAGGGACTCAATAAATATCATTATTATTAAATAATTACTAATACACTGCATCTACCTAAAGTGAACGTCTAAGCCCTTAGATCCTGACTCTTGGGCCCTCATTCACTCTGCAAACAACTCCCCTCTCTCTCCCCTCTTATTCCCTTAGTTGTCTCACTCTCCATGCCAAGCAAGTGACAACATTCCATGCATACAGACTGCTAGCAGGCTTTCCATCACAGAGAACTCACATCAAAAGCATCTAATTGAGCTACAAACTCTCATGGTTGGCATGTTTCTCTTAGAAGGAGTTCAGGTCTCAGGAGAAAAGAAACCACTGCTTCTGAATGAAATGATGGGGAGAGGGCAGCAGGGGCAAGTGTCTACAGTTTTAAAAGGATGAGGCCAAACCCAAGCCATTCCTCTTAGGACACCAGATTTATTATTCCCAAGAAAAGAAATGCTCCTTGCTGTGGGTTGAGCTGATTCAAAGGTGACAAGTGTCACTGGTAGGGGAGATCGCACAGAAACTGCATGGGTTTTTTTTTCATATTCTAGTCAGGATGTACCTCCTTTCTTGGGGAAGGAGTGTTTCTCAGATTAGAAAAATATTGATGGGTCAGGGGATTAGCCGTGCCAACAAAACTGCACTACTTACAAGCAGTTCGGGAAATATAAAGACAAGAGGGTATGGGGAGTCAGAGTTCAGTTCCTCTGGTTAGAGCAGTTTCAAGTATAAAAAGGGACCCCACTGAGAGACTGAGGGGTGGCGATATAAGATACAGGAGTAGAGAATACTGAGCAGACATGAAGTCAGAGAAATAAGAGGGTCAATCTGGAATTCCCATTGCTCTTGGAAGTTTCTATTGCTTCCTAGATGTTCTGCTTTCCGAGCTTCCAGGAATGCTAACCTGGATGGATGATCTTAATTATTGAGCTGGCTACGGATAAAACCACAGAAGGACCTCTAGAAGTTCTGCAGCAACTCAATATATCCAGTGGTCAGGTGGAAAATGAAAAGATAAAATAAAACTGAACCTTTCTGTGTCACCCTCTTAAGCTACCATATTGATGTATCAGTATTTCCTCTGGTCTAAATAATGTACACACAATGGGTAGGGAGTCTACTTCAAAAACAAGAACACAAACTCCAGGGCTCCCGGGGCTACCTAAGTTTTAACAAGAGTTTCTTCCACAAAAGGTAACTGTTGCTAAATGACCTCATCATCCACTGGAAAAAGACATTCCCTGAAGTTTAACTCACTGCCATGAGAATGTTTTCTGGAATGTCAAGCAGTTACTGACTTTGGGTCTGTGCTAGAACATCGTGACAAATATAGAGCACTATTTCCTACCACAAACAGCTCAGTTCACCTTATGGTGCCGAAGCTGGCTGAGCCAGATGGCAATGAGGCACAAACTGCTTACAACTCAAGAACAGTGTCCTCCATGGGATGGGACCAGGCAACAAGTGGTTAAGCAAGGCCAGGAGTCCCTCATCTCGCCTGCCATTTGGCTTTGTCTGTACATTTTTCATCATCGTGAACAAACTATTTTGAAGACCTATTTCTAAATACAAGCCCTGGCCTTGAATTTTAGAATAGCCTTGAGAGAGACATGATGGGCTGATTTCCTGCAACCCCAGATCCAGGCCGGGATTTTCCAATTCCACAGGAAATCTGAATGTTCAAAATATACTTGAGGTTCTTCAAATCAGTTCAATCTCATTTCAAATCAAACACTTCAATCATGCACTTTCTGATACTGGATACAGAGACAACAGCAAGGAAGAAAATGGAAACTGTCTCAATGTTTCTATATTCTTCACAAACTGTCAATGGGTATTATTTTTCTCATAAAAGAAGTCCTTTGTCATGAAAGCCTGCTGTTATTCAAAAAGGCAGTCATCATGCATCTCAGACACAATGGAAAATGGCACATGGTGTTATTTTTCCTGGAAGGTATGGGCCAGATACTGGATTTGATGATCCTGAATTGATTTCATTATAAAGGAAAATAAGCCAGATTATTTGAAATAGCCTACCAAAAGTGCCTACCATTTAATGGCAAGAAACAAAAATCTCGGATGAGTCCATATTGATTCTTCAGGAGTACTTCAAGGCAAAAATTCCTTGACTGCGTTAAGCATTTTTGTTGTTGTTGTTGTTTTAGAGAGAGAGAGAGCAGAGGGGTGGGGGCAGAGAGGGAGGGAGAGAAAATCTCAAACAGACTCCACGCCCAGCACGGAGCCCAACTGGGACTCAATCTGACAATGCTGAGATCATGACCTGAGCCAAAATCAAGAGTCAGAGTCTTAACTGACTGAGCCATCCAGGCACCCCTGTGTTAAGCATTTTTAAAGTGCTCTTTGTTTTGTATCAAACATGTTATAGCAACCACAGTCGCATACTAGTTATGTACCATCCATGAAAATATTATTTCTGACAACAAGCCTATATTGATCTCAGACTAGCTCAAAGCATTCACAGACCAGAACTTAACTCAAGATGTCACTTTCAAGCAAAAAATTCAAGCTACAAAAGGATATTAACTATAAGTACAATAAGAATATTCTAATATGGATTAATTATAGAGTGGCTTGCTAATAAGGTTTTCCAAATATAGCTTAATTCCATCATATTTCAGTATTTATCAGTGACAAAACATAGGATACCCACAGTAGGAACAGGGTTAGGGCGAGGCTTAACATTAGACCTGCCCACCAGACCTGAAGAGGCAGTGGGGTACAGGTCCAGTGACAGAATTTCAGCCCAGAGTATGGAAAGTTTGAATAAGCATGGTTCAGGAAAGCAGTCGGCAAGATAAAGTGTGGGGGTACAGGTGGGGGACAGGGTGAGAAGTTCTGACAGAATAATTCTTGAAAGTCCTACAGTAGGACTAGGATCTGGCTAGAAGATAAGAATGTAGAACCCACTGTAGTTACACCTAACATCAAGGACAATATCTGGCATGACGGGTACTTCATACATTTTGTTAAATCAAGGCCAATGTATTAATGCTAAATCACAGCAAACTAGGCAATTCGGGAACTATTACTATAGAAAAGTCATGGTGGCAAAACTGGGCAGCAGGGAGTAGAAGAGATGAGGAAGTGTCAAGGACTAAAAGATGGACATGTACTGAGAATGGCAAACATACTAAGCATCGATTTCCACAACAAACTTCCCTCCTCACAGATGATTGCCTGAACTTAAAGGTGAAGATTATGTTTAAGGGGAGCTGAAGAATATAGGTTCTATAGTTGGAACGATGCGGGACTTAATCCCCCTAATTAAGGACTTCTCCTTCTTTCTATGGTCAAAATTTAGCCCATGCACAATGTCCCTTTTCAGAGGCCATTTAGTTGGCTGAAAGATCTCTTCCTTTATCTCCCTAATACTCATAGCCAAGGGTTTCTTAACCCGTCATGATGTGTGGAGGCAAGGAAGTTGCTATCCTGTAGGATGTGAGGAGAAATCTCCTAGCATTTCACATTAGGCAAGGATCCACTCATACTACCACTACCTCCAGCCACCAATCCCATCATCATCACCCCAGTCCAGTATCCATGGCAGAGGCTGTTATGTAACTCTGGTACTCCATCTTAGAGCATATATAGGATCATCCTTAGATTTCTTTCCAACAAACCCTCCAGATAGCTACTACCAAGTTATTGGACATGAACTGGAATTGAAATTTATTTTCCATCCAATAAAATGGGCTCCTATACAGAGGCTCAGAATCAAACTCTGCAGCTTCTCAAAACATCTTTGGGGTTGGCCTAAAGATAATGGGAAGCTACTCGGCTTACACAGTGGAGAATAAGCACTTTAGGAAGGCCCTGCTAACTCACAGGGAAGAGGTAAAATGTAGTCTTCATGGGATAACCAAGTATCTAAAACAAATCAACTCAAGGGTCAATTAAAGGACACGGGAAAGCTCTGTCTTAAATATCTGTAGACATTTCTAACTAAGGAAAGTGATAGAAAACGTGGACTGCTACAAGTTCTGGACCAGTCCCTTAAAGGACTTACTCCTTCTCCGGGTGATTGGGACCTGAAAGCCTGACCCAGGACATCTAACATGTATGTGAGATTAAGGTAGACACCAGGATGATGAATTGCCACTGTAAAAGAAAGAACCATATTAGAAGCCAGAATCTTTGAAGACTAAATGTTCAATAAATGATCTCTCTGGGAAACTAATAATCAAAAGGCAAAACTGTCAGAATTGAGCATGGATGAATTACTTCTTGTCTCAAGTCTTCATGCATCTGAATACTGAGTCAAGCCTGAATCTGTCAATGGAAAGGTCAGTAGAGTCTTCCGTGTGCGGCTATAAGAAACAGGGGGAAATGAGCCTTCTTGTTCAGTAGAAGAAGTCAGGCTGAATTAATAGAGAACAGAGCTCTCAAAATGTCCCTTAACCATTTACATTTCATGAAATACTCACACAGGAAGAAACAAGACGCACTCTGAATATTATTCTGCACATTCCTGTTCCAGTCACCGCTGACCCAAAAAATTTGTATTCACATGGGCACATACACCATGACTGAGGTCATGGGAGTGTTATGCAAGGTTCTTTTGCATCAAAATTTAGACCAAATAGGAGGCTGTCCCTTCCAAAGTAACTTAACAGCACAGCATTCTTGCAAACAACCTGGAAAGAATTTTCAGTAAGTCCTTCCAGTAGGTCAAAAGGTGAAGAAAGCAATAACTCCTTTCTGGTCTCCATAAGCACTTATAGAGAAGGTATTTGGTACTTCCGTGCATCCCTGCCAACATTAACAGGTCATATTAGCTAAAAAGTCAAAGGTAGCAAGAGATTCTGTTTTATTTTAGAGTTTATCTATTTGAATAACTGTTATATTTTAGTTCCTCTGGGATTCATGTTCTGTAATGAAGGTGGAAACTTATTCTGCATAAGAATTTTTATGCATAATAACAGAATGTGCTGAAATAATTTACCATTCCCTGTGTCTTCAAACACTACAATCCTTCATCCTAATTGCATTAAATATGTTTAATTTCCACTCCATCCCAAACCCTGCTTGAAGAAGCAGCTCTATACTTCATGTGGCTGACCATTCCTCATCCCTGGTTGACTAGAATAGAGGGGATACCATTCGCAAGCCAACTAACAGATTCACTGGACGGGAGTCAATTACATCAACTTGAGAATTCAAAAGGTCATGTAGAGGTAGGGCTGAGATGGCCATATTAGGCTTAAGTAAGTAAGTAAGAAAGCCTCAGAAAGACTACAACTGAGAAAAAAGACCAGACTACACAAAAGAAACAAGTGCAGACGAGGCAACTGCTCCCTGTCTGATGGTAGCCTGATTCTCATGAAACCAGACTATACATTTGTTTCTGTAAAATCTTACAATAACCTCCCCCTTATCCACCTCATCTCTATCAGAACTAGTTTAACTGCATTTCTGTTTGTTAGAACCAAAAAAGACTTAATCATCAATTTCCTAAACTGTGCTATATGATGGACATTCAGGATCAATATATGACTAGAGTTCCCTTACATTAACTAGAGTTTTTGGGAGCAGCGAACAAGAAGGCTGGGTCTATATCTTATGGACTCAATGTCCATTTGCCTACCACAGGGCCTCATATACAGGACGTCCTCATACTTCTTTGAAACTTTTTTTTTACTAGAGATTTTAAACTGGTATTTCCTAAACTAATTCCACAAAACACTGCTCCATAAAGTGTTAATGACAACCTTCTCTCTATTTTTCTCTCTCAGCACCACACACACACACACACACACACAAACTTTTTCATTTCTTCACTTAAATAAGTTTGAGAAACATGGGGCATTTGAAAAGGGTCAGGGAACCCATCAGATTTATATAGTAGCAAAGACCCTACTGTCATCCAGAAGAATCTACAGTGTGATCTTTTGTTTTCTTTAGTTTGGAAGCTAACTTTAGGTTAGTTTCACAAATTAACTGATTCACGTGAAGTCTGATTTAATATCACCCCCTAACAGATAAACTATGTTGGCAATTTTATACAAGTCCTTAGATAAAGGCTTTGGTTAAATGCCAAAAGAAAAATGCTATAACTTATTTTACATTAATCCGTATTTTCCACCCCATAAGCTCTGTTTTTTTTAACATGATAGCTAATTATTTAGATAAGATGGTTTTTAAAAAATGACCTTGAAATCTTGTAAATCAGGTGAACAGAAAATGATGTTTGCAAAGACCAAATAGTTTAAATTCTTCAGGAACCTCTCTAAACGTTACAAAATTAAAAGTCAGGTGACCACACCTATTGTGGTAAGCACTGAGTTATATACAGAATTGCTGAATTATTATGTCTTACACCTGAAACTAATACAACACTCTATGTTAATTATATCTCACTAAAATAAATAATAAATAATAAGATAAAATTTAGTTTCTAATTATCTACACTATGTACAATAGATTATTTTGCTTATCAGATAGTAGTCCCTCTCTGCTTCCAGTTCCCTACCATTCACTCCATCCTTCCATCCCTGGGGTTGCGCTTGTCCCAGAACACCAGCAAAACTACTCTGAAATGACATCCTAATCATAATATTTTTTCTTAAGTCCTCACCTTTCTTTATCTCCTTGTCCCCAAACCTCCCATTTTACCTTAGGGAGAAACGCCCCACCCTACTTCCTCCAACTCCTCCCACTCTGTGGGATTTCCTGAGCTTTTCTCCTCAGCTGACCTCTCTTCCTCCTCCTATGCTTCAGCTCTGTGACCTCACTCACTCGCAGAGATTCAATCATAACTTCTATATAATTCTCTTTCTAATACTGACCCACCTCCAAGCTCTTGTACTAAACTAATCAAAGTTGGTAATCAAAATGCAACTACTTAACTACTATCTAAACCAGGACAGGAACAAGTTGGGAAACTGCACCAAGGAAACACCCACATAAAGCTGGGACACATAAAGAGCTACTCTACCAGTAAAGTGTAAATGAGAAAGATCCACTCATAAGAAAAGGGGAGAGAAAAAAAATATTCCCCTGAATAATCCTAATCATGGCTTTTCCTTAGAGTGGTTCAAATTTATCATAAGGGCATAGATTGCAAAAGCCAAAAAATTAACAAAAAATGGGTCCCTGCTTTCTACTGCCTTTGGGTACTATGCAAAAAGCAAATATAAATCCTACTTAGAAGGAAACCCTCCCCAAATTGAATGGGATTTTCACTGATATAGTCCTGTTGTATTTGAGCCTATAATCCGACATCATACAATATACATGGAAATAAGCTACCATGAGCCAGAGTTGGAATCAGAAAAGCAGAATAGAATCATAAGATCTTCAAATAACAGTATTTCTAGAAACAGAATATAAAATAAGCATAGCTAAGATTTTTTTAATGGAGTATAGATTCAAACATATGAGAAAAGTATAAGTTACCCTTAAGAAAGGTACATTTTTGAAAGAACAAAATATTTTTAAAAATAAAAACATTATCGAAATTTAAAACTCAGCAGACATGTTAAAAAGCTGAAATAAGGGGCGCCTGGGTGGTGCAGTCATTAAGCGTCTGCCTTTGGCTCAGGGCTTGATCCCAGCATTCTGGGATCGAGCCCCACATCAGGCTCCTCCCCTAGGAGCCTGCTTCTTCCTCTCCCACTCCCCCTGCTTGTGTTCTCTCTCTCTCTCTGGCTGTCTCTGTCAAATAAATGAAAAAATCTTTAAAAAAAAAAAAAAAAGCTGAAATAAGAATTCTTGCCTGAAAGAGAGATTTGGAAAAATAAGCTAGATAGAATTAAGCAGAAATAAGAGATCAAAAATTTTAAAGTGATATTAAGAGACAAGGAGGTTAAAATGAAAATATCCAATTACAGTTATAGATGGAGAAGACACAGAGAATGGGGGAAACACAGTATATAAAAGATGACGCCTGATAAATATCCAGAATTAATTAATTCTATAAACTCAGTGAATCCCAAGTGGGACATACAAAAAGAAATGGACAACTAGATAAACCATAGTAAAACTGAAGACTACGAAAGCCAAAGTAGGCATATTAAAATCATCCAAACAGAAAGGGCAGAATACCTGTAAAGCATGTCATTTATACAAGTAGCAATTATAGAAGTTAGATGACAAAACTCAATAACAATTATAGAAGTTAGATGATAAAACTGACATATAACTCTAAAAAAAAAATTTTATACCTAACTAAAATATTCTTAAAGAATGATCTTGAAATAAACTCATGTTCAGACTAGCAAAATCTGAGAGACTTTATCACCAACAAATACTCACTGAAGCAGCTTCTAAAAAATATGTTTTATGAAGAAACTGAATCTAGAAGGAATGAGATACAAAAAGGGATGGTGAAAAAACACAAAATATATATGAGTTAATCTAAAACACTAATATAAAAAAGAAGAAGGGGGATAGTAGAAGAGGGGAAGGAGTAATCGTAGTAGCGGTGGTGGTAGAGGTGGTGGCAATATGGCAGCAATGGAAATGAGTCACTAAGATCTCCTTACAGAGAGAACCTGATGTGAGGTGACATCAGCAAAATGGCAGAACAGGAAGCCCCAGGCCCTTCCCCCCATGGAAACACTGACTCAATAACAAAACATAGATCAATTTACTTTGTGAAAAATTCATAAAATGGTTAAAAGCCTCGTGCACCCCAAGTGAGTATGAAACCAACCACATCAAATCCAGTAGGAAAATTTGTGGCACTCACTTGCCATATTCCCTCCCTGCACCAGCTCAGGGAGACACTATTGAGGAAAAACTCCCTAGTCGCTGAATTTTCCTTGAGGAAAGAAAGAAAAAACCAAAATGTATGGCCAATATGCAGACTTTCTGAAGGACTACCTGAGGAACTGGATTTTGTCTTGCCTGAGTCTAAGTGCTAACAAGAAAGGATTTTAGGTTGTGGGCTGCTGAGAACAAAGGTGAGGGTGTGGACTAGCACACACTCTCTCACCATAGTCCCTCCTCCTGGTTCACTGCAGAAAAAGTGAAAGAAAACTCCCAAGTCCTGGCTTTTTCTTGGGGAGGGAAAGAGTNNNAGAATGTGTTGGAAAGAGCTGGAGAAGGGGCTGCCCAAGGGACGAGTTTCTGTTGTGCAAGTCTCAGAACACATATAAGGACACAGCATAGTCTAGATGTCTTAGGGTTGCAGACTGAAAAAGAGACTTGGGTAGCATGCTACAATTTCAGAGGAATCACAGCATAACAGACAGAGTGTTGTACAGTGAAGTGGCCTCTCACTCAAAGGCAGGGAAAGAGGAATGGAGTGTGCATTTAATATTCTGGCACCTCAGGGGCTGCTCAAGGAACTCGTTTCTGTCTCTCCAGTCTCAGACCACTGATGTAGCACAACATACACTAGATACCTGGGGTTAGGGCTCGGGGGGACGAGGGGATGACAAGGGGAGGTGGGATGAGGATAAAAGGTTGCTGGGAATCTGTGTTACTTCCAGAGAACCTGCAGTAATGCAGACAGACACCAGAGGGAGCAAAAGATTATGAGCTCCTGAAAAACAAAACTGGCAAATCCTTCTAATTATAAATTTACACAAACCAGTCAAGATAATATGCATCCACCAAAAAGGTTTGAGGAATCCCTAGAATATCTAGCCAGGATAATTGGTAACAGTCTTTCCTTGTACAAAGCAAGCCCATAAAAACTGGAAAGGTGGCTATGTTCCTTCAAGTACATGAATCCCAACACTAAGTTAATTACAAGGTACATGAAGAAACAGGGACATATTGGTCCAATCAAAGAAATAAAATTAATCTACAGAAACTGATCCTAAAGAAATGGGTATGTATGAGTTACTTGATAAAGAATTCTAAATGGCCATCATAAAGATGCTCAATGAACTCAGGGAAACTATGCATGAACACCATGAGACTAACATCAAAAACAAAGAAAATATTAAAAAGAACCAAACTAAGTTTTGGAGCTAAAGAATACAATAACTGAACTGAAAAACAAAGAATTTGTTGTTCACTAAATTGAACAACAGCAGGCTCGAACAGATTGAAGAAAGAATCTGTGAACTCAAAGATAGGTCATTTTAAAATTATTCACTCAGAAGAAAAAAAGAAAAAAGAATGAAGAAAGCATAAGGAACTTATGATGCACAATCACGCAGACCAATATACAATTACAAGTATCCCAAGAGGGATCACAGAGAAAGGATCAGGATTACTGGAAAAAATGGCTAAAACTTCCCAAATCTGGGAGAAGAAATGGATATCCAGATTTAAGAAGCCACTCCTCCCCAGAAATCCAACTAGAATAAACCCAAAGCAGTCTGCACCAAGGGGCACCTGGGTGGCTCAGTCAGTTAAGTGTCTGCCTTCAGCTCAGGTTGTGATCCCCAGGGTCCTGGGATAGATCCCCACATCAGGCTCCCTGTGCAGTGGGGAATCTGCTTCTCCCTCTCCCTCTATGCACTCTCTCTCTCTTTCTCCTCACCCTCAAGTAAATAAATAAATCTTAAAAGAAAAAAGAAGAAGTCCACACCAAAATATATTATAATCGAAATGTCAAAAGTCAAAAACAAAAAGAGACCATTGGGGGGCGCCTGGGTAGCGCAGTCGTTAGGCGGCTGCGTTCGGCTCAGGGCATGATCCTGGTGTTCCGGGATCGAGTCCCACATCGGGCTCCTCCGCTGGGAGCCTGCTTCTTCCTCTCCCGCTCCCCCTGCTTGTGTTCCCTCTCTCGCTGGCTGTCTCTCTGTCACATAAATAAATAAAAAATCTTAAAAAAAAAAAAAAGAGAGAGAGAGACCGTTGAAAGCAGCAAAAGAAAAAAAAAAAAGGCAACTCATCACACACAAAGAGGCTCCCATAAGACTATGAGCAAGATTTCTTAGGAGAAATCTTACAGGCCAGAAGAGATGGGATGATATATTCAAAATGCTGAAATAAAAGAACTGACTACCAAGAACAGGATCTCCAGCAAAACTATCCTTCAGAATAAAAGGCAAATAAAGATTTTCCCAGATAAATATAAGCTAAGAAAGTTCATAACCACTAGATCTGTGTTATAGGAAATGATAAAAGCAGTTACAACTGATACCACAGAAATACAAAGGGTCATAACAGACTATGACCAACAATTATACACCAACAAATTGGACAACCTAAAAGAAATGGATAAAGTACTAGAAATATACAATCTTCCAAGACTGAACTGTGAAGAAATAGAAAATCCGAACAGACCCATAATGAGTAAAGTGATTGAATCAGTAATCAAAAACCTCCCAACAAACAAAAGTCCAGGATAAGACGGCTTCACTGATAAATTCTACCAAACACATAAAGAATACCAATATAATTAGCCATATAATTAATGGCAATCTTTCTCAAATTCTTCCAAAAACTGAAGAGGGGTAACTTTTACAAACTCATTTTAATGAGGCCAGCATTATCCTGATGCCAAAATCAGACAAAGACACCAAACAAAAAAAGAAAATTACAGGTCAATATCCTTGAGAAAAATAGATGCAAAAATCTTCAACAAACCAAATTCAACAAGGCATTAAAAAGGTCATATGCCAAGATCAAGTGGGATTTATTCCAGGGATGTAAGGATGGTTCAACATCCACAAATCAATCAACACTGATAAACCACATTAACAAAATGAAAAATAAAAAAAAATACATGATCAGCTCAATATATACAGAAAAAACATTTGACAAAATTCAATGTGTATTTATTATTTAAAAAAAAAAACTCTCAACAAAGTATATATAAAGGAAATGTACCTCAATTTAATACACACCATATATGACAAACCCCAGTTAATATCATACTCAATGGTGAGAAGCAGAAAGCTTTTCCTCTAAGATCAGTAACAAGACAAGGATGCCCACATTCTTCTCACTTTTATTCAAAAGAGTATTGAAAGTCATAGCCAGAAAAATTAGGAAAGAAAAAGAAATAAAATAGAAGACATCTAAAATGGAAAGGGAGAATTAAAACTGTCACTAATTGCAAATTACATGATACTATATGTAAAAAATCTTATAAACTCCATCAAAAAACTATTAGAGCTAATAAATGAATTCAGTAAAGCAGCCAGACACAAATTTAATATAGAAAATCTGTATTTCTATACACTACTAATGAACTATCAGAAATAGAAATCAAGAAAAAAATACCACTTATAATTGCATCAAATAGAATAAAATATCTAGGAATAAATTTAATCAAGGAGGCAAAAGACCTGTACTCTGAAAACTATAAGGTACTGCTGGAAGAAACTGAAGACACAAATAAGTGGAAAGATATTCTGTGCTCATGGGTCGGAAGAATTAATATGCTGAAATGTCCGTACTGCTCAAAGGAATATACAGATTCAATGCAATTCCTATAAAATCTAACAGTATTTTCCACAGAACCCGAAAAATTAATCCTAAAATTTATATGAAACCATAAGAGACTCCAAATAGCCAAAGAAATCTTGAGAAAGAAAAAAGAGGTATCAAGCTTGCTGGTTTCAAACTATACTGCAAAGCAGTAGTAATCAAAACAGTATGGTATTAGCATAAAACAAACATGTAGATCAGAATAAACAGACCAGAAATAAACCCAACCATATATTGTCAATTTATGAAAAAGGAGGCAAGAATATACTATGGGGAAAGGACAGTCTCTTCAATAATGATGATGGAAAAACTGGACAGCTACATGCAAAAGAATGAAACTGGACCACTTTCTTACACCACATACAAAAATTAAATCAAAATGGATTAAAGGCTTCAACATAAGATCAGAAATCATAAAATTCCCAGAAGAAAACATGCAGTAAGTTCCTTGACATCCATCTTAGCATTGTTTTTTGGATCTGACTCCAAAGGTGAGGGCAACAAAAGCAAATACAAAATAAACTGAATAACTAAAAAGCCTCTGCACAGTGAAAGAAATCACCAACAAAACAAAAAGATAATCTACTGAATGAGAGAAGATATTTGCAAATCATATATCTGATAAGGGGCAAATAGCCCAAATATAAAAAGAACTCATACTACTCAAAGCAGAAAAACAAGCAATCAAATTTAAAAATGGGAAGAAGACATGAATAGACATCTTTCCAAAGAAGACATACAACGGCCAACAGACACATTAAAAGATGCTCAGGGCACCTGAGTGACTCAGTCAGTTCAGTGTCTGATTCTTGATTTCAGCTCAGGTCTTGATCTCAGTAGGCTCAGGGCGTGGAGCCTACTTAAAAATAGATGATAGATAGATCCATGTAACTTTATGTTCATTATAGCATCATTTACAATAGCCAAGATACAAAAGCACACACAGACACACAGACACACACACACACACACACACACACACACACACACTGGAATATTGCTCACCCATAAAAAAGAATGAAATCTTGCCATTTGCAACAACAGGGATGAACCTTGAGGATATTATGCTAAATGAAGTAAGTCAGACAGAGAAAGACAAGTACCACTTGATTTTACTTATAAGTAGAATCTAAACAAACAAACAAAACAAAACCCAGACTCATAGATACAGAGAAGAGTGGTGGTTGCCAGAGGGGATGGGGATTCCAGGGGCAGGGGAAAGGGGGGTTGAATTGGGAGAAGAGGATCAAGAGTGAGTTCAAACGGCTACTTATAAAATAAGTAAGTCATGGGGATATAATGTACATGGGGAATACGGTCAATATTATTGTATTAACTTTGTATGATAGATGGTAATGAGACTCAGTGTGCTGGTCATTTTATAATGTATACAAATGTCAAATCACCATACTGTACTCATGATACTAATATAAAATTGTCACTCATTCTTCAATTTTTAAAAAGACAGAAAACAGTTAAAATGGCAACAGCAAGTCCTTCCCTATCAGTAATTACCTTAAGCAAAAATAGATTAAACCCTTCCAATGAAAGACATAAAGTGGCTGAATGAATAATAAAACAAGATCCAATTATACAGTATGTACAAGAGACTACCGTTAGATTTAGGTCCATACGTGGGCTGAACGTGAAAGGATGGACAAGACATTCCATGCAAATGGTAACCAAAAGTGAACAGTGATAAATCTATTTGTATCAGACAAACACAGACTTTGAGTCAACAAGTTTCATAAATGATAAAAAAAGGGATATTATATAATGGTAAAAGGGACAATTCACCAGTAAGATCTAACAGAAATGTACATGCCCCTAACCTCAGAGCACCCGAATGAATGAAGCAAACATTGACAAAACTGAAGGGAGAAACAGAGAGCAACACAATAATAGTAGAAGATTTCAATACCCTGATATCTATCATGGGTAGAACGTCGAGACAGAAGATCAGTAAGGAAAGAAAGGACTTGAACTGACACAGTGATTGATTATGGGGTTTAGGTAAAACTCAATATTCAACAATAACATAAACAGTGAGTATGGGTAGAGTTAAATCATTGCACCTGATATCTGAGCAGGCAGAGATAGTAATAAAGTTTCAAAAAGTTAACTACGAAAGATAAAATGTAGAAACAGAGTAGACAGTGTCCACACTCCTGAAGGGGAACGTGCATTGAGTAAAATCAGACAGAGCTGAGTTTGAATCTCAATTCTACCACTTACTTAGCAGTGTGACTCTAGACAAATCACAGAACTTCAGTGACCTCTTCTGTAAAATAAAATTAATATTCACCTTCTAGAATACTGTGCAGATTATTCCAAGGGGATTGTCTTGGGCCATTTGGGTTGCGAGAACAAAATACCACAGATCAGTTAGCTTATAAATAACAGAGATGTATTTCTTGCAATTCTGGAGGCTGGACGTCTCAGATTAGGCTGCCAGCATGGTGAAGTGAAGGCCCTCCTCCAGGTCACAAACTTCTTGCAGCTTCTTCACACGGAGGGGGACACAAGGGAGCTCTCTCAGATCTCTCTCCTAGGGGCACCAATCTCATTCATAAGGGCTCCACCTTAATGACCAGAAGCCCCACCTCCTAATACCATCACCTCAGAGACTGTTTCAGCATATGAATTTTGGGAGGAGGGGGACACATTCAGACCAAACAAGTATCCTTATTATTATTATCACCTGTTAGTTATCTATCAAATAGACCCCAAATCCTTAGCAGCATCTGGAACATCCCACAGTTTAATCCAAGTCCGCCCGTTCAATCTCCCAACTCACAACTCCTAGACACACATTGTGTGATTTGATCGAAATTTATAATGTGGCACTCTCTAAAGAAAAAACGTCTTCCTACTTCCATACTTCCTACTCACACCTTAGCACCCACTAGTTCCATGTACCTTCACTGATCATAAACCCAGATATTCTCCAGTGTTCTAAAACGTTAAGAGTCTGAGATCCAACTCCAGAATTCCCGCAAGGTGGTTGTCTTGCCTGTGCAGTAACACTTCAGTGATGCAAAAGTCAGTACCAGCCAAAGTCACCAAGTCCTTACACAGGTATTTCGGGCCACTAACACGGGTAACTTTATTTTTTAACCCAAATCAGTCTTTTTGTGGCTTGCTCTTCCTTCAGGTAGTTTTTAATTGTAGAACAAGTCTAGTAACACTTTACATGAAAGCCTTTTAAATATTTACAGGATCAGAATGGGTAAGGGTCGGGGCCAGGGGTTGCGATTTTTATAAAACATTCCTGGTATTGCTTTAAGCCCTTTAAACCTCGAGATCCTCCTTTCTAACTTACTCCTCTTCAGGTTTTGCTCCAGAATTGATCGCAGGACCCAACTATCCTGCTTTAATTAAATAATCCTGGTTCTAAGGTTTTGATTATTCTCTTTTATCCCTCCAAATCATAAGCTCTTTGAAGTAAGAGATGATTTCTTTTTTATCAGTACCCTTGCCCCTGCGCTTAGCATAATTCCTTGTACAAAATAAAGCATCACAGGTTGAAAGACTGTTTTAATTGCCTCCTCTTCACCCCACTGGAGAAGGAGGGATCCCCTGCGCTAGTATTAAGGGTATGGTCAAGCACATAATACCTAAAACTGGGCACATAAGAACGACAGTTTATTTATTAGTCACTTGTACCCACAGCCGAGGGGAGGAGGGTAGTGCACACCACACAGGGTCGTATGGGGGTTGTACTCAGGAATAGGGTGAATAACCAGGAGCTGTGGGAAGCAGGCTTTGCAGGATCAAGAGGGAAGAGTGCCCTCTAGTTCCCACAGAACCTTGTGATTGATTTGTTTAGATAATTCCATGGGCTGGCAGAAGTGGGAAGAGAGAGAGAGAGAGAGAGAAAACGAATGGGGGGAAGGGCGGAGGGAAAAGCAGACTCCCGACGCGGGACTCGATCCCAGGACCCTGGGGTCATGACCTGAGCCGAAGGCAGATGCTTAACCCACTTAAGCCTCCCAAGTGCCCCTTTTTTTCTATCTTGACCTTCAGTTTGGATGTTTTTTTATTGACTAGTCCATAAATTCATCAATTCTGTCTTGCTGTGTGTAGTCTGTGTTAAAATCCAACTATGAGTTCTAATTTCAGATATATTTTGGTATTCTCTGATGTCCATTTAATTCATTTTACATTTCTGTGGAAATAGCCTACCTTTTTAATTATCATTATTTTGTCCATCTTTTCCTCTTATTTTTTAACATTAACCGTGATTAATAAAACCCAGTAAAATAAAAAAAAATCCACTTATCTGGATCATCTCTGTTTCTGTTGTCATTGATGGTTTTATCTTATTAGTGATTTTTTTCCAGCTTTTTCACATCCACAAATTTTCAGTCGTGGGTTAAACATTATAAAGAACATATGGCTAAGGTTCTGACTGATGTTACCCTCTTATAAAATTCCAGGATGCTTATGTTAAGTTTTGTTAGGACAAGCATTTTGAATTACTTGAGAGATCACCTTGATCTTATCATGATCTTATCAAAAGCTTTAGCCTTTGTTAGGGTTGGTCTGTTTCAGTATTTTCCTTACTCATAGACCTTGGTTTTTATTCAGAGGGTGTGGTCTTTCCAGGTTCTCAAAGTATTGCCAAGGCCTACTTTTGGTGGAGCATGTTGCAATTTATAAAGAATTTTCATATATGTTATTTTATTTGATCAAACAGGTTCTCCTACTAAGAGACCTAAAAGAGAGTATTCTACACATAGCGGGAAACATCCAAAAGTTCTCCAGATTTGCTAGGCTATTCCTTGTCCCAGGACTATTTATTCAAGCCCCATCATTCATTCATTCAATACATATTTATTATGCACCTACTGTATCTTCTGGGTACCACATTAGGCACTGGGAATACAAACTCAAATAATATACTTCCAAGAAGTCTAATGTAAAAGCTTGTGATCTAGTGAAGAAAGGGAGAAATGTGAGGGCTAACAAAAACAAAATGTCTTCTGTCTTATTTGTTTCAACATTTTCTTTTTATGGTTGTTTTTTGGCTTTAATTTGCAATAGTTATGTCTGCATTCTAAGAAGAATCTGGAAAGATCTAATGTACAAATAAGTGATTCTTATTCACTGTAAATTTATTTACATCCATTCTATTAATCTTTAGTGCACAGGTTTGCATGTAATGTGCCCACATCATTTCCTCACTCGAGCTGCTGCAGGCTGCACATATTTGCCATCAAAGTCGATGATCAACAGACAGAAATTAAGCCACAGAAACAGCTAAGACAACCCATATATTTTCAGGTCTTGGGATACATCAGAAATTTATGGTTGGGACAAATTTGTTGCTGATATTTTTGAGGTTGAGATGGGTTGTTACATGGGTTTATCAAAACCTGGAGTAGCATTTTAGAGACTCAACCCTAAACAGAGCTGTAGCCAGTCAGCACAGCACTGACGACTCATTTTGGAGCAGCAGCAAAAAACAAACACACACTAGAAAATGCCATATCTAAAAGAAGAGATTTACTAGTTGCTAGTCAGTTTTTAAAGTAGGTAATTATAAGAGCTATTAACCTGATGTTATTTAAAAGTCATCTTTCTAAAATAATGGAGGAAGAGAGTTCCCCAGTGATCTTTGAGTCTTTGAATAAAAACACTGAAATGTGTCTTAGACTCAGATCCTCTTGAATCTGAGGTATATTCAGCTCACTTGTATATCTTGGAAAACCTCATATTCCAGATGCTTCAGTCCCTAAGAATACTAATTACGCACCTTGTTATCCAGCTCAGGGAAAAGGTTTCTGCCTTAATTTCTCTACTAAGTACCCCTTTTATCTGTTCAGACTAGAATGCTATCCTAAACTGTGGGTGCCTTTGTTAGGACCTGAGAACATGGTAGGTAAGTTCTCAAGGCACTTTCTCAAGTGGTAGAATTCATATTCCTATATCAGATTTTCTACCATGGAGAGACTGAGTACTTGGACTTGTAGTGATAGTTACTATTTACTAAGCAGTTCCTATACTTGCCAGACACTATGCTAAACTCACTTCATGAATTACCTTGCTTGATTATCAGCACAACCGTAAGATGTAAGTATTATTATAAATTTACTGTTGAGAAAGATAAGTGACTTCCTCAACCTACATCAGCAGAGCCTCCCTGGAGTTTAGGTGCTCTTGCTTTTCTGACTTTGAATCTACCTCCCCACTACTTGATGTCTACATGGTGCTTGACTTTCTGGTTCAACCTGACATCCTTAGGTAATTGTTACCTGAACATACCTGAGATTGAAATATCCTTCATAAATGGAGTATGGCTCCATCCGGGTAATTTCACAGGGGCCAGCCTCTGCCACCAAGTAGGGGTCTCCAGCACCAGCCTCCCCCACCTTTTCCTTCAGCTATACGCTGTATGTCATAGAGCCGATGGTTACTTTGTAGGACCCCAAAACCACCTGCCCTAAGTTTATAAAAAGCTTCAATTTTGTCTGAATGCCATTGTCATTTGTCCTCCCTAAATGTTCTGGCTTAGAGACAAGAGACCAAGATTGTGTTACTAACTTACTATATAGCCTTAGGCAGGTCACTTAAACTTGTCAGGTCACAGTTTCCTCACATAAATTTAGGGTGTTGGACTGGTCCCTTCCAGCTATAAAAATCTGTGATTTTAAGATCAAACACGATATCCTGATAGGAGGATTGCAATAAAATAGTGAAAAAGAAAGAAAATGGTCTGGTCTAGAAGATCTTGCTTATTTTAAAGCAAGTGTTTGGGGCTATTTTATATATGTTTATATGCACTTACAGACATTTAAAATGAGGACATTTTATAAGGTAAGAAACAAGAAAGCCCTCACACATGATATTTAAAATGTGGCTCCAGAGTTCACAACACCCTCATCGTGTATAAATAGAACATAGCATTTACAACCACTTACTCTATAATATATTTCTTTTGGCTGAGAGGTAATGTTCAACTACATGAGTTTCTCAGAACACTGACCTTTGTTCTTTATGTTGTTGAATAAAGTAATGCTATTTTGTAAAGACATAGTGTCCTTAGGCACTCAATCTAATTATTACTGTGTTTTTTGTAAGTAATTATAATGGCTCCATTCACTGAGCACCCACTATTGGGTGTGACTCCATGCTTGGTAATTTACATACATAATCTCATTCTTCCAAAAGACTGCCAAATATTATTATCCCACTTTACTCAGAAGAAAATCAGGCCTCAGAGAATTCGGTAGCTTAGCTGAACACCATTAAATAAGAAACCAAGGTGAGAACCCGAGTCTGTCAAGCTCTGCTCTGCCATTCTGCCTCAAAATAACTCAAAATAAATCTGTTCACTATTTAAATAATAATAGTAGTAAAATTTATTGAATCCTTATTGTGCAATAACCCTTTTAAGCCTCCCAGCAACATTACAGCTAGACACTATTATCATCTCCAGTTTACAGGTATGGAAACTAGATCACAGAGAAGGTAAGCAACTTGTCCAGGGGTTGCTCTCAAACCCCTCCTGCAAAGTGCCTACCATGTGGGAAAGCTCTAAAGGAAAACTACCCAAGTTTCTTCTCGAGTTTTACAATTTGATACTTAGGATGATTAGACTGACAAGAAAATGATCACGGAGTCTCGACTCTGTCTCCATAATCGCTTCAGTTCCCCACACCTTGGTTCCTTTTTTGTTTAGATTTTATTTATTCATATGAGAGAGACTGAGAGCACGAGCAAGGGGAAGAAGCAGAGGGAGAAGCAGGCTCCCCACTAAGCAGGGAGCGAACGTGGGGCTCGATCTCAGGACCCCGGGATCATGACCTGAGCTGAAGGCAGATGCTCAACCATCTGAGCCACCCAGGCGTCCCCTTGGTTCCCTTCTTTATGAAAAATATGTGGGGCAAGTTTCTGTGCCTATACCAGTGAAGTCAAAGATGATGATGATGATGACAATGATGACATTGATCTCTTATAAATGATTATTTTATACTCAACTATTCCTATCATTGGACACAGTACTCCACCACGGCAGAATACACATTAAAATTTAAAACATCCAGACACCTTGGTGGCTCAGCCGGTTGAGTGTCCAACTCTTGGTTTCGGCTCAGGTTATGATCTCAGGTCATGAGATCAATGGAGCCCCACGTTCGTGTTGGGCTCCACGCTCAGTGGAGAATCTGATTCTCTCCCCCTCTCTCTGCCCCTCCCCCTGCTTCCTTGCACGCTTTCTCTCTATATATATATAAAACAAATAAATGTTTAAAAATTAAATAAAATTTAAACGTCAAAAAAGAACTTATGAGAGAAAGTGTAACTGATCACTCTGAAATCCTAAGGCTTATTTTTTTCTTATTGAAAATTCAGTATACACAGTCTGTTCAGCCTACAGAGAGAAACGTAAGAAATATTTTGCTAAAGAAACAAGAAAAACTTCAAAATGGGGAGCATAAATAATATATGGCCAGTAGTAAAATATGTTTTAAATATCATAAAGTTTATGATAAACTTTAATTCCAAATAAACCCCTTGATGTTGTAAACATACACTGTGCTAGAGTGTTTAAAAATATATACACAGAATCAAATTCTCCATTGCAACATTAATTTTCCATTACCTTTTCAATAGCATCCTATGAAAACATACACATATAGAAGATGGATACTTTATGATAGCAACACATTGGAGCCAGTGTAATGAGGTTTATGTCAGTGTTTCCATTTAAGCTACTTTTTTTCAGTAGTTAATGACTGCACATAAAAACGCAATTAAGTGAAATCTGGCATCTGTGTAGGGGGAAAAAGGCAACTGTTGACCATTTGGAGGAAGATTTTTTCAATCATTTTGAGGAACGGGTACCGTATAGGAAAGCTAAATAAATAACTTTTGGCAATTAGATTTATAATATATTTTGGAAGTTTTTGCCAAATAAATTAAATCTTCTCTTCTTCTATAAAATAATCTGTGATTTCAGACACTTTGACATGTACTATTTTACCAGATACGACATGCATCAGCAGTAACATTAATATTTTTCTACAGTACCTTGTCATAGTATTTGGGAGTCCAGGTATTCCTAGAAAGGTGGTATAACAAAGAGTAATAATGGAATTAAAAGTGAAATGAGGCTCAACTTAGAATTATACTCCTGAAAACTGCTGACACAGTTGGGAAGACACATCGGTGTCAGCTCTGCCACTGGCTACTTTATGTGAGCCAAGCAAACTATCTAATCTTTCTGTGCCACATTTTTAATCTGATAATAATAATAGTACATGTCGCATAGGACCCACTCATTCAAAAACCTGAGCACCTACTGAGGCAAACGGTTACAAACTAGACTTCCTGGGACTTCCTTTATTAAACTACAGTAAAAGGTATTCTTAAATCATAGAAATTGCTCAAAATGAAGAAATTCTTAGTGATTATATGTTTTAAAAAGGATGTTTGTTTTGGCAGCTGGTTAGTTCTCTAAGATGGCAGGATGAAGAACAGTAAACCATTTCAAATCATATTAATTGCTTGGCCGTTAAAGAACATCTGCCTGGTTTAAATGAGAGAAATTAGCAAAACTACCCAAAGCGGCCAACGTTTAATTCAACAAATATTCACTGAGCCCCTACTTTATTTAGGGGAAGTACCAAAGATCACATCCAATTTGGATTGACTGGAATGTCTTAAAGAGGTAACAACTCCACGTATAAGATTTTCACTCGCAAGAAGAGAAAAGAATGCATTCTAGGTAGAAGAAAAAACATTCATTAATAGAACACATAAAACAGCCAGGAATATGTTTAATTGTCACAAAAGGTTCAAAGATAGTGAAAAAAGTGAGTCTGGACAAGGTGTAAGCCAAATTGTGAAGAGCCCAAGAAAGTGTTTACACATGATTCAGTGAAAGATGTGTTGACAGTTTTTCCAAAGGATTAAATGAAATAATACATATGGTAACTTTCAGCACAGTGCCTGCCACATACTAATCACTAAAACTGCTAGCCAATCGGTTATTTATTTATTAAAAATTTAATTACACCTCATTCTAACTACTAACAACATACTATCAACATAAACAAAGAACCCCCCACTTGCTCCCACTATATCACATGCTTATTATAAATTTAAGACTAACTTAGAAGCATTTAAATCCATTTTAATTGGGTTCCACAGACTTCTAGGATCAAATTTTTAAAAAGTACAAATATTTCCTTCAGTCACCCAGACCTGGTCTTGATCTGGGAACAAATGACACAAGTGGTAGATACTGGAATTCACCAAAACATGGTCAATATTTTAATATCCAAAGAAAAGAGTTGGAGCATGATAAAGAGCTCAAAGCTGGGAGAACAGAGCTCTTTTCTGACAACTGTTTATTTAACCCTAACAGCTCAGGGTTAATGCATAGTCTTAGGGATGGTGACAACTACTAGCCTTGGGGAATTCTCAAGGAAGCCTTACCTGACATCCTATTGTTTGGCTTATCACTATGTCCAGTGCCTGGGACATAGCAGGTAGTTGTTAAATATTTGTTGAAGGAATCAATGACAAGAGAAATGAACAGGCCCATGGAATCAGGGCCAACCATCCTTCTAGACCAGAGGGCAGTAGGAATACTAGCCCTGGATTCTGTTAAAGTATCCTAGGGCCTGGTTTGGTCAGGACAAGGAGAGAGGTGTCACTCGCCCTACAACCTGTCAATGCAAATGTTGATGATCAAGAGGTGAGGTATGGAGGAGAAAACAAAGGAAAAGACAGCAACAGATCTCCAGGAACTGGACAATAAGATGGAAACTCAGGAAATTAGATGTAAGTGGAAAGCGGAAGGTAGAAACTAGAAAAATCCCCAGAGCTGCAGAGGGTGGCTCCTAAAGGTCTTTGAAGGATGGTGCCAGAGGTCTCAGAAATCAGTTAAGAGGCATCTATTACAACTCTCTACCTGGCTGGACAAGACTTTGAAGATCCAAAGATGTGGGAAGGTAAAGAAGGGGATTCAGTGAGAGAGCACGACGTGAGAACATGAACAAATGCATTTAATGAGAACCTAACTTGTTAAAGGAAATGCTGAAAAGTCAGTTCAAAAAATGGGTTGGAGCCTTTGACAGCATCCATGTTATGAAAGCTGGATTTTAATCAATAAACCTTTCACACACCTCTGCAAAGTCTGTGAGCAGGAGAGAGACCTGACCAAAGCTCTGCTTCCAGGTTAAAGAGTCTATATCAGAAAAAAGAAGGGAGAAGGTAAAGTTTGTATAGGAGTCCAGGCAAACAAAACTGAGCCAGTGAGTTAGGGCTGTGTCCAGGGAAATAGAGATGCAAATCCTGGCAGCACAGAGCCAGTAACAGAAGCTCCCCCGTACCACGTAGGAACTTCAAAGAAATGTACACACATAACATTCCTAAAAAGCAACTACGTAATGGGATCTGACTCCTGCCTTCTTCTAAACCTTTGCGTCCCGTCACAGCTCTCAAGAACCTTTCTCTGCACTAGTAGCAGTAATGCAGCTCACATAGCTACCCACCCACGGAACCTCACAGAACGCTACTCCTTGTCACCAGAATGTCCTCTCCCCACTTTCTTTATTCTCACACCTCCAACCTCACCTCAGCTTCTGATGTTCCCAAAGTTCTCTGACCTCCCACAGTCTGTGTCCCCCACAGCAGCCTTCCATTGTCTGCCTCAGTCCGTGCCCCACAGGAGGTGCTGATTCACGTTTTCTGTTCTCCCTCCTGGAACCACAACCCATCACAGGGAAAGGAAATTGAACACACAGATTAGGAGCACAGGCTCCTTTTCTGCAGTTTACCACTCACATAACATCCTCGGGCCCCTTTCTCTTCTGCAAAATGCATGTAAAACCTATGTCACACGACGACTGCACCTGGACACGGACTAAAGCAGTGACTGGCGTGGCAGAAGCATTCACTCATACAGCTCTCTCATGGACACCTTTGCTGCCGTTGCAGATTAAACAATGAAGCAGACCGGGCTACTTGCCCAAGGTAACCACCAAAGTCAAGGATAAGAACCAGACCTTCTGTCAAGATCTCTCGTCTCTCAACCCCCTTCCATCCAGACAGGCCTCTTGGCAGTGAACCTCCCCCAACAGCGGACTGGGATGATAAATTCACAGAGAGATACCAAGCTCTTGAATCAATTGGCCAGTTCTTCCCACAGATATCAGACAAGAAAAAATGTGACAAGGGAACACCAGGAGTACAAACCGAACTTAGTGTATCGTTGTGGCCAGGAAAAAAAGAAATGGGAGGAAAGTAGCTTTTTACTGATTAATAATTATAACTCTCCTCCTTTTCCTTCTAATTCAAGCCAAAAAATTATTTTTCCCCCTTTGGTAATGAATCAAGTGATTCATGAGTATACTGGGGATTCTGTCTAGGGCTAGAGCTGGCTAGCAATATACAAAAGTGGATGTGGTTAATTAAATAAAAGGGGGGAAAAATGAATGCCTGCTATCAGATCTCTATTTGCACTACTTTTTAGTAACTTTGTCATCAGCCAAAGAAATTCAATCAATAACCCATGAAGAACTATCCATTTACAGTATCCATGTACAATACATAAACATGAGCTCTGCCTTTTGCTCCATGCCGCAGGAACTCACTGCCCCACAAACGAGCACATTCCTTTATGACTCCGCTGCATTTCATTACACCAAAAACTTAGTTAACATACTTTACACTGATGTTCTTCTTTACAATTACATCTCTTGCCATAATAACTTGCAAATACATTTATAGCATTATACTCTAGGCAGGGAGTAAGAAAAAAAAATAAAGCATTCTTTCAGGACCCTAATGAATCTTAAATCCTGAATATAAATACATTACAGTTTATGGATTCTGATGCTTAATAAGGCATTTTAATTTCTTCTCACTATTCCAAAATTAAGTTTGTCCAACATGCAGAGGACAAATGGGAAAATGTCACTTCCTCTATTTTACAAATGAGAAAAACAGAAAATGATGATGCCCTTCATTTAAAGAACCTCCTGGTAACTGACAGATTATACAAGTAATGCTGTCACTGCCTACCCAGACCCCCCACAATCCGCCCACTTATACCTCCTGTATCGGAAGTGGCTTAGTCCTCCACCATGAAAGCCCTCTCCTGCCATAGTCCCTGGGAGTTAGGATGAGCAGTGGCAGCTCGACAGGCTAGACAGTGGCCTCTTCCTGACCAAAACTTTGGACTGGTCCAATTGCATTATTCTCCCAAACTTCTGATACTGGGAAAAGGAAATGTTGGGTCATTAGATGTGAAGCTCGTAGCGGGAAAAAAAAAAAAAAAAAAAAACATTATGAAAGTGACTCGGGGACATGGCAAAGCAATAACACATGCACCCCAAAATAAAGAAGGAGCAAAAACAATGCTGAGTCACTGGGAAGGAAGCCAACATTGGGAGATCACAGTATCATCCAAGGAGAAGCAGAGCGGGCAGAGAGACCAGTTCCTAGAGAAGACACAGTTCCTGAGATTTCCAATCTGTGAGTCCTTACAACGAACAACTTTTGACTCAGTGGCTCTTTGCTTGCAATCAGAAACAGTGACTTCTAATATGGTGTCTACTGGATAACTGGTATCGCTATTTCAGAATTAAGAGGAAAAAAACTATTTCACAAAATGTAAAATTCAAAAACGTAACAGAACGGAAGATTTCTCCTCTTCCAACATCGAAAGAAATACACAACTTTGGGGTTATATTCACACACAAAAATACAGGTTTGTCCTAAACCAGCTGACATCATGTGAAGCTTGGGGCTCATATGAAATAGAAATGCTTATTAGATATATTGGTTTTCTATGTTACATAATAAATTACTATAAACTTAGTGGCTTAAAATGGCACCCACTTCTTTTTGTTGTTGTTGTTATTTTTTTTTAATAATTTTTATTTTGTTATATTAGTTGGCACCCACTTCTTATTTCACAGTTTCTATATGGCAAATCGGGGCACAGCTCGGCTGCGTTCTCTGCTCCAGGTCTCAACAGCTGAAATCCAGGTGACGGCCAGGGTGTGTTCCCGTGGGAGGCTTACCTAGGAAAGGATCCCCTTCCAAGCTCCCTTAGTTGGCTGATTGATTTCCGTGTGGTTGGAGGACCGGTTGCGAGAGGCCACACCTCCACAAAAGGAGGTCACAATATGGCCGTTTGCTTCTTTATAGCCATCAAGAGACTGTTTTGCACCCTAGTCCGTTCAGACAGAGTCATATACTGCAACATACTCACAGCAGTGACTACCCCATTGCCTTCCAAATATTCTGTGAGCTAGAGAAGCAAGACCTAAGTTCCACCTTTTTCTGGGGGAGGGAATCAGACAAGGGCATGGGACCACTGAGGTTCATCTCCTAATTCTGTCTACCACTTCAGACAATTATCACTGAGTACTGTGCTTCTCCCTTTTCTGTTTGCAAAATAAGCTAATCAAAATTCTTCTACTTTGGAAATGCCTTCAGAAAATTATGAAGAAATATTAGTTCAAAATGCAAAGTCCCATACAGACACCCTGGTAGGGTAAGTGCTGACGGTAATCTTCGCTTGCCTGGGCGCCTATTTCAAAGAGGTATCCACTTCAAACAGGGTTTTTTGTTTTTTGGTTTTTTTTTGTTTTTTGGTTTTTTTTTTAAGTAGGCTCCCCCCACCCCCCAGCATGGAGCCCAATCCAGAGCTTGAACTCACGAACCTGAGGTCAAAGGCCTGAGCTGAGATATAGAGTCAGATGCTTCACTGACTGAGCCAACCTGGTGCCCCAAACAGGGCTTTCTTGAATAAACACACTGCCAGCCACAGGAGTAACTAAAGAGTCAGGCCACCACCACCAACCCCCCAAGGCACTTTTCTTTTAGAGATGTTAGTAGATTTCTAAATCTGGCCACCCATCTTTTCTCTTCCCCTCACTTTAAATTCCCCTCTTATATTTTAAATTCACCAATACAGAGTGAGGTGGCAAAACCCTAGGCCTCCACCCTCAACCCTACTAAAAGCAGAACCCCTAGCCCACCCACTCTTGCTCTTTCTCTCTCTACCTGTGATCCCACTATGGCCCCAGGTGTGTTGTGTAATTTCTAGGTCTTGTAAGTGATAAACCTTTACTTTTTTAAAGTTTCTTGATGGTTGTTGCTGAAGGGTATCTTGCAATCCCATAAGAACCAAAAGGGATGGACCAACCACAACACTGGTTATTGATAGGCTGAAACTAGCACAAAATACACTCTCACTTGCCAAAATCAATACAGATTACCAAACTGCAAAAATGTTCTTATGAAATTAACACCTTTAAAGGAAATAAAAATAATCTTAAAAAGAACAAATCCCATAATCCCAAGGCAAGACTGATAAATATTCTCAATAACATTTTCCATTCATCATCCAGAAAGATGACAGATAGATAGATGATAGATAGATAAATAGATATAGATCATGTATTTATGTTTATACAGTGGTTGTCATAGCACAGAAGCAAATGAGATAAGCCTTTCCCAATACAGTCTATTACGTGTCAGTGCCTAAAGATTCCATCAAGTTGATATATCATAATTTAAAATACCATGCTCCATTAGATATTAGATTTGTTATTAGTTATTGCCATAAATAAAATTCCTCAGGAAAAATTTGCAGGACTGGGAATTTTGAGCCAAAATATAAAATCACCATGTGTTTCCTGAAAGGCATTGCCAAGCAGTTTTCAAAAAGTAGATTACCTAGTTATACAAGGCCAAGGCAATGCGACTATTTAACTTCATTAAAACATAAGGTATTATCTATTTTTTTGTGAATTTAAAGGTTGCAAAATTAAAGATTTTGTTTAAAGTCACATTAGTTTAATCACTAGTAAGACTGAAATAGCCTATCTATATTTATGCATAGGTTGTATTGTTATTAATGTAAATCGTGTTCTTTGATCATTTTTCTATTGATGTATTTCTTTTCAACCCACAAGAACTCATTATATAATATAGGTCATAAAATGAAGATAATTTTACCTAGCAATTTCTTTTTTTAAATGCATTCTATACTAACATATTTTATAAATCAATGTTAATACTTTTTTAAAAATAACAGAAAAAGACTAAAATTAAAAGAAAAACAAAACAACCATCATCAAGTGCAAACATAGAGAAAGCAGGAGTAGTAATATGAATCTTTGATGAGGCAGAATTTAAGTTAAAAGGATTAAACATGACAGAGAAAGGCATTACACAATAATACAAAACATGATTTATCCAAGGAAGGTTTAATTTCAAAAACACATAACTTAAAAGTTAAATAACAAGAATGTTAAATAAACAAAGTAAAGCAACTCAGAAGTAAAATAAACAAAACAAAATAAATAAAGCAAAAGCTAATAGAAATGCAAGGAATTCATAAACAACACAATCAGAGAGACATATTAATCTTTCAAAATACCATAGAGCTAGTACATTAAAAATATGTAAGCACATAGAAAAATTAAGTAATATAATCAATAGAAAAACTGAATAATATAAACAGAAAACAGAATTTTATATAAATACATAATATACAATTTCACATACTATAACTGGAGAACATTTTATTTCTTAATGTCCACAGAACATTTTTTTAAAATAATTCACATACTTGAACACACACACACACACACACACACACAATCTTAACAAATCCAAAACATGACAAATTGTATGGGTCACTTCTGATTATAAACCAGTAAGTCAGAAAAACATAATGAAAGTTAATAAAAATAAATCTCTTTGGAAATTGATAATTATTTTCCTAAGTAAACCCTAGATCAGATAATCAATGAAAACTGCAATTACTAATTATCTATAGGACAATGAAAAGGAGAGAGTAGGTAATATCAAAACCTTTGGGATACTGTATCTTACAGAAAAATGTACAGACACAATTATTATTATTAAAAAATAAAAACTGGGGCCGCCTTGGGTGACTCAGTCACTTAAGCCTTCAACTCCTGATTTCCACTCAAGTCATGATCTCAGGGTCGTGAGAGGAAGCCCCACGCTGGGTGTGGAGCCTACTTAAGATTCTCTCTCCCTCTGCCTCTGCCCCTCCCCCATGCATGTGCTCACACCCGCATTCTCTCTCTCTGAAAAATAACAGAAAATGAATAAATAAAAACTGAAAATAAAGGAACCAAGTATATATTTTAAATATTTAAAAAGAAGCTACAAAATAAACCAAAAGAAAAAAGAGTACAGAAATTAACAAAGGAAAAAGCTGATGAAATATTTGACAGAAAAATAACGAAAAAAATAAAAAACTGACTCATTGCTAAGACCAAAAAAATACATAAATTCTCACAAGTCTGATAAAGAAGAAAAGATAAATAAACTACAAAAAAGAAATAAAAACAAATACATAACAGATATAGAGGAAATTAGAAAAAAGTGAAAATATTATATGCAGCTCCGAGAACGTATGTGAAAGCCTAACATAAATGGCTAATTTTCTAGAAAAGTATAAACTATCAAAACTAATGAAAGAAATAGTAAAACCTGAACAAACCACTAATGATGAAGATTATTAAGGCAATTAAATTATCATAATTTTAAAACTAATTATTTCTAAAGGCACTAGGCCCAGTTAGATTTACAACTGAACTCTTTCCAGTACTTTTTTTTAATTTAAATTTTAGGTAGTAAACATACAGTGCAATATTGGTTTCTGGTGTAGAATTCAGTGATTCATCACTTACATACAATACCCAGTGCTCATCACAAAAAGTGCCCTCCTCAATGCCCATCACTCATGTAGCCCATCTCCCATCCACCTTCCTCCATCAACCCTCAGTTTGTTCTCTATTGTTAAGAGTATTTTATGGCTTGTTTCCCTTTCTTCCTTTTTTCTTTTCCCCCTTCCCATACGTTCATCTGTTTTCTTTCTCAAATTCCACATATGAATAAGATCACATGGTATTTGTCTTTCTCTGAATTATTTCACTTAGCATAATACACTCTAGCTCTATTTATGTCATTGCAAATGGCAAGATTTCATTCTTTCTGGTGGCTGAGTAATAGTCCATTGTATATATATAGCACATCTTCTTTATCCATTCATCAGTTGATGGACATTTGGGCTCTCTCCATAGTTGGCTATTGTAGATAATGCTGCTATAAACATCAGGGTGCATGTATCCCTTCAAATCTGTATTTTTGTATCCTTTGGGCAAATACCTGGTAGTGCAATTGCTGGACAGGGTAGCTCTATTTTTAACCTTTTGAGGAACCTCTATACTGTTCTCCAGAGTGGCTGTACCAGTTTGTATTCCCACCAACAGGACTCAAATTCCAATGTTATTTAAATTATCCCAAATAGAATCTATCAATATTTGCAGTATCTCAAAATAATGATATGCTATGATCAAAGAGGAAAACCAAAGACGATCAAGAAATACAACAAATGAATTGCATCCAAAACTTGAAAAAAATTCATATTTATGTATGATTCTATAAGTGGTACTAAATGTCACTTTATAAAATTCAGCAATAATTTCTACTAAGAGCCCCAAGTAAAACTGAAGGGAAATAGATACAGTAAAGACTATATAAAAAGACAAACATCATTAAAATCAGGATGACCCTTTATCACAATTAGCCAAAATTGAGTTTTGAGGTTCTAATAGATGAAGATAAGAAATAAAGTAACTAACATACCTAGAAAATCAGACCTAGAAAATTCAAGACCCTAAAAAGAAAACTGCTACAATTCATAAAGTAATTTTATAAGGTTACTAGGTATGTCATATGCAAAACCAACATGTTATGTCTAACAAACATAAGAAATTAAAATAAGAAAACAAAATTGCTATTCACAATAGTGAAAAAAACCTATGAGGTATTAAATTTTATTCTCAAATACAAAATAAGATTTTAACAAGTCAAGAGGCAAACCATGTCCTTGAAAAGGAAGATTTGATACCAAATTATTATAAGTATATATCCTCCCAATGCATATACTTCGAAAGCATATATGTTTCATTTCTTCACTTCTTCTGGATTGAAAGCAATCCAGTTAGAATCATAATCATTTTGATTAGGTTCAATGATTTTAATATTCATATGGAAGAATAAATGTGTAAGAAGAGAAAAAATATGAAAATAAGAGTACATTGAAGACTTGCCGACCATCTACTAACACTATAACATCATCTTAGTCAAACAAGAAATAAACAAATAATTCAGTGGAATGGAAGAGAATCAGTAGTAGGTTCCAATGTATACAAGGATTTAATATGACAGAGATAAAAAACTATTCAGTCACAATACTGTCAAAAGTAGCTGTTCATCTGTAAGTAAATTAAGTTGGACATTACTTCCCATCACATAAAGAAACATATTTCATATGGAGTAAAGATACAAATGTAAAAATAAGACAAAAATGGAATAAAATTTAAGAAAATAAATGTTGAGAAATCTTTTAATCAAGGCCTTTTTAATCAAAGGTAGAAAGCCCAAAAGTTCTGGAAGAAAAATCAGACATATTTGACTAGATTAAAAACGAACACAGTCAAAGATGAAAGTTGGAATGGGAAAATACCAATATAAAAAGAATTCCTACATATTGATAAGAAAAAATATTAAAACAAGCAAAAATATGAATAGGAAACACAAACATCCAATATTATATATTAAAACAGCATTGCTCTTCAACTTCTTACCCATTAGGGTTGACAAAAATTTTAAAGAGTTATAATACCCAATATTAGAAAAAATTAGAGGTAGGACAAGAGAATTTTCATTTTCTGTTTGTAAAAATGTGAATTGTTTCTTCGTTCCCTTAGTTACAGCAATCCCACTCCTGATAACCTATCGTGTGTATATAATAGCCATAGTTTATTTATATCTAAAGGAATGTTTATTACAGCATTTATTATCATGGCAAAAAAAATGGAAACAGTATATTATCCATCAATGGGAAATAAATCATGTTATACCCAAGCCATGAAAAATTATGCAACTCTTTGAAAGAAGATCTTAAAAATGAAATTCCACAATAAATATTATTACTGGATAGCTATTACTGCCTTTTCTTCACATTTTTCAATATAATAAAGAAAATATAATTCAGTGCTGTGATTTACACTTATTAATGACATGCAAAGATTTTTTTCATGTTGTTATTAGCCATTCGTATTTTCTTTTGTATGAGTTCTCTCTTAATATTGCTATTTTTCTACTAGGATTTCTGTATTTTCCTTATTGGTTTGCAAAAATTCTTTACATATAAGCACTATTCCTCGACCATCAAATTATGTTGTAAATATTTTTATTTACCATATAATAGTGTATATGGAGTGAGTTTTCTCACATACAGACGTTATACATTTTCAAATAGTTAAATCTATCAGTAATTTAATTTGTCCTTGTATTGGACTTAAAATGTACATTGCCACCCAAAGAGTATATAAATGCTTTTCCATATTTTCTTTGAGTACTCACAGAGTTTTAATTTTTTTACATGTGAATCTTTAATCCATATGGAGTTTATTTTGGTGGATGAAGTGAGTTAGGAATCTGATTCTCCTATTGAAATAGGGTTTTTGCCTGAAACAGCAGGCAGGAGCTCCAGGAAGGAGGTCAGACATAGCCAAACAGTCTATTTGAGGGGAAGCCAGGAGAAAAAGAAACTAGCTATGCAAAGCTGGCCTATAGAACTGCAGTTTCCCTACATCTAGAGAAGAAACCACACAGAGAGAAAATTTCCCAGCTTGGGTGTCCCATGTCTCCAACTTCTTCCAGATTGCTGGGTCACTAATATAAATTTACCCCATAAAGTCATTCCGCTGTAGAGCTTAGGCAAGAATCTTAATATTATATGAGAGAATATTGTCAAGGACACCCCCAAAAATCCATTCATGAAATTTATTGGTAAATACATGGTCAGAATACATCTTTTTCACTTAAGAATGTATCGATATAAAGATGAAATGATACCCATAAACATGTTATGCCCTATAAAAGAAAATAAATACAACATGTAAGAGGTACTGTATATTTTAATGTAAATATGTAAGAGCATATTTTAATGTAAATATGACAGAAAACTTAAGTAAATTTTAGAAAGCACTTATTTATGCTCTCAAGTAAATTAAAGAAAACGTTCTGGACTTTCCAAACAAAAAAGAGTAGAGATGAGCTAAGGAAAAACCCTTATAGGAAAAGAAAATCAACAGAGTAAAGAGAGAGCGATTTAATAGAATTTAAAATTGCACTAAAACTAAAACTTGTAAAGGTCAGCATCTATACTGCAAAAAATCTAATAAGTCATAGAAGAATGAACTTTTATACTTAGCCATGATTGAAAAAGAAAGGGACAAAATATTAAAATGGTCCAAAAATGATAAAAAGATAGAAGATATAAAATGGACATTCCACATAAAAGTAATGTATTTCACTAAAGAAAAAATCTAAACAAAAGAAACAAAAACATCTACTATTGCATGATAAAGCTCTCTTAAAAGAACAGTTGTTTAATCTTCTCTTGGAAGAATAAAGAAAGAACAAGCATCAGCTACTTTTACAAATTACAATGCCTCTGAGCCGTAATAAGAATGTTGTTTTGGTCAGCACATTCAGCCACCAAAAATTCTTAGTTCCTAATTAAACCCTGTCTTCCTAACAGGATAGAATAAATGCACCTTATAAGAATTTAGTACTCCATTTGTGAGTCAAACTTAGTAGAAAATAAGTCAATGAGAGGAGAGTGGCTTCTGATGTGATGAGGACTATGGACAACTAGCAGCAACTCTGGTCTAACAAACAAGATTTGGGGGGTTCAGAACACTATAAAAGGAATGAACAGATATGAAACCCTACTGGCGCCTTCTGACTTCCATTCTCAAGCAGAATTCATTTCCAAAATATTTGCCATCAACAATGCCCAACCAGAAGAGGAGCATTTCAGCACCTGATCAGGATTACTAAGCAAGATGGTGGATTGAAGGGGGCAGGAAGAATGCCCTACCACATTCTTTTGTTCACCACACTCAATAAATTTCCTTTTTTTACACGCCTGATTCACTGGCTTATGTCAGTGGGTTAGGGAAGAATGAAATAAGCCATTTTGCCAAGGCTATATTCTTTCTTCAGCTTAATCACAGTTTTTCCATAAAAAATAAGATTACTGAGCTGAATAAAAAATCAAAATCTGACCAGAAGGCTTCACTCTACACAGGATACAACTAATTAGACCTAGAAAAACCCTGATGAATATTTTTCAAAGATAAATAGTCCTTAAGTATTTTTTTTTAAATGGTAGATTGGTCTAGATCACTTGTTCACAATACAACATATGGAATAAAATAGTTTTTTAATGGGGAAAGATTGCTTAAGAATTCCATAGTCATACAAATTGTCACTCACTTGTAAAGACAACAGAAATATATTATCCGATATGCAAAGGCTTATAAAATATGCCAGCTATGTATGATGGAGGGGAAAAAAATGCTTGGAGGCATATTTCAGTAATAGACAGGTTAAATAAGACAAAACCCCCATGAACACGCAAACTAACCTAAGAAAGAAATGGGAATTATACCTCATAATTATACCTACATTGCTACTAAAATATAAATATAAAACGGTATAATAATTATTGAAAGAACTGATACATGAGTTAAGTAGTACATGAGTTAAGTAGTAACTGAAAAAAAAACAAGTAGCAGGGGGCAACGGGGTGGCTTAGTTCTTAAACATCTGCCTTCAGCTCAGGTCATGATCTCAGGGTCCTGGGATCAGCCTCAGTCAGGCTCCCTGCTCAGCGGGGAGTCTGCTTCTCCCTCTCACACTCCCTACCCCCCCCCACTTGTGTTCCCTCTCTCCCTGTGTCTCTCTCTGTCAAATAAATAAATGAAATCTTTAAAAAAAATAAGTAGTAACTGAGATGAAAACTGAGATGAAAAGTAACAAAATATGCAAACAGAAATCTGGAAGTTGTAGGGGGAAGAAAATCAAAAGATACAAATTCCTGGGGCGCCTGGGTGGCGCAGTCGTTAAGCGTCTGCCTTCGGCTCAGGGCGTGATCCTGGCATTATGGGATCGAGCTCCGCTATAAGCCTGCTTCTTCCTCTCCCACTCCCCCTGCTTGTGTTCCCTCTCTCGCTGGCTGTCTATCTCTGTCAAAATAAATAAATAAAATCTTTAAAAAAAAAAAAAGATACAAATTCCTTTGACTCCTATCAAGAGAAACAATCAATACAGTTTATTTCTTAAGGTGGGTATTAGGAAAATATAGTTTTAAGTAAGTTTTTTAACACAAAATAATTTCTAGTAAAACTTAAAGCAAATATATACCCTCCAAACTCTTTCTTAAAGGAAGAGCGATACAGCAAGGTTTCAGAAGACACAAAACAAAGGGAACAACAGAAAAGTTTAGGTTTTTTTTTTAATTCAAATTATATGCCAAGTAGCAGAACCAACTATATTGGTAATATACGAATATAAGCATTCATTTAAAAATTATATATTAAAAGACATATCTAAATCAAAATTATTCCAAGAAGTTTAAAGTATATATAAGAATAAAAATGATAATAGCAAATACTGATAGTGTATAGAAAGCTCTAGGCACCATCACAGGCATTTTACATCTAGTTACTGACTGAAATCCTTAAAACATCCCCATTTTATAGATGGTATAGAACTGAGGTACAAAGTGGTTAATTAATTTGCCTGAGGTCAAGCAGGTAGTAAGTCGCATAGCCATGACCAAACCCAGGCAGTCTGGCCCCATAGCACACGATAGTCACAATACTGCCGCCTGACAGCTAGACAGGGGTGTGACTCAACATGACCCCTGCAGATCTGTCACGTCTCCCCATAGCCTTCATTTCTGGACCAAGTCATACCAAATAAATAAAATAATGTCATACAAGCAAACAAAAATTGTAGAATTCAGGATAAAAAAATATGAAATCAAATTAAAAAATAATTTAAAATAACTAGATGAATGAGGGGAAGTTAATATACAGCTCAAGATCTGAATTACTGCTAATTAGAAATAATAAAGGACTCTGGTGACGTAGCCAGCTATAAGCCATATATAGCATAAGCACTTACTAGCTGGCAAACATAATGGGAAAAGATTCTACCCACTACAGTTCCCAAAACATGTAAGATATCCAGGAACAGACAAGAAAAAAGCATATGACTTAACATGAAAAAAATCTGCAAACCCTGGCTGAGGGGTGTACTATAAGAGTTGATTCGTGTCATGTTCCTGGATGAGATGATTCAATTATGGTTAACAGGTCTACTCTAGCCAAATTAATTTTTTATACTTAAAGCAATTCCAATCAAAATCTGAAACAATGTTTTTAACTTGACATTTTCACTCAAAATTTCTCTCAAAGTATACACAGATAATAACAGGCAAGAAAATACTGAAAGAGAATAATGCTAGAAAGCTTATAAAAGTAGAAGTCTGGGGCGCTTGGGTGGCTCCGTTAAGCGTCTGCTTTTGGCTCAGGTCATGATCTCAGGATCCTGGGATCAAGTCCCGCATCGGGCTCCCTGTTTGTCAGGGAGTCTGCTTCTCCCTCTGCCTCTGCCCCTCCCCACTGCTCATGCTCTCTCTCACACACACTTTCCCTCTCTCAAATAAATAAAATCTTAAAAAAAAAAAAGCATAAATCTGAAACTGTTATAAAGCTAAAATAATGATAATAGAGTTTAACTGGGAGACAATGGAACAGAACATAAAGTCCAGAACTACATGGGCCTGTGTGTGTGTTCATAAAATTAGTTCATATCACTGAAGGATTAAGTTAATGAGTGGTTATAAGTGAATGAGATAACTATTTGAAGGAAATCCATAAAAATATGAACTGGACTTAGGCAGTAAAATTACAAATAATTTTCATCTTGTTGCGTTTCTGTTTGTTTTGCCTTTCCTTAGCATTTTGATATTTTCCTGAGCTCTCCAAATTTCCAACATGGAGAAGGTTTTAATTGTGTAATTAGAAAAACCTCATGAATGTTATTTTAATGGTGTGGATTCAATTAGAGTTGTAATTAGAATAGAAAAATATGTTGTTTTAATCCTATAAACTTGAGATTCCTTCCACAGTGAAAGGCAACTGAGGGACACAAACGGATTTGGTAACAAACTATAACCCAGATGATGTGTGAAGGAGAAACGGGATGAAAATCGCCTTAGTGACCTGGGCCCTGCCCTGGAAAAGCAGGGCTTGGGGAGAGGCTGCAGTGAGAACCAGGTCAGAAAGGTGTTCGGTGAGGCCACCTTCTGAGGAGGAAGGGGATACCCCCCAGGAGAAATATAGAAATCATCGAAGAAAGCCCATCCTTCTCAGTTGGCAGAGTCCTGTTTCTAATAAGGTTTCTCAAACAAAAACAGTCAAATGAAAGTGACTATTTTTTCTAAATTAGTACTAAGGTAGACGAGCATCTCTAGAAAAACTCACTAAAGAGCAGGTTCTCAGTAGTGGCTCCAACATACATGAGGAATAGGATATACACACACACATCGTACACTGGAAATCAGGAGCGCCTGTCATTTAAAAGAAAGAAGATAACTGGAAGGAATGCTCTAAGAACATTGTCATTTTTTTTTTTTCAAAAAGGCACTACCTTCAATTTACCTATTAAATTTTTTGACATAATGACCACCAAAAGATCATAGAAAAGTACAGTTGGTTTGAATGACTTGGAAAAGCTTGCTGGCATCCAAATCAACAAGTTATTAATATCCTTCCAAGGGAAATAGGTAAAACAGGACTAAAGAAAACATCTGAACTCAGGGGTAGGTTAGTGAGTTAACGGTAATAGAAAACTATCCCAGCCTCTTTGGGGACTGAATCAGATGGCTCTTATTTCAGAGAATGTGTCCTGTTTTAAGCTTAGATAGTCTAGTTTAGATTGAATATAAATGAAAATGCTCTTCAAGTCTATGTTGCCAAAATCTGTGTGCATTGAGAAATAAATTGGGGGGGGTAAAGAAAAAGGTACTCCTATTACATATACTCCTTAAAAAGCCTTCTAAAAGCTCAGACTTGCCAAATCCTTTTGGTGAGGACTGCCAAACTTGAATGAGGAAAGATCAAAAGCAAAGTATTGTCCATGGCGTTTATTCTTCAATACTTACAGACTGAGCTCAATTCTTTTTTTTTTTTTTTTTTTTTTTTTTGGCATGATCCTCCTAAGTTCTGAAGCTATTTCTATCCTTTACAACTTAAATTGGACTACTTTCAAACATATATATCAGATGAGAAATAATGATATTCATTTTGTTTTTTAATTTTTGCCACATTAGTAGTACACACAAAATTTGATGTCTTTATCAACTTCATCAAAAGATCTACAATTAGGTGAATATGTTTACCTTCATTTCATATAATATTCTGACAAATGCTTTCTGACTTTTATTTGGTTTTAATGAAACAAAATAACTGGATTTGCTCTTAGATTTAAAAGCCATTTCATCCAGCTCTTAAAATACTACATAGCTACGTTTATTATATTTTTATTCAGGGAGCCAAGTAAGTCAGGGGAAAATTTGTCTTCAATCAACACACAGGTGTTGACAGCAAAAGTTAAATCTTATAACGACAAAACCCATTGCAAGTATTTTTCTATGAGCTTGTGCACATGAATCCTTATTTTCATTCATATTTTGTTTTCTTTGTTGTAGACTTTTAAAGGAAGACCTTGGAACTCTTTTTTTCTCCCCCAAAACTGTATTTAACAATCTCACATACATATCTGAAGCCTACTGAAAAACAAAGTGTATTTAAGTTTTATTTTTATAAGCTGAACTTCATTTCAACATGTTTTTAAACTAAGAACCTAGGCTATCATTATATTTCCCAGTTTTCTGTTTACATGCATAAATTAAAGCTTAGCAAAAATAGCAAATAAAAAGAGAAGGAACTTTTGTTTCTACTCCCAAGCCAAATGATCATTGTAAAAATTCAGAATTCTCTAAGCTGTCAATGAATAGGAATAAGCAGTATTATTTATTCTTTACGACTAAGTTACAACTTTCTGAATAAAAGAGATTTGTATAAACCAGCTCAGAACTGATTAGCTCTCCAACACAAATAAGCTACTTCACTTCCCTAACAGCATCACAATTAAAATCTGCTCTGACAGCATTACAGGATTTCAGAAATTGAAAGGGACATTTCCTTGTTGTGAAAAATGCTAAGTTTATGAACTATTTTCTATAATAAGAAACATTGACATTATAAGAAGCAAAGTCAAATGTGCTTTGTCAAAAAATGAAATGTAAAACATCACATACTCAAATGCTAACTTTAAAGCAGGAAACATTACCTAATGATAATGAAAAAAGAAAAGACATTATCGTCATTACAGAAATGGAGAAATTGAGGTCCATATTCACGTAACCTCTTTTGCCCAACATACTAACAGTTAAAACAGTTTCCTACCACACCTACATCTCCTACCTCTTTAAAACCAGCATCAAACACTGGTGTGAATGAGGTCACTGTGTCCTCACTAATGGGGACTCACTTAAGGGGACTCTTTCCAGCTATGTGACTAGAGATCAATAAACTGAAGTCACAGCCTTGCCCCAACAGTCCAGGAGGGGGCCTGGATATTTCAGTTCTTTTGGTCTCTGGGGATCTACTGAGGGGCTCTCATTTTTTATTTCCTACGCAGCTTGCAGGAAGGCAGTGAGGTTTAGGTGTGGCTTTTGGTGTTAGGTGAGGAAGAAGCCCAGAAATTAAACCACATAACCCAGCTTGGTATACCAGGGAGCTTTGCTGTGGTGTTTCAAGCTAAAGCCCAACTAATTCCATCAAGACACTAGAATTAAGAATAGGAACCACTTAGTCCCAGCACTACAAGGGCACGTTTCTCTGTCAGCAGTACAGACATAGCAAAGCACTGGCCTAAAAAGTACTTTTCTCTACAAGAAGCTATGTTACCAAAATGCCAGAACATCAGGAACTCCTCTATGCACAGAGATAGAGCAACAAATGCAATTAGGCACCTCTCCAAAGGAACATCTTCCTCAGACCTCAGACCAAGGAAGCTAAAGGACAACAGAGGTCATGGCCACGGTACACACTCTTGTGAAAGGTGTCAGGGGCCTTGCCTAGCTTCCTAGTTAGTAAGGCCAATGTCACTTTCCCTCTTCTACTTAGAATCGTGGAGCGGTAACTCTGCAAGGAAACTCATCAGCTATAATTCATCTCAATGATGAGAAAACTCAAGCCCAGTGAAATGCAGCAACTTGCCCAAGGTCATTTGGTCAGAGAAGAGCTTCCTGAGATGCAGGCAGGGGCCCTCCTGTTGCACAGAGCAGTGTTCCTGTGTCTGCTTCCGTTCCTAAGTGACCCGTACCCATGCACTGTGTTTGCTCCCTGCATGAAGACCGTACAGTTCCTGTCTTGATCCCTGCCTTATCTCCTTTTCCTGTGTCACTTAAAAACTGAGAAAGAAAGCCCACATGGAAGGGGAGAGAGAGAGAGAGAGAGAGAGAGAGAGAGAAGAGAAGAGAAGAGAAGAGAAGAGGGGAGGCCAAGACTGGAATGACAATTCCATCAAGACTGATTACATTTCATCAACTAGAGAGCCAGTCAGAAAGAATCACCAGGAGCAGATGCTGCTTCCAAAATTAATCTTCAAAGAGATTAAAAAGGCATGTTCACACTGTAAACTCAACCTGTTTGCCATATAGACAAAGAAAACACAAAAACATGCTTGCCATCAAACTGCATCAAATTAGTTCCATTCTCCTATGAAGAAATTGAGTAGAAATAAGTTATGAATCATCTGAGCACATCAAAGCCAGAGACAAGGACAGTCTCAGACTGAGATTAAACATTTCAGCTACTCTGACCTGTGTTCCGGTCACAGAACATGTTCAGGTTATGTAAACATGTCTTGTGAATTTTACAATGGATCCTCCATTTTTATGCCTGTATAACTTTCCTCTTTTGCCCAACACACTAACAGTTAAAAATACAGGTATTAGTTCATCTTTGCAAATGCTACTCCCTTCAATCTTGCAGTCCCTCCAGCAAAAGTCTGTGTTCCTGAAAGTGTTATCATGTTTTTAATACAATAAGATAAAGAAACTGTGCCATATTCAAGTGTGTGGTGATTAAAACCCTACTCAGCTTCATTCAGCATGACAAGTCTTGTTCTATCTATTAGTGAACAAAACTTTCATGGGACTCTTTATTTACTGACAGAAGGATTTTTATGTTGTTTGGCTTCTCTACTTCCTTATCTTTGTGCTGGGTCGGCAGCTAAGGCCCTTGCATTTTTGTATAAAACCTAATAAAATTATGGAAAATGACAGCAAAAAAGAAAATCATTGTGTTTAACATATAGTTTATAGTTATCTACTCTCCAAAGGCAACAGAAGGAAAATGGAAAACTATATGTAAGAATGAACATAGGACATGAGGAATAAGGTCACAGCTTGAAACGTAGTAAGTGGCCCATTTACCAAGACCAGATAATGCCTCCCCACATATGATTCTGTACTAAGCTGTCCCTAACCTATTGGCAGTGAAGTGAAGTACAACATGAATTTTCCAGTAAAAAGTCTCTGGTGTTCTCACCTAAATCCATGGAAGACAGTAGTCCTCATCACTAAAACCACACATCAATCACCAAGTTGGCAGTGCTTGCTCTGCAGAGTCCAAAGCTTAAGCCGTTTGGAGACTGAACTTCCTCTCACCCTAAAAAGGGTGGATCTTCCCCAGTCAGGATGACGCAACAGAAGAGGACTTTCGAAAGTTGAGAGGAGAAAGAGATTGAAAGAGGGGAGAGAGAGACTTTATTTCCAAAACCATGTACTGCAGCGCTTCATAAACGACAAATAGGAACTCCCATCCCCACACATTTAGGCCGAAAATAGAAAAGTCAGACACACTTTCGAAAGTGGATTTTTCGGAAAGAGCAGAAAGAAGATGGATGTGAATAAAGAGTCCCTACAGAACAAAGAAAAATCCCGCCGTCGCTGCGATAGTACATCGTTCATGGGCTTTACTTCCCTGTGTTATCGATTTTGCTCCAAGGAAGGTTATAAAAAGAAAAAAGAGAATGTCTGCTTCTTCTGCCACAAACTGCCCTTCGTAACTGAAGCAGCTGATTTCCAGGCCATAGGATGTCAGAAAGCACAGTAAGACAGGACAGCTTGACTTTGTCCATCAGCCATAAACTGCGCTCCCAAATCCTTCTCTATTCCCTCATCTTAAAAATGAACACAGATCACAATGAATCATCTCTAATGTCTCAACCAGCTCCAAAGAAAGACTGAGAGGATCGGAGATGCTCGGTAGCACAGGTTCTGGAAGCACCCTCCCTAACAGTGTGAAAATAAGACACCTTATTTTCTTCCGCAAGCCTTCGTTTCTTCATTAGAAAAAGGCTGGGGGGTGGGGTAGATAAGAGCACTTATTTCATAGATTGGGCATAAGGGATAAAGAAGATAATCCACAGAAAACATTCAGAACAGTACCAAGACACAATAAATGTTCAATAAATATCAGCTATTATTATGTGTGCTTACTGAATGTGCTTTTCGTGGGGCAATTTGGAATGTTTGGTTAAAAACAAATCATTGTTGTAACCAAAAATATTAAAGGGAGCAACCTGGAGCATTTCTGAAAGATCAGCGGAAAGAAATGGGATCATGGTTAAGGACAGAGGAACCCTAGCTAAACTAGACTACTCTAGAGTTGGGATCGGCTTTTCCTTAGGGATCCTTCTTTATTCAAATAGTATATATTCACCAGGTTGCTTTCTCTTGATTTATAGCTCGTGTTATTTCTGGTCTTATGTAAACTTCCCTTCTAGGAAGAAGGATTTGCTATTTTAAGTTATTAAACTCATTTCTAGCTAAAATCAGAATTTGGTCATTGTGTACATTTTCCCTAGGGCTTAATCACGCCTTAGATTAACTGAATGGCCAACTCCCAAACTGCAAAATTGAAGTACAAACCCCAAAGAATAAAGAGTCCTTAACCTACCTTTCTAGAACGCTCACAAATTTAACTGACTCTTCTCTGCTTGGCCCCTAACAGTGTGCTGCATGAAGTTAATAAACCAGCAGCCTCTCACATTCTGTTCCACTTCCATCTTCTCATCCAGTCTTCAGTGCCCACCACTTCTACTCTATAGGGCTGCAGAGCACCCGGAGGGCAGAGCTTTTGTCTACATCATCCCAAGGTCTGGCCCGGTTGCGACCTGGTATATAATACACCCCATAGCAAAATGAAGTGAAATGAGCAGGGCTTTACCGGAACCTGTGTTGTCATATTACAATTTCTTAGGTTTAGTGTAATAAAATCCCAAGCAGATTTTTTAACCAGCTGGTAATAAGGGGAAATTCTCCTTTTTAAGACTGGAGAATGCAATTTTTATTTTATTTTTTATTTTTTAAAAGACTTATTTATTTGAGAGAAAGAGAGACTGAGCACAAGCAGAGGGAAGAGGCAGAGGGAGAGGGAGAAGCAGGCTCCCCGCAGAGCAGGGAGCACAACACCAGGCTCAATCCCAGGACCCTGGTATCATGATCTGAGCCGAAGGCAGATGCTTAACCAACTGAGCCACCCAGGCGCCCTGAGACTGCAATTTTTAAAAAAGTATATCTGAGGCTAGTCCAGAAGGAAAAAGCATCAGCCAATTATCTTTCTCAATCTCAGAAGTTAAGAAGAATAATTCAGGATTGACAACAAAGGAGTGAATCACAGATAGATTAACATTAAGATGAAAAAAATGGCATAAAATAAGAGCATTTTCACAGCTTCAGAGAGATTAATTAAACAGCTTTTTTTGATTACTTGTATTAGAAAGTTTCCTCGGGCTCTGTGCAAACCCATCCAACTACAGGTGTGGCAACCTTTGCCGCCTCACACCCCACCACTTTTCTGGGGTATAGGCTCATGCTCTACCTGTGAGAATTGGGTTGAAGGGGGTGTGCATAACAAGGACACTGAAAGGGGGGTTGCCACTTAGGAGAGTAGGGTAGGAAGTAAGCAAAATGTGGAGGCACAAAAATGCATCACATCATTGAAAATCAATGAAAGCCACACTGGCAGGGGGTGAAGACCTCACCAAATGCCAACCAGAAGAGCACCTCATCACATGCTTGCCACAGGTGAGGCATTAATAAATTCTTACTCAGATGGAGACTCAAGTTGGCTCCCAAGAGGTTCCCATCACAGCGGGCACTGGGCAACCTCTAGAAACTAAGTCTGCTCCTATTCATGACCACTTATTAAGAGCACTAGTTCCTCCTTCTACCCCGCTCTCTCCTTTCTGCCCCACCAAGGAATCTTATCTAGTCTTGGTGATGAGAAGCCCTGTTCTGCCTCATTGGGTATAATGTTCAGTTGTTGCACCTTAAAGCTGTCACCCAGCTTCCCACTCTTCTTCCTTGTGGCAACTGTTTTTTCAGAGGAACCATCCCTTTCCCGTTGTCAATTTATGCACTTGGGTAAAACTGACTCTACTCCTTGAGAATCAGAGTAAGATCATGAATTAAAATAAGTTAATCTTCCTACACAGACTCTATCAGAAAAGAGAGGAAGAAGGAACGCTTCCCAACTCATCTTATGAGGCCAGCATTACCCAGATACCAGAATCAGATAAAGATATTACACAAAATAATGCAACACACCAATATCACTCGAGAACATGAACATAAAAATTAAGCACACACACACACACATACACACACATACACACACAACTGAATTCAGCAACTTACAAAACTTATCCATGACCTTGCAGGGTTTATGACAGTACTCAAAGTAAAATCCATTAACATAATTCACCATACTAACAGAATAAAAAGAACATCCACATAATCATCTCCACTGATGCAGAAAAAGCATTTAACAAAACTCAACACCAATTCATGATTTTTTTAAAAATCCTCAGCAAACTAGGAATTGAAGAGGACTTCTTCAATCTGATAGATGAAATCTACACAAAGCCTATAACTAACATCATATTTTATGGTAAAACACTAAACCATTTTTCTCTAATATCAGGAAAAAGCTGGGATGCCTGTTCTTACCCTTTCTATGCAAGATTGTACTGGAGGACCTAGTCAGAGCAACAATTCAAGAAAAAGACACGACTGGCATACAGATTAGAAAACAGAAAGCCAAATAAGCTGGTGTGTTCATTTCACTGTCATGGCCTCTGTTTGGAGATGGACACACGACCCAAGTCAAGCTAGTGAGGTCCAATTCCTGATTTTTAGTAAGAACTCTCTTTTCTGTTATGCTATCTTTTCTTGTGGTGAAGAGACTCTCAAGTATCTGGGGTCCACCTCATGGTCTGTGAATAGAACTACCCCATTAAGTGCAGGCCCTGAAAATGACGTAGGGACATTGAATCATGAATCACTCTGGTTTGAGAGGAGTTCTATCCCTGAACTGTTCAGCTATATGAAATAATAAATTCCCTATTTGGCTTAAGCCAATGTGGGTTATCATCTAAGAGTCTTTTTTTTTTCCCTAATATCTTCTTTCATATCTTAAATCCCCGCAGGGGTTAGACTTTTGAATTCTTTTCCTGCTGTTTTTTTTTCTACCCCAAAGGTTGACTCTAAATACACCTTGCATGGGTAAAATAACACATAAATTAGTATATAAAAAATATTATCCTGTCACATGTGTGAAAAATAAATGCAATATGGTGAAAAAAAATTTTTAATCTCTAACTGGTGAATCAAAGCCAATCCTCCCTAAACCTCTTCCAAAGGTTGACAATGTAGATTCATCTGCGATACTTTTGGATTCACTTTCCTCATTGCAAGAGCAGTGGAACGGCACCCAGACATGGCAGATTTGTGCAGTGTAGATGTATAAAACGGATTTAATTATACTGATTATGGCCAAATTCAACAGGAGATATGAGAAGTATATAGCTCACACTGCATTTTCAAGCATGAAGTCTCAGAACAATTACTTTTCTCCACAACCCCAGTACATCCCTTTATAAGTCCATCCTTGGTTCATTGCACAAATTCTTCCTAGACTCCTACAAAAATCCTTATGCAAAATGACGCTATCTAAGCCACACTTTTCCCACTCTGATTACCCTATACTTGTTGTATCTGTGGCTATTGTCATTAAAACATTATTTTGTTGCTGTTGTTTTTTAAAGCACTCTGGGCATGGAGCCCGACACGGGGCTTGAACTCACGACCCTGGGATCGAGCTGAACTGAGATCAAGAGTCAGATGCTTAACCAACTCAGCCACCAAGGCACCCCATGACATTATTAATATAAAGATTGAACCTCATAACTGAAGTCATTTATTCTTTTCTAAAACCTCAGCTCTACTTGGTCAGAATGTCTTAGGATGGGCTAACCCAAAAGAAGACTTTATTTACTGTGTAATCACGGGCAGCAAAGTTAGGGAGACATAAAAGTAAGATCAAGAAGACGGAGGAACCAATAAAAAATGAGATAATGATCAGATTAATGCTGTGGCCAGCTGAGACTCAATCCCACTGGGGCCCTTCCGGCAAACCACAGACAATCTATCTCAAAACTGTCTCATCAGGGAAGGGACAAGATGGGATCTATAACCATTGGCAGTCATCCCTCACTGGTTGAGGGTTGCCCATGGAGGCATGAACTCCCTGGCCTTTCTGAGCTAGCCTGTGTGGGTTAAGCAAGCAACTATGACATGGAAGTAAACCCTCAGGCAGACACAAATACTTGAGATGGGAGGCCAGCTGTGACCACACTGCAGGAAAACTTAGAAGCAGATGCAAGCTGTGTGGAGTGAGACATCAACAGCATCAGTTACACAGTTACGCACATTTCAAGCCACCTCACCTCTGTGATCACAAGAACACCAACATTCTTCTGTCTCCTCCTCAGTGTCTCGTGGATCTCTCTACAGTCTCCGTGAGCCTCTTCATCCACTACTTCACAAATCATCATATTTCTACTTCTAACATAGATACAGAACTCATATTAAATATAATCTATTCCCTTTTGATCAATATTATCCAAAAGACAAAAGAAACTTATGCTTGATATAATCTGTCCTTTTTCTGACCAGTCTGTCCTTAGGCTCCTCAAGAACGATCTTCTTGAGGAAACAGGAGCATTAACTTTCAAGAGTTTCAGGAATAAAGAAGACATAGTCCTTGCTCTCCAGCTGCCTAGCGCACAGAAGAAATCAAGGTCACAAATAACTAAAACATAAGGCAGAATGAGCTAAGTGCCATAAGAGAAGTACATACAAAGTGCTTTGAGGGCTCAATGGAGATAAATATCACAACCAGTTGGCAGGATCGGGAAGGATATGTGAACGAGGGCGCTTGTGAGCTGAGCTTTGAAGGATGGATGGGATTTTGTCAGTAAAAGGTGGCTAGAGGGCTTTCCAAATATAGAGAATATTATAAGCAAAGCTCCAACCACAGAAAATTGCACACTCCTCTGAGAAACAGTCTGGTTTGGCCGAAGCATAATGTACATATCACAGAGGTGTGCTGAGGATATGGCTGGAAAAGACCACTCTGCATGCATTTTTAACCATTTCAGTAATTTATCACCAGAACTTTCAACTCCTCAAAGTGGCGTGATATTAATGCCTCTGGTGGTAAGGTCAATCAGCTGCATTTTTTTTTTTAAATCAGGTTAGTGTTCACATTGTAAAATGTCTACAATATCAAACTTGTCAAAAGGAAATATAGGAAGTCAGAGGGGGTCATTCCCTGATGATCATATAAGGATGGCATAAAAGTTAAGGGTCTGTGATCTTTTTTATCTCTGTTTGTCCAAATACTACCTAAAGAAAGAAGGGATGGTCACTGTTTTACAAAAGAGTTAGAATGAGGTAATAAAAAAAAAGATGAATGAACAAAATAAGTCAAGGCTTAATATTCTCTTCAACAGGTGTCCAAATCTACACATATATGTGAGTTTAAAAGGAAATTAGCCAAAGTAAATAATGTGGGAAATCAATGTTAAACACATTTGTATGCATGTGGTTTTTCTCCACATCCTGGGGGAATTAACATTTTAGTCTTGCTACAGTTCCCTTATTAATCTTACTCTTACCAGAGTCAAATGGGAAGGAAATCTGCTGAACTGTAATAACTGAAGCTAAAAGGAAATTGTTTCTTTCTTACAGAACAAATACTTCAGCCTGAAGACTGTTCTGGACCATCCTAACAGTTGTTTTGTCAACCCACAAATACACAGCCTTAGCCCAACTCATAAACACACAGTAGCATGAGCTCATCCACATCAGAAAAATCCATTCTTACTTTTCAGAGCCTCCCAGGTCAGGATTGTGATAAAAGGTGTTTTGAGTCCCACTTCAATGTTCTTTCCAATTTATCTGAAGTGAGTCTTAGTAGGAAGTATTATTTGCTAAATAATTTGCTTTTTGAATCTCTGCAATGCAAAAAAGGCGAGGGTCACTTCTTTGGGTAATGGCCTCACTATGAGTGTACAGGCTAATTTCAAGACATTTAATATTCATCTGTGATTTCCATGATTTTCCTCCCACAAAGCTAGGCTAAGATGACCTCTTATATGGCTCTTGGATGTAGTTTTCTGGAGTTTCAAAAAAAATCTTGTTAGAGGCTATTAAATAAATTCAAGGTGTTTCTTAAAGAAAAGTTTGGTTCTGCCTCCAAGAGCCACAGTATGCCTGTTCTGTAGGAAGACAGATCCTCCATATGTGCTAGACTAGAAATTAAAGTCCTTGTTTTCATAGAAGAATATTAACTTTCCACTTAGAAGTTCTAAGACCTAAAATAAGACTATCTGAATTGTTAAGCAATTCAGAACACCCAGATGACAGCTTCTCGCCACAGAGTTCTCCTCAAATGCTCTTTAGCTTTCATTAAAAGGTCGCTGAGACAACTGGATGGATGAAGACGCTCCCTTATTTTCTGAGCTGGGTTTGGGAAATGGGAGTAGGATGGCCTGGAGCAGATGAATGATTCTCAGACTTGAATCTGCATATAACCCACTTGAGAATCTTGTTAAAATGCAGATTATGCTTCAGGAGAGCTGGGTCAAGGCTCAAAATTGTCCATTTCTAACTACCTTCCAGGTGATGCCAGTGTTAGTTCAGGACCACACTTTGAGCATAGAGGGTGTAAAGCAGGAGTCAGCAAACTGCAGCCCACACCCATATGGCCCATGAGATAATGGTTTTTACATTTTTTAAATGGCTGGTGGGGAGGGCAGTGGGTTTCAAAAGAAGAAGAAGATTTCGTGACATGTGAAAATTACATGAAATTCACATTTCCATGTCCAGAAGCAAAGTTTTACTGGAACACAGCCATGCTAGCTTATTTACGTATCATCTATGGCTTCTGTTGAGCTATGACGGAGTCAAGTAGTTGCAACAGGGACTGTAGAGCCCACAACGTCTCAACTACTTACTATGTGGCCCTTTCCAGAAAACATTTGCTGACCACTGGTCTATCTCAACACTGGCTGCATGGTCACATCACCTGCACAGCTTTAAAAAATATTGGTGACCATGTACCACCCAAAATCAGTCAATCCAGAAGCTAAGAGGGTGATGCTGGTGTCATTATTTCTTGAAAGCTCTCCCAGTGACTCCTATTGGCAGTCAGGTTTGAAAACCACCGGTCTAAAGGAAATACTTCCTTCGAAGCCATGTCTCAGCACCTACAGAGAAGGTCACCAAAGTCAAAGCTCGAAGTCCAGGTCAAGAACTCACAGCTTATTCGTGCATGACCCTCTGCATTGTGGTCACTAGGAGCTAAGACACAATGCCGAGCACAAGCCTCTGTGTTTGTTGTTGCTGTTCTTAACTACAGCCCTTCAAGACTAGTAACAAAGCTTCGCCACACTCTACATCTCTCACCACATTCATTTTCAAGAATTGTCATTGCTTCATTCTTCCTCCAGATGGCTGAAACCAGCCAGCTGCATTACCACCAGACTAACACACATCACCTGTAAGTGATCTACAAGTACACCCATCTTCATTCCTCTCCTTCCTTCCTCCAGGAAAGGAACAGCCCTGTAATCGCATACCAGGTCCATCTCTTTAATCCAGCCCTAGGGCCTCATTTGGGGCCTGCACATTGGTCGTATCTTCTCCTATGTCTTTAATCTCTCCCTCTCAGTTGCCTCTTTACCCACAACCTAGAAACCTGCTAAATTCTATTCCCTCCCTTCCGGGGGGGAAAAAAACAACAAAACAACACTACATGTACATGCATATTACATACATATACATATACACATACACACACACACACATATATATATTCACCTTTAGCTACTACACAATCTTCTCCCTTTTTCAACCAAAATACCTGAAAGAAAACTCCTAACTTGCCATCTCAATTGCCAGCCTAACATTTATGTCTAAAACCAATGTTTCATGATTTCTGTCAACACCATTGTATTAGATCTCCTCTTGCAAAAGTCACCAGTTATCTCCGTTGTCTTGTTCAGTCGATGTTTCTCAACTCTTGTAACACCGCTCTACAGCACAGTACACCTGCTTATCATTCTCCTGAAACTCTACTTGTCTGATGCCACACACTGTTGGTTCATCATATCTCTGCTTATTCTTGCTCTGTCTCCTTAGTAGGCTCCCCTTTGTTCACCCAACCCAGGTACCCCAGCAGCCCACCAATAGCTCACTATTCTCACTTGCACCATGATCTTGATCACTGTAATAGATGCACCTACCATAAAATGCTTATGATCCCTAAGCCTGTCTCTACCTCAAATCCCTGCCCACAATGTCAGACTCATATAGTCAATTTCTGTTGACTGTTACCACTTAGCTGTATCAAACCCAACATGTCCCAGACTGAACTCATTGTATCCTCTCCCTCACCCTCTTACTCTATTTTTTCTCACTTTTAACTCTACAATCCACTCAGTTATATAGGCTGGAAATCTGGCACTTAACTCTTTATCTCTTCATCTCCCTCATCACCCAGAGCTAAGCACCATTAAATACTGCAAATTTGCATCTTAATTACCTCCTAAATGGATCCTCTAGGACCAATGACCTAATCCAAAGTCTTCATCATCTTCACAGGGAAGACTGAAACAGGTCTCCCTACCTCTAGTTTTGTCTAGGAAAACCATCTCCTCACCCATTTAAGAGTGATTTACCTAAAACACAAATATAACCATGGCAGTTATATGCCTGAAAACTATCAGTGACTCTCTATCATATAAGAACATGCTTAAGCTCTTCACAGATTTCTCCACAATTTGGACCTTTGAAAGCTCTCCCAGTGACTCCTATTGGCAGTCAGGTTTGAAAGCCACCGGTCTAAAGGAAATACTCCCTTCGAAGCCATGTCTCAGCACCTACAGAGAAGGTGCTGATTTCTCCACAATTTGGACCTGACCTCTCTGGCATCATCTCCTGTCTCATTTAATATTCTTAGTATACTGCAGGTAACAGCAACAGCTTCTCCTACTTGCAGAATGTTCCACTTGGAATTCCTTTCTTCTCCCCACCTCCCCACCCTAAGCTCATAGATGTACTCTAAGACTCAAGTCTCCCAGGTTTGGTGAAGTGTCTACCTCTGTATGTCCATAATAGCCTGTGTGTTTCTCACTCATACCATAATGCAATAGTTGAGGAAACTGGCTAATGACAGAAATCTGGATTCAAACCACTGCTCCATCATTTGTCAACATTCTTACCTGACATAATCATGTAACATCTTTAATTCCTCAGCTCCTTCATGTGTACTGTGGAGATAATATTCTCCTTATTGCTTTGTCATTAAGAATTAATGAGATAAAGTGTTAATGCTATAACCTGGCGTCGAGTACAGACCCAACAAATTAGAATTTTAGTTATTATCAACGTTTGTTGTTGATTTTAAAGCCAGAACCCAAAACTTGATGCATGTGTTCAGTAGTCTTACTTTTTACAAAGGACTCTTCAAAATATTTTTACATTTTAATCTCAAGTTAGTTTTAACAGTGGTCACAAATATCTCTTCCTTACAAAAAGAAATTATCTTGAGACATATTAAAACAATAACAAGAAGGAAAGTCTGACGATAACCTGTCAACAAAAAGACAGGGGAGCATAGTTTTTCTCATTGATAAATGAACATCTCAAACATATTTTTAAAGTTCTTAATTGGTAAAAACACGAACACTACGAACCATGGAGGATTTTTTATAGAGGAATAAAAAGATCCTTTGTAACTAAATCATTATGAATTATCCACACCCAAAATAATAAGAGATCCTGCTTTTATTTTACTTCAGAGCATGATGTGAAAATATAAAATGTGAAGTTCTACAAGAACATCTGCTAATTTTTAAAATGTGAAAATGTTCTGACTTGTGTTTTTCCAGTGATTTGTATTTAAACTAATTTCAATTCCAAAACCAGAATTCTTTCATTATATTATAAGCCTGTTATAATTACCCTAAGGAAAATAAAATGTAACCTATTACCAACGTGCCCACTAGCCTGCTTCATTAAATGCCTATTATTACAGCATATTTTTCAGTAGTGTGTAAGGGGGACTCAAACAAATATATTCCAGGTGCAAACTCTGTTACTCTCCAGACTGAACCAGATTCATTTTTTTTTTTTTCAGTCTTAACACTAAGACAGTCCCGATTAGATTTCTACTACATTTTTCTACTTTCAGTTGAAAAGTGGGTGCAGGCATGTAGAAACCAAAACTCAGCACAACACTGATGGAAGCTTTGACAGTATGGTGGGTGCGAGCCACTCTCCACCTCCCATATGCAAAGAGGATGTTTCCTTCTGTACTTGTAACCAACACCAACTCATCCACTCACAGCCTGTGTTTTCTTGGGCAAGTAGAAAACTCTTGAAGCCTCATATCCTTCTCTGTGGAATGGGGATATGCATCGCAGGAAGGTTTAGGGAGTGTAAATGAGAATGCCCAAAGATGTAAAGGACATAGTGCCAGGACACCTAGACATGATCCCCTTACACAGCACTTACTGAGTACCAGGCAGTGTTCTGGGTACTTGATATACATTGCTTCCTTTAAGCTTGACCAGCCCAGTGGGGTAGGTACTATTATCACCCTCCTTAAACAGATAAGCCATCTCTAAACCACAGTTCCGATTATTTCACAGAACAACAGGACCAGATAAATGGGATTAGCACTAACCACTCCAAAGGGTTCAGCAAGAAAAATAAATCCTAATGCCCTAAGGCATCCATTGCATGGAACAAATTAACTTCTCTCCTGTCAATCTCCTGTCACAGGAGAATTGTGAATAACAGCGGTTCAAACAGTTTTCTGCTTTCTCTTGTTCAGTTGAAAAACTCCAATAGAAAAAGTACATATGCCCTCAACCCTATCTAATTATTCTCTGCCTTTGCCTCAGCCTAACCCACAGCCATGGTCCTATTTACCCAAGTTACAGAGCTCTGATTCCCTGTGGTAAAGAAATCAGACCAGAAAGGTAGGTCTGGAACATTCATTTTGGAGGGATGTGATATAAAAATCTATACTTAGGTATGTGGTGGGATAATTCATTGAGATATTAACTAGATTTTTGGTTTTATTACTCTTGAATGATGCAAAAGAGTGAAACAACATTAAGTAGTTTCTATTTTCGATTTGGCCTTCTTATACTCCACTCCTACCTTTTTTTTTTTTTTTAAGATTTTATTTATTTATTGGACAGAGAGGCACAGCAAGAGAGGGAACACCAGCAGGGGGAATGGGAGAGGGAGAAGCAGAAGTAGGCTTCCTGCTGAGCAGGGANCCCAATGCGGGGCTCGATCCCAGGACCCTGGGATCATGACCTGAGCCAAAGGCAGACGCTTAACGACTGAGCCACCCAGGCACCCCTCCACTCCTACCTTCTAAGAATGATGACCAGGCCTTCCGCACTCCCTTGCCACAGTGTGGGCTGCAGGGCTGAGACAGAAGTAGCCTGAAGAGAACCTCCTTTCCTTGCCAGAGTTTTGCTAATGCATTCTGTGTAAGAGTCACACATAAAGGTGGAGACAGGTGTGGCACAAGCAGAAGAGGAATAAAAAGATTGTCCCAAGCTTAAGAAGGGCTGGGGGTCTGTGGGATCTTCAGTAAAGGGATCTACAGCATCCCCCTTCCAGAGTTTCAGGAAAGAGGTTTGGTCTCCACAGGAAATACCGGCAAGGGGACCACACAAGTCTCCATTCAGAGCACCTGAGCCCTCTAGGTCCCCACGTGCTGGGTGACACAGTAGCCACAACACCATCAGATCCCAAGGGACTGCCTGGGGAGATAAAAGTCGGCAGATTAGGGGGGCCCAACTAAGGGGCTCTGGAAAGGTAGGGATGGCTTTTGTTGTCGTTGTTGTCAAAATGAGTGAGAGTTATGGATGCCAAAAACATCCTACAGGGCACTGGACAGTTCAACACCACAAAAACTGTCCCACTTTGTTGAGAGAAACTGGTGGACGATGGGTATCAAAGTGGAAACTAACCTAGACCAAAAGACCAAGGATCACCCTTGAACACTGTTCTGTGCAACACCCCCAGGAAACAAACCCCATAACTTTGTGAGTGAGAGAGGGAGTGCCCTCATGACCGAAACTAAATTCCCTTTGAGCTGGTGGGATGGGAGTTCAGAGTTGGATTTAGGTTTATTTAAAAGAAGTAAGTAATGTGGCATTTCTTACAAACACTGGCGCTTACTGAGAAGACGGATATGCCCTATAGCTTTTTCATTTTTAAGAGTATACTGTCAAGGTCTTCCTGAAAGCATGATCAACTTCAATCCTGTCTTCTGAACACTTCTTTTGGACTCTATTTTGTACTGTAATGGTTTTGAAAATGGCTTTCCAGATTGCATCTATGTCTAAACGCAATGAAGTAAGAACCAAGCCATGTTCCTGTCCCTAAGGGACCACCCCATATTTCTTTATTCTAAATTTCTTGTGAAAATGGCAGCCGCGATTATATTTTTAAAGTTTTATTTTTAAGCTATTTTATTTATAATCAATAAAATCTGGTTAAGCATCTGTATATGCATCCATCCCACCTAACAATTGTGACATGTCACAAGAAGATTGGCAAGAAAGGACTTGGGCAATGCTTTATAAAGTGACACAAATTATTAGTTTTGTGAGAAATGTCCACACATCACCTTAAAAGCTGTAAACAGCCACATGCATTTAAAAAAAAAATAAGATTAGAAAGAGACATGAAGCATTTTCAACTTTTGTAGAAAAATAAATTTGAGGGAAAGAATAAAACACTCTTGATGTAGAACCTTCTCTAAAAGTGAAAAAAAATACTATATGGTGTAATTAATCTTTATGCCTTCATTAAAAAGGAGGGGGCAACACAATCCCTTCTGTATATGGGAGAAGCAGCACAAGTTCAGGTTTCTTGCTCAAGGATAGTGATCAGTGGAGGTGGGATCCAAATACTACATGGAGATTAAGGTGTTAATTAGATCCCATTCGCTTACAAGCACTGTATTTTTGTAAAAAGATGTCGTTCATTGAACACGTAGTATATAAAAGGCAATATGCTTCAGATATTCAGCTCACTATAGTCTAAGAGGTAGATCTGATTTTCCCCATTTTACAGTTGGAGAAACTGAGGGGAGTGACATTCAGTAGCTTATACAAGGTCACCCAGCAAGGAAGTACTGACTGAAATCCAGCCAGGATGGTTGGACTCCAAAGCCATGCTCCCAGCCATGAGTCCTCCTTCTCTCTTTACCCTTCACATAGTGAGAAGAGTTCATGCATTTCAGAATTAATATGGATTTTTTTCCTAGTGGCCATCAAAGACTCTGGCACTGACAACTAAAATATGGACTAATAGGACTATTTTCAATTTCCTTAAAATGTTATGATCATTGAAAAGAGCCCTGGCTTTACCTTCCATACTTCCCAGTACCCTTCCTCTATCATTAACACTAATCACACAGTATTTTTAATTATTTGTTTATCATGCCAGACACAAGACCCTTGAGGACAGGACTCTCAACACCTAATCACAATGCCTGGCACATAGTAGTCTCTCAATAAACTTTTGGTGAATGAATAATTGAAGGAGCCAGGGCAGCCTTGTAAGCTAAAGGACACATGGCGTAGTAGTAACACCTGGCTCAGTAAGACTCCATTGGATCCAGAGACAAAACAAGAGCAGAAATGAACAACTGAAACTCCACTTAACTACAAAGCCTTTGAAAACTCTTCCCAGGAGAACTAATGGCTATACCCCCAACCGTGGCGTGAAACTCTCATACCTGGTTTTCTCCACATTGCCTACATCACACTTACTTCCATTCTTAAATTGCATGTATTCATCTTTGTATCCCGGCACCTCTTAAACACCTATGCATTCAATCTTTATCTTCTACCCAGTGCCCGTAGCATTGACCTACAGTTACGATTTATTTATGCCCCTTTTTAATAATGGCTCTCCTTTATCTTGGTATTTATACACAATCAGGCCTCAACTCATAGTCCAAATTTAGTTCCCAGAATCTATCCCTCCCTTGACCCATTTTAGTATCATCTAAAGAGAACTACCTGCTGATGTCCTGACAACCTTCTTCTTTGCTCATGCAGTTCATTTTGCACCAAATGCCCTTCATTTTCATGCTTGAGCCGAGCTCAATTATCATTCCCTCCAGGAAGCCTTCACGAACTCATTCAAAATGGACGTAATTCTTTCTTATCTCAGTTCCCATAGTTTATCTGTATTTTTCTGTTGATATGTGTAATTTTACTCTATAAATTCAGATATTGTTTTATATTCCCTACTAGATGATAAGATCCCTAAAGGCAAATGCCACCTATTATTCACTTCTGTATCTTTCACAGCAAGTAGCACAGACTCTTCCACACAGTGGTGCTTCATAAGTTGAGTAAATAAATGAACAAACAAGAAGCTAAGCGCATCTTTGTTCTGTTATTCTTATGTCTTGAAGTTGGTTTCATAGAAAGGGCATTAATCATAAATCATAAATCCTAGTTCAATTTTTCTCAAAAGTAGCTATGATCTTAGGCAAGTTACTTAACCTCCATGGGTTCTAGTTTCCCTGTCTGAAAAAGGACATGAACTAGAGCAGCTCTCTCAATACAAACGTGTCAATATATTATATAGTATAAAATATGTATTCCAACCAGAGGAAATACAATTCTCCTTACCCTTTGCCTAGTAACTCTCAGTGTTTTTTCAGAGCTCAACCCATCATCACTTCCACAGAGAAATTTCCCTGATGACCATGACTACATCAAATCCCTTCACCTAATGCTCTCACAGCGCTATAAATCTCCACTTTGCAGGTCTTAAGATAGCGATCATTTTTATTCGTTTCTGTATTATTTAATTAAAGTCGATCCCCGTATATCCCCTCTACATTCAATAAAATGAATAAATGAGTGTAATCTATCTTAGAATATCAATCTTACAAAGAAGTATTTTTTTCAGTCGTTTTCTTTGTAACTTATATTAACCATGTATGTTCAGCACTTAAATACTTTTCAAAGATGATGGACAAAAGCTAGGTGATCACAACTTCAAAGAGTTAACGTAGCTTTCAAAGCATCTAATTTGACATTTCATCAAAGATTATATATTCAAAGAATATGGTCTCAGACATTTCTAAGCATGAAACCTAAATTAAATTCTCTTTTGTTTTATTTCAAGCTTTTTGCTATTTTCATCTGTATTTTTTTTCTATTTAAAAGAAACGTATCTATAAAACAACTCATTAAATGTGTATTCTTGGATCATTAGTTAGGTAAAAATGCCAATTTAGAGATTCTATGTATGATACAGAAAGTAAACCCCCTATTATAAGCAGAGAATAAAAACAAAAAGGTTTCTTCGTAAATAGCCACAATTTAATATTTGATTTTTATTTTTTATTTTTATTTTTTTTAAAGATTTTATTTATTTATTTGACAGAGATAGAGACAGCCAGCGAGAGAGGGAACACAAGCAGGGGGAGTGGGAGAGGAAGAAGCAGGCTCATAGCGGAGGAGCCTGATGTGGGGCTCGATCCCAGAACGCCGGGATCACGCCCTGAGCCGAAGGCAGACACCTAACTGCTGTGCCACCCAGGTGCCCCTAATATTTGATTTTTAAATCAACAAATAAAAATTAAACAGATTTAATTAGTTAAATGAAATATCAATGAAATCATCTTTTACAAATGCAAATCTTTTATGTGAATAATAAGGAAAGACTACAATTTGTCTTAAGGACAAAATGCTAATGAAAGAAGTAGGAAATAAACTTTGAATTGCTCAAGTTGATATGAACATTTGAAACTTACTGGTTTCTTTATCTCATGAATATATCTGAATTAACACAAATATAGTAGACTTAATAAGCTGTAACACTTTATTCCTCGCTACGTCCACATAAGCTATTACCGTTAGCACTATAATTATGAGTTAAAGGTATGATCTTAGACACAAAGTCAAAGCTTTGTATCTTCTTTCACATGTTCCTTTCTAAACACTTGGGGAGTATTCTTTTCCATAAAATGGAGAAACTGACTGAAACTAGTAACCCATGACCTCTTCCTATCCAATAAAGTGGAGTGAAGTGCCAAATCCTTGAGAGTGATGTTCTCTCAAGGGACAACATAAGATGAGCTAAGCTCACTTCCTTCCACCTAAAAATAGCTCTTCACTTTTTTAATCATAAATATATGAAGAGTATAAACATGTGAAGAGCAAACCTACAAGCAATAAAATTCTATTCCTGACAACATAATTCTGAGAGTCACTAGATTATGCAAGATCCTGAAAAATGTATTCAGTCTATCAGAAAAGCCACATGCCCATAAAACTCTTAGAACAGGCTACCCAGGGACATATGAAAGTAAATATACGACAGGGCAGTGCTTATATGTAAAATATCTTAGGTGTTTTTTGAAAAATAATTCCACCACTATTAAATAAGAGTCCATATCTTAACTACCAGACTCAAGAAATTTCTAGGGTTATACAATACCCGCCCCCCCTTGATGGTAGGAGTTACAGTTACTCCAGGTCTACGTAATCAGCAGCACTTGCATGATGTGTTACATGAATAAGTTCAGTTCATCAACCTCTTCTAAAATAACTGTCCAGGAATGCCTGGGTGGCTCAGTCAGTTAAGCGTCTGACTCTTGGTTTCAGCTCAGGTCATGATCACCGGGTACTGGGATCAAGCCCTGTGTCAGGCTCCATGCTCAGGAAGGAGTCTGCTTCTCTCCCTCCCCCTTTGTCTCTCCCCCTCCCCTCAGATGTGCACTCTTTCTCTCTCTCTAAAATGAATAAATAAATAAATAAATAAATAAATAAATAAATAAATAAATCTGTCCAAAGAAAAAAATGTAAAATAAATATAAACACAAATGATTAGCATGAAAAAAAGACCACTCACTGTTTTGTTCCTTAACCAAAATCATTTTTCCAGATGTTGTGTAGTTATCTGATTTGATGGAATTTTTGTGTGATTTTTTAATAATTAGGATATCTGGTACAGTGAGAGAGACAGGGGAATGACATATTACGGACTTGCCAATATAATCCTCAAGGTATTACATTTCATTACATCCACAGTAGGACAACACCACTGGGTCTAGGGTGTCTCCTGAGACATGGAAATAATATCATACTGATTTAAAAATTACTGAATTTTATTTTTTCTGAACAACCAATCAATAAATTTAGGGGTTTCTTGTGGGGAGGGGGTTATTTTGTTTTTTACAAAAGCAAAACTGGTAATGTTTTGTAGATGGGGTTTTTTTTAAAGGAATTGGAGTTTAAAAGAACATAAAATTGTAAAGATGACATATTCCCATCTTAATATTTTATCCATGTGAACAAAAGAAAACGTACTATAGGACTTGGGCTAACAAATCTAAATAATACAACTGCCTTATAACATTCCTGCACAAGTGAACTAAAAATACAATTTACATATTATCAAAAGTTTCTCATTGCTATTATTATTACTACTACTACTATTTCTATTATTTATATATTACATATCCAGCCACATTCAGGGTCATACAGACCTGCAGCATAATACTATTATAAGAATCGAGTTGACTCTTGAAGAATCAAATGGCTTGATGTAAAGAGTTAATACAAAATGGATTCTATCTCTCATTTTTCTCAACACGTTCCACTACACTCCTCCTAGTGAGAAGAAATATTAGTATATCCTACATGGAGATGGCATTGCCTCAGAGGCACAAATTAGGTGTGACTACAGCAAGCAACTGGCCTCACTAACAAACTACAACCAGAAAGAAAAGGCTACACACACATTTATTTTTTAAAACCCAAATTCTCATTTGACAGACATTTGCTATTTATTTTAAATTAAATAATTCTGTATCATTTCAAAAAGCCAGTACAAAGAAGAAACTGAATCACTAAACTTCTATCCCTAAAACTTAACAAAATAAATACAAAAAGGAAAAAGAATGAAAATGTGCAAGCAGCAGTCAAATGGAGGAAGACAGCAATAACACCACAGGTTTTGGTAAGTGCCATCAGAGACCAGAGACTGAAGATTTAGGATATCAACCTTCAGCTCCTTTCATTATTGTCAAGAAGCATTGTAGAGATGAGAGAAACTGAATCCAGAAAATTCTGAAACTTCTTACTGATATTCCCCAATCAGGAATGAAATAGAATCTAGGGGATGAGATGCAACCCAAAGAAAAGGCCAGTAGGAATGTTGGGGGGGGTGGAGGAAAGGCCAGTAAAAAGGCCACTCGAAAGCAGAGCATCTAGTCCCTCCAGAGTAAACCATAAATACAGCAAGCGTGACTCAAAGGATGCGCCATTTGGCAATCCCCTGTTTAGGAGGCAGGCTACACACTCTTCATTACCGCAAAAAAGGAACAGAAACAGGGATTTACAAAAAGAAAAGAGAAAGAAAAAAGAAATCATGCTGAAACTATAGTGGAGTCATGAGGTGAAACTATTGTGAAGGTCTCTCCCCTCCATCCTTTAAACACACTTTACCTAAGGGGCGCCCGGGTGGCTCAGTCAGTTAAGCGCGTGACTCTTCGTTTCAGCTCAGGTCATGATCCCATGGTCCTGGGATCACCTGTGTCGGGCTCCCTGCTCAGCGGGAAGTCTGCCTAAGGATTTTCTCTCTCCCTTTCCCTTTGCCCCTCCTCCCAGCTTATACACTCCCGCTCTCTCGCTCTCTCTCTGTCTCAAAAAATGAATAAATAAAATCTTTAAAAAAAAAAAAAAACCACTTTAACCAAAAGCCACATGTTGGAGTGACATCAAAAAAAAAAAAGGAAGGCTAAAGACCCCAAAAATCCTCTCCTCCACATAACAATAAAATCGTTGGCAAAAATAGTCAATAACTTTTTCAGGACTCTGAAAATTAACGAAAGGCTTGAGGCAATCCAGAAAAACAGCTGAATCACAGAACAGTGAGCTTTATGGCATTTTAACTTGACCTGTTCCCATCCCCCAGCTCCCAGCTACACAGTAGCCTTGAAAATCAATAGTCTGCAATCACGGTGAAAAACAGCAGTGTAGCAGCCACTAGGGGATACAGAATGGGGTTGGAACTTTCCAAGCCTCATTAACAGATAATTGTATTTGACCTATCTGGAAGACCCCATTTGGAAGGCTTTTTTATTAAGTTTTTTAAAATTTTAATTCCAATATAGTTAACATACAGTGTTGCATTAGTTTCAGGTGTACAAGATAGTGATTCAACAACTGTAAACATTACTCATTGCTCATCACGACAAGTGCACCCTTTACGGAAGGCTTCCCTCAGTGTGAACAGCCCTGTCTCTTGGGGCATTTGTTAATTGTGCAACATCACTGCTGACTGAGGCAATGGATAACAATTAGGGCAAACAAAAGACTAAGCAAAAAGCTTATCAAGGGAAATTCGGGGAATGAAATGTCCATAAGGAGCTTTGAAAAACCTGAAAATATTCCTAGAAATCTAAAAGGTCCATTCACATGTATAAGGCTGTTCGCTTGCCCAGGGCTGTGCACATGCTCAGAAAAGAGCTGAAAAGACCCTGGTTCTCAGCTGCGACTGACCTTGAAGCTCTGTGCAAGCAGGAAGTGAAGAGGAAGGCAGACTTGTCAACTGCCTGGCTGAGTGTGAAAGACATATGGCCCAGCACACACATGGATCCCCTCAGCAGGAACTGGGAAACTTATTGGTTCCAGGCATTTATGCAAATCTCTGTCCAATCATTAACTGGTCACCTGGCTAACACTGGTCACACACAACAAAGAACACAGACCTTACAGATTTAGCTCAGAAAAACCATTAGGCAAACAGCAACAACAAATCCTAAAGAGAGAGAAGAGTCTGATTTTCAGACTTGCCACAAAACATTTTTTTTCAAGTCCTCAATCTATCCTTTATTCACATTTTAACATGAAAAATTTCAAATACAGAGAAGAGTTGAAGAAAGTTTATAATAGCCATATATTCAGTACCTAGAATCTACAATTAGCATTGTACTGCATTTTTATCACCCACCTATCCATCCCTTTATCTACCCATCGATACACCTCTTTTCCTCTTCATTTTTTATAGTGCACTTCAAAGCAAGTTGCAGATAATCAGTATCTGCCCCCTCAAATACTTTAGCATATGTATCATTACTTAGAGTTTAATGTTTTTTTAGGTTTTTTTTCCCGTAGGTAAAATTTCTATACAGTGAAATGCACAAAATTTAAGTATACAGAAATCTAAACCTCTCTCAAGATACAGAACATGACTTACCCCAAAAAGTTCCCTCATACCCTTCTCAGTAAATCCCTCACCCTTTCTTAGCCCCCAGAAGCAATCACTGTTCCAATTTTTCTACCCAGATTATCTTTACCTTTCCCAGACCCAACCATATAAATGGACTCATACAATATGTACTCCTTTATGTAAGGTTCCTCTCACTCAATACAATGATTTTTAGAACCATCCATACTATTTTTTAAATATATTTAACATTAATTCACCTACTTCATGAAAATGACTATCAAGCTGAGACAGATGTGCACTACAATAAAGAAAAGAATTAGGTAGCATTCCAAAGGAAGACTAAATTCTAGAACTAAGAAAATATGGCCCCTTTTACATATGTGAATTCATCTTTCAGGAAATTAGCTGATAATTCCCCTATGAAGACAGATGGAATGTCCATTTATTTAGCACATCAGTGTTGTTGGATCCCATGCTAACGAGGTCATCAGAGTCAACACTGTGAACTATGGCTGCTTCGTATCCTGCTCTCTGTGCATTTAAAACCGTTACATCAAAATTATAATCAAGTCTTCTAATTAACACAACGAAAGTGCCAGTGAATTGTCTTTCAGTGGTGGAGGCATTATGGGTTCCTAGGCATTCTCTGGTTTTGAGTTAATCAAAAAACCCTTTAAACCTTCAGCTGGAAGTCTATAACCAAATCTTACTGGAAAGTCATCAAATATCCTAGATGTATTTTCAAAACTATATGCTAAAATACCTGCTTCTACAGATAGTAGGTTTAAGAATGCAAAGAGCTGGACAGTCAAGATGGTATAGACTTGAGTGCCCGACAGAATGAGCATCCCTATAGAGAGCAGCATCTCACTAAAATCACCAGACCGGCTAATGGGACGAGAATGAAACCTCATCCCCTCTGCATGGTGTCCAGGCTGAGATCCAGATGGATAGAACCAAGACCCACCAATGCCTTAGATAGCGTCCTGGTCACATTGTTAGAGATACAAGCAGCCCAAAGGCTGAAAGCAAGAACCCAGTCACCTGGCTGGGAGCCATGTCGACAACAGCACTTTGGGCCTGACATGCATCATCCCCAGGACTCAGCAAAAGTCAAACCTGCCACATAGTATATTAAATGTGCAATTTACAACAACAACGAAGATGAAATATGCAAAGAAACAAAATTTATGGCCATTCACAATGAAAAAAGCAGTCTACAGAAACTATTCCTGAGGAAGGACAGACATTGGAATTACTGGACAGACTTGATTAGTTTGCTATGGCTGCCATAACAAATGATCAGGAACTTCGTGGGTTTAAACAACATAAATTTATTCTCATATAGTTCTGGAGCTCAGAAGTCTGAAACTGAGGTTGGCATCCACATTCTCTCCAGAGTCTCTAGGGAAGATTCCTTTCCTTGTCTCTTCCACCTTCTGATGACTGCCAGCACTCCTTGGCCTGAGGCTATATCACTCCAATCCCTGTCCCCATCTTCATTGTTTTCTCCTATTTTGTGTATCTCAAAACTCCCTCTCCCTATCTCTTATAAGGACGCATGTGATTATATTTAGAGCCACCCCAGATAATCCAGGAAAATCTCCCATCTCTCAAGATCCTTAACTTATTCACATATTTTGCCATATATTACTCTTCTGCCATACAAGGTAGGCTCCATGGATTAGGACATGAATATATCATCAAAGCCACCATTCAGCCCACTACAAAAATTTAAATCAGCTATTTAAAATATCTTCAAAGAATGAAAAGAAACCATGGCTTCTGAACTAAAGTATGAAAGTGATGTCTCACCAAATAAAGAATATCAATAAAGAAACTGAAATTTTTAAGAGAACCAAATAGAAATTCTAAAGTTGAAACTTACAATAATATAAATTAAAATGCACTTAGAGGAGCTCAATAGTAGATTTGAGCTGACAAAATAAAGCAAAGTTGAAGATAGGTCAATTCAGATTACCCAGTCTGAATAGCAGAAAGAGAAAAAAATGAAAAAAAAAATTTAAAGACCCTCGGAGACCTGTGGAACATAATCAAGTGTACCAATATAGGCATAATGGGAATCCAAAAGGAAAAAGGAGAAGAAAGAAAAGAGAGAAAGAAGAGATGAAGAAGAAACAAAAAGAGAGAAAGAAAACAAAACAAATTTAAGGAATTAATAGCCAAAACACCCTATCTTTGATGAAAATATTTTTTTAAAATCCACCTATACATCCAAGAAGCTCTGTGAACTCCAAGTAGGATAAATCAAGAGTTCCACACATAGAAATATCATAATCAAACAATCAAAAGATAAAGACAAAGAAAGAATCTTGAAAGCAGCAAGAGAGAAGAGACTGATCACATAGAGGACCTCCTAAATAAGATTAACAGCTGATTTCTCATAAGAAACCATGGGGGCGAGAAGATAGTGGGATGACCTGTTTATTAGTGCTAAAAATAAAGTTAAATGTCAACCAAGACTCCTGTATTGGGCAAAACTATCCTTCAAATATTAAGGATAAATTAAGATAAAAAATGAGAAAATCCATTGGAAGCAACCTGCCCTACAGAAAATACTACAGAGTTCTTCTAACTGAAATGACAGGACATTAGAGAGTAATTCAAAATCATATAAAGAAATAAAGAATACCAGTAAGTCAACTACATAAGCAAATATAAAAGACAGTATAAATGTATCTTCATTTGTAACTCTTTTTTTCTCCTCCTGGTTTAAAAGACATCTGCATAAAGCAATAATTATAAGTCCATGTTGATGGATATACAATTATAAAGATAAAATTTGTATGAAAATCACAGCAAAAAGGAATATGGAGAAAATGGAGCTGTAGAAACAAAGTTTTATAAAATATTGAAATGAAGTGGCTATAAATAAATAAACTAGATTTTTTTTAAGATTCTATTTATTTATTTGAGAGAGAGAGAGACTGTGTGTGTGCATGCAAGCTGGGGGAAGGGCAGAGGGGGAGGAACAAGCAGACTCTGCACTGAGCATAGAGCCCTACAGGGGGCTTGATCCCACAACCCTGAGATCATGACTTGAGCGGAAAAACAAGAGTCAGATGCCTAACTGTACCTAACCCATGTACCACCCTAAACAAGATTTTATGGGTTCACATGAAAAAGTATTCAAGATATATTAAATGAAAATTGCAAATGGCAGAATCATATTTCTATTATAATCAAAATAATTTTGATAACAAGCAGATAACTAGTTAACTATCTAAAAAGATAAATAAAACCAATGACAGATATATACCACATAAAATTTCTAGAAAAATATGTAAGAATGTATTAATAGTGATTAAAAATGGAACTGGGGGAAGGAAAAATTCTACTTTCTCTTTACAGTCTTTTCTGTCATTTAAACTTTCTACCTTCAAAGTGTATTCATTATACAATTTTTTAAAGAATTAATATTCTACTTCGGCAGTATGAAACTTTCATCAGATATATACATAGATATATCATATATATATGAAATCCCTTGTTGCTATTACACATTAAATTCCTATTACAGTACATACCTTAAAAGCATCTTCCATACCCTTCATCTGACATGGGAATCTATGGTACATTCTCTTATCAATACCCATCGTATTTTTTCCTTCAATTTATTCCAACTATCTATTCATTTGCAGATACTTATTTAAGGATCCATTCTGTTGTGGAACTAGATTCTGGGTTCATAATCCCTGTCCTTACAAAATTTACATTCTCTGAAGATACTGTGAGGTACATTACTATGAGGGAATGTTACTACAAATATGTAAGTAGACAAAATAATTATGAATTGATTAATGCTGTGGTGAAAATTAACAACAGATAAAAAACAGAATAAAGGTGGAAGGAACTTATTTTTTAGATAGGGCTTAGATAGGAACTTACTTTTTAGATGGGTCAGATACAACCTCTCAAAGGAGGGATAGTTGTATTGATAGGTAAAGAATTTAAAGGATAAAAACAAATCAGTTCCATCTTCTCCATCAGAGAAGAACATTCTGTGCAGGAAATAAAGCATGTGCAAAGGCCCTGAGGTGGAAAAGAAGTCCACAATTTCAAAATACAGATATAGATATAAATACAGATATAGATATACATAGGTAATTACTCATAACCTTATTTCTCCTCCAAAGGCTCAAAAGTCCATTGGAAGAAAAGAAGTAATGTCCCCCACAAAGTATCCAATCAAAGAGACTTGTGCCTTAATTAGGTATCCCAGGAAACAATCTTACGTATATGCAAAAAAAAAAAAAAAAACCTGATTGTACCTTTCTACTCTTCTCTTGACCCTTAAAAAATTTATCAATAAAATAACATACTTCCAGTGTCCCATAAAAGTGTACTAGTAACATCAGCCAATGTTCAGAACAATACTCAGGACCTTACCTCACTTACTATGATTCCTTTTCCAAGCTCAGAAGACAGGTTTTTGACCCTGTCTACACTAGTGCTGTCCCAAGAAATTGGACCTACCTCAATTAAGCTTGAAATTTCAGGAACTCAGCCTCGTAGAACACAATATAATTCCTACTCACTGGGACTGTGGCCAACTCATCCAACCTAGATTTCATGGAAGAGGTGGGAGCAGTTGGGGGATATACAAGGACAAACAGCATCCATAATCCGGTCCTTAACAATTTCCTACCAAAGTTCCCTAAATAAAAACCTATGCTCAGCCCAGGTAATTGCTCTCTATGTTCACCTTCATGTTTTCCTCCACGTTCTTGTTCATGTGATTCATTCAGCTCAGGACTGCATATTCAAAGGACATCAGAGTCTGAGCAGACATTTATAAGTGAGTGCAGTTAGATAGGAGAGTAATGAAGACTGAGACTAGAAAATGCTTTTTCTACAGAAGGCATTCAAATTCAGACTTTTTAAAAAACACCAGACTAGTCATACCAAACTCATCTGTAGGCTGAATCCAGTTAATGGATCACTCATGCAGTATGTGACATCCCTAGTTCCACACATCTAGATTTTGCCTTTTCCATTAAGGTTTTCAAGTCTTGCCTCTCCCATAACATGTGTGCTGATCCCTTTAATATGGACTAACACTGTCTCTGTCTCCAATTGACAGAAAGAAAAAGTAAAGAATATGGAGCCAGACGACTTGAGTTAAACTCACGTGCTCACCTGTGATTGAAGGTAGTATCTCTGACCCTCAGTTTCCTCATGTGTAAAATAAGATAACACCTACCTCAGGTGGTCACTTTGAAGGCTAAATCAAAAGATACATGCAGTTGGCTAGCAAGATGGCAGAGGAGTAGGAGACCAGGAATTCAGCTAGATATCAAACCATTCTGAACACGTGCGAATTCAACAGGAGAATTTGCAATCACCAAACCAGCCCTATAAGAAATATTGAAAGGGGGGGGCGCCTGGGTGGCACAGCGGTTAAGCATCTGCCTTCGGCTCAGGGTGTGGTCCCGGCGTTATGGGATCGAGCCCCACATCAGGCTCCTCCGTTATGAGCCTGCTTCTTCCTCTCCCACTCCCCCTGCTTGTATTCCCTCTCTCGCTGGCTGTCTGTGTCTCTGTCGAATAAATAAATTTAAAAATCTTAAAAAAAAAAAAAAAAGAAATATTGAAAGGGGTCCTCTAAGCAAAAAGAGAGCCTAAAAGTAACATAGACCAGAAAGGAACAGAGACAATATACAGTAACAGTCACCTTACAGGCAATACAGTGGCACTAAACTTATATCTTTCAATAGTTACCCTGAATGTAAATGGGCTAAATGCCCCAATCAAAAGACACAGGGTATCAGATTGGATTAAAAAAAAAGCAAGACCCATCAATATGCTGTCTGCAGGAGACTCATTTTAGACCCAAAGACACCTCCAGATTTAAAGTGAGGGGGTGAAAAACCATTTACCATGCTAATGGACATCAAAAGAAAGCTGGGGTGGCAATCCTTATATCAGACAATTTAGATTTTAAACCGAAGACTATTAATAAGAGATGAGGAAGGACACTATATCATACTTAAAGGGTCTATCCAACAAGAAGATCTACCAATTGTAAATATTTATTCCCCCAACATGGGAGCAGCCAATTATATAAGTCAATTAATAACAAAATCAAACAAACACATCGACAATAAAACAATAATAGTAGGGGACTTTCACACCCCCCTCACTGAAATGGACAGATCATCTAAGCAAAATATCAACAAGGAAATTAGGGCTTTAAATGACACACTGGACCACCAGATGGACTTCACAGATATATTCAGAACATTCCATCCCAAAGCAACAGAATACACATTCTTCCCTAGTGCACATGGAACATTCTCCAAAATAGATCATATCCTGGCTCACAAATCAAGTCTCAACCAGGACCAAAAGATTGGGATCATCTCCTACACATTTTCAGACCACAATGCTTTGAAACTCAAACCCAAACACAAGAGGAAAGTTGGAAAGAACTAAAATACACACGGAGGCTAAAGAGCATCCTACTAAAGAATGAATGGGTCAACCAGGAAATTAGAGAAGAACTAAAAAAACTCACAGAAACAAATGAAAATGAAAACACAACTGTTCAAAATCTTTGGGGTGAGTAAAGGCAGCCTTAAGAGAGAAGTATATAGCAATATAAGCCTTTCTCAAGAACAAGAAAGGTCTCAAATACATAACCTAACCCTACACCTAAAAGAGCTAGAGAAAGAACAGCAAATAAAGCCTAAACCCAGCAGGAGAACAAAAGTAATAAAGATCTGAGCAGAAATCAATGAAAGAGAAACCAAAAGAACAGTAGAACAGATCAACGAAACCAGGAGCTGTTTCTTTGAAAGAATTAATAAGATTGATAAACCCTTGGCCAGACTTATCAAAAAGAAAAGAGAAAGAACCCAAATAAATAAAAACATGAATGAAAGAGGAGAGATCACAACCAATACCGAAGAAATACAAACAATTATAAGAACATATTATGAGCAACTATATGCCAACAAATAAGACAATCTGGAAGAAATAGATGCATTTATAGAGTTGCATAAACTACCAAAACTGAACCAGGAAGAAATAGAAAACCTGGATAGACCCATAACCAGCAAGGAAATTGAAGCAGTCATCAAAAATCTCCCAACAAACCACAGCCCAGGGCCAGATGGCTTCCCAGAGGAATTCTACTAAACATTCAAAGAAGAATTAATACCTATTCTTCTGAAACTTTTCCAAAAAATAGAAATGGAAGAAAAACTTCCAAACTCATTTTATAAGGTCAGCATTACCTTGATCCCAAAACCAAAGACCCCATCAAAAAGGAGAATTACAGGCCAATATCCCTGATGAACATGGATGTGAAAATTCTCACCAAAATGCTAGCCAATAGGACCCAACAGTACATTAAAAGGATTATTCACCATGATCAAATGGGATTTATTCCTGGACTGCAAGGTTGGTTCAACATCTGCAAATCAATCAATGTGATACAATACATTAATAAAAGAAAGAACAAGAACCATATGATCCTCTCAGTAGATGCAGAAAAAGCATTTGACAAAGTACAGCATCCTTTCTTGATTAAAACTCTTCACAGTGTAGGGATAGAGGGTACATACCTCAATATCATAAAAGCCATCTATGAAAAACCCACAGCAAATATCACTCTCAATGGGGAAAAACTGAGCGCTTTTGTCCTGAGGTCAGGAACATGGCAGGGATGTTCACTATCACCACTGCTATTCAACATAGTACTAGAAGTCCTAGCCTCAGCAATTGGACAACAAAAGAAATAAAGGCTTCCGAATCAGCAAAGAAGTCAAACTCTCACTCTTTACAGATGATATGATACCTTAAGTGGAAAACCCAAAAGACTCCACCCCCAAAACTGCTAGAACTCATACAGGAATTCAGTAAAGTGGCAGGATATAAATCAATGCACAGAAATCAGTTGCATTTCTGTACACCAACAACAAGACAGAAGAAAGAGAAATTAAGGAATCAATCCCATTTACAATTGCACCCAAAACCAAAAGAAACCTAGGAATAAATCTAACCAAAGAGGCAAAGAATCTGTACTCAGAAAACTACAGAATACTCATGAAAGAAATTGAGGAAGACACAAAGAAATGGAAAAACATTCCATGCTCATGGATTGGAAGAACAAATATTGTGAAACTGTCTATGCTACCTAGAGAGATCTACACATTTAATGCAATCCCTATCAAAAAAATACCATCAACTATTTTCACAGAAATGGAACAAATAATCCTAAAATTTGTATGGAACCAGAAAAGAGCCTGAATTGCCAAGGAAATGTTGAAAAAGAAAAACAAAGCTGGGCACATCACGTTGCCTGATTTCAAGCTATATTACAAAGCTGTGATCAACAAGACAGCATGGTATGGGCACAAAAACAGACACATAGATCAATGCAACAGAAGAAAGAGTCCAGAAATGGACCCTCAACTCTCTGGTCAACTAATTTTTGACAAAGCAGGAAAGAATATCCAATGGAAAAAAGACAGTCTCTTCAACAAATGGCATTGGGAAAACTAGACAACCACATGCATAAGAATGAAACTGGACCGTTTCCTTACATCACACACAAAAATAGACTCAAAATGGACGAAAGATCTAAATGTGAGACAGGAATCCATCAAAATCCTTGAGGAAAACACAGGCAGCAACTTCTTTGACCTCAGCCGCAGCAACTTCTTCCTAGACACACCGCCAAAGGCAAGGGAAGCAAGAGCAAAAATGAATTATTGGGACTTCATCAAGATAAAAAGCTTTTGCACAGCAAAGCAGTCAACAAAACCAAATGACAAACGACAGAATGGGAGAAGATATTTGCAAACAACATATCAGATAAAGGGTTAATATCCAAAATCTATAAAGAACTTATCAAACTCAACACCCAAAGAACAAATAATCCAATCAAGAAATTGGCAGAAGACATGAACAGACACTTCTGCAAAGAAGACATCCAAATGGCCAACAGACATATGAAAAACTGCTCAACATCACTTGGCAACAGGGAAATACAAATCAAAACCACAATGAGATACCACCTCACACTAGTCAGAATGGCTAAAATTAACAAGTCAGGAAACGACAGATGTCAGCAAGGATGTGGAGAAAGGGGAACCCTCCTACACTGTTGGTGGGAATGCAAGCTAGTGCAGTCACTCTGGAAAACAGTATGGAGGTTCCTCAAAAAGTTGAAAATAGAGCTACCCTACAACCCAGCCATTGCACTCCTGGGTATTTACCCCAAAGATATAAATGTAGTGATACAAAGGGGCACGGGCACCCCAGTGTTTACAGCAGCAATGTTCACAATAGCCAAACTGTGGAAAGAGCCTAGATGTCCATCGACAGAAGAATGGATAAAGAAGATGTGGTATATATATATATATACACAATGGAATATTATGCAGCCAACAAAAAATGAAATCTTGTCATTTGCAATGACGTGGATGGAACTAGAGGGTATTATGCTAAGCGAAATAAGTCAATCAGAGAAAGACAATTATCATATGATCTCACTGATAAGTGGACTTCAAGAAACAAGGCAGAAGATCACAGGGAAAGAGAGAAAAAAATGAAACAAGACGAAACCAGACAGGGAGACAAATCATAAGAGACTTAATCTCAGGAAACAAACTGAGGGTTGCTAGAGTGGAGGGGGGGTGGGAGGGATGGGGTGGCTGGGTGATGGACACCAGGGAGACTATGTGCTATGGTGAGCGCTGTGAATTGTGTAAGACTGATGGATCACAGACCTGTAACCCTGAAACAAATAATATATGTCAATAAAAATATATTTTAAAAAATAAAATACGTGCAAAAATCACCATATAAATATTAATTCAAACTGCAATTGTTGATTTTCCTCATCCTCAACCCAGAAATAGCTTTTGCTTAGGGCTAGATTAATTAATATCCCTCTTTCCTGGATCTTTTCCTGTATAAACACTTGCCCAGCAAAGTACCCGACACATTTTATTAATGTTTTGTCTTATGGTTTATATGGTAGCACCATGCATCTCTAATATGGTGCCATGTGACTCAGATGCTTCACTAGGAGCTTCAAGTCTTACTTCACAGTAAAACATAAAAAAAAATTTTTTTAATTACCAGAACATTTTAGTATTTGACCAGATACAAAGAGCGGCCTACGTATATATGCCGATAAACTGCAGACATAAAAAGAAAAAATTAATATAGCTATTTTGTACCTACCCATGTGAACTCTTTATGATAATGAATTCAACTTGCATATACTTTTTATCTACAGAATATTTGAAACATCCTCACAGATTTCTATTACTCCTGTCATTGACTCATTCCTATTAAAACCAGTTATCTTGTCAAAACCCCTGAAAATACTTTCCAAAAGTGATTTGCCACAAACAGAATGAGTCAATCACAGATAAATCACTTGTCTATCTCTGCTGTTACTTACAAAAATAAATTTGCATTCGACTTCCAATATCAAGGACAATCAGAAATACACACATATAGACAGACTGACAGCCATGGACACTCTGTATCTTCCTGATTTAAATATGAGGACTTCCTTGTATTATATTCTTTCTACATACTCTCCCAATGAACAATTCTCACATTCGAAATTAATATGCTCAGATTATGAGCATATTATTAACTTAAAAATCATTTTAAAATCTCATAATGCTTTACAGGGATAAAATCTGTAAAACTTTAGGATTACCTTTCAGTAATCTAAATGTGATATAAATCTTACTCTATTATAGTGAAGTGGAAAACCACAGAATTAAATACCTGTTATTTCTAGAATCATTTAATTTCTCCATACAAAGTAAAAGGAGACAAAAATGGGACTTTCTAACTTCAAATCACATCACCAAGGAATTCACACTATTACAGTTTTACTCCTTCGGGTTTCACTGATAGTATTTTCCACTGTGAATTCTCTGAAATTATTTAGTAATAATTACTGCTATGACATACAATTAAGCCACATGACATAATTTTTATATACAGTATAAATTTTTACTTTTAGAGTTGGCTTTTGCAAACTAATAATCCTCTCTGTCTTTATAAATTTGTGTTACAACTTATTTTTATGAAAAATCAATATGGATTTGAGATTATGAATTCTTAGAGAACAGCATATCTAGGTTATTTGCACTGAATCTTTCAGTTATTTGATTCATGATATATCTGCTCCTTATAGTTACATTTATTGCTGTGTTCTAAAACGAATAGTACCTTTTCTTGTAAATAAACATTCTTCATGGAATATTCTTTTTTCTTAGAAAGCATTCCCTATGACTGTTAATTTTCTCTTTCAAAGTTTAAATAGATGTTGGTTTAGTGGCCTGAATAATTTTACAGATTTTTTTCCATTGGCATCAAAAATTAATTCTTATATTAAAAATGAAAATAATATTTGAATGGTGTTTTCCAGCTGAGAAAAATCTATATCCATCAGGAATATATATGTGCCAGGAAAATCAGAAGAAGCAAAACTATGAAAGATATCCCTATACACATGGTAAATAATGTAGAAAGAGCTCAAAAGAAAAAAGTGTCTAAGATCAGCTTTGGCTCATTTTAAAAAAAAAAATCAGTTCATGCATTTGGTGTGGAAATAAGAGAAAAATATGAAAAGAGTTAACCATTCAGTATGTTTCAACAGTCAGTTTTATTAATCAATTGCACAGTGCTTTGTGAACATTAATTAATTAAAGATGTAAGGTCTATGATCTGCAGTACATTTTGTAATGGCCTCAATCAGTCTTCAAAATGCCAGATGACTAATAAGAAAAAAGCAGACACCTGACAGATGATGTTACAAAAACTGTCTCCATGTGAATCCACCAGCTCTTCAACTCTTATTCCATTGCTGGACTTATAAGAAAACAGGAAGAGCGTCAGAAAAATAAAATTCAAAAACAAAACTTAAAAAAAAAAAACCAAAAAACCCTCGAGCCAGTAAGACCATGTCAAAAACACACACACAACCCTGGATCTCATTTGAAGCATGTTACATAATCCTGATTTTTTTACAAAACACATTGTACTCCTCAACCTATACTATTTTTAACACACACATATATACACCCCCAAGCAAATAATTATGTTTCCTGTTTATTTAAAAGAATTATAAAGAATTTCCTGTGAACATGATTTTTAAATTAGGGAGGAGAAAATCAAAAGATTCTTTTCTTCCCATACCTCAGGAAATGAAATGGAAGTTTTGTTAATAATATTTTTGAATATCAGTACAATGCTGAATGTTATCTCTGAGCAGTGATGATTAAGGTACCAAGGAAACAATACCAAAAGTCTTTAACTACTGAAAATAAATATCTTCTAAAAATATTAAATTTAATGAATCTCTGGTGCATAGCTGAGACTTCTTAGTAATATTTTTAAACAATGTGTAATATTTTGTCAAGTTCCCAAACATACTCAGCAGGAGAAAGAAAACAAAAAATGATGAATTCATTATCTACATTTTTTTAAATTACTTTAGAAATTTGAAGTGCGTAGGAAATTATGCCTTGCCTTCATCTGACTCCACACCTCCATTCCTGAAGGTTAACAACTGACTGTTTTGGTGCAGTAACCTTTCCTAGTCTTTCTCCACTGGCATCATTGCTTATTGTCTATGTCCTCACAAGCTGTAGGAGAAATCAAAATAACAAATCAAACAAAGCACTGAATGCAAAGCATAAAAAAAAGAGTTCCTGGTTCATCCTGCACTGTATTTGCCTTCTGGAGTCATGAAAAGTAACCAAACAACATTTACTGAGCACTTACATAGCAATAAACTGTTTTCAAGTAACTGAGAGACAGAGAGAGAAAATGCAAACTGAATAAGCCACAGCTGAGAACTTGGTCAAAATGGATTCTTCTTTTCTGGCATTTTTTATGAATGTTTGTAATAACAAAACAATTAGCATAAAAGAAACATTTATGGTCTTTTGAGTTGGGACTATCTAGTTCTGTGCCGTTTGTTACAAAAATCTCTGGGCAAGTCATGTCACTTCTCCCAGCATCAGTTTATCCATCTGTAAAATAATAATGATATATGTTGCACAATGTTACTAGAAGTTACTTAAGATGAAGTGTTTAACACAGGACAGGTGCTCGATAAATTAGCACGGAGCTTCTTATTTGTTGGTTTAAAGCAAATTGTGTTCACATTTTTGCACAGATGCAAATTATAGCTGAGGTACTTTATAAAAACACTGTTTTCTTATTAAAAAGTAATATACATAAATTGTAGAAATGTTTAGAAAACACTTGGAACCAAAAGAAAAAATGAAAATCACCCCAAATCTTAAAACTGAGATAACCACAGTTAACCTTTAGGTATATCTCCACCTCCTTCTATCTTTCTCTCTCTCTCCCTTTCTCATTTTACACTCTACACCCATCCTAAGCATGGTGAAAAGAACCCCTACAGGTGAGGATCCCTAGGTATAGTTCAGCCTGTAGCCCCAGCTACATATAAAGCAATCAACTTCATACAGAGAGACTTAGCAATTACCCCTTTGGGGGAAAATTACTCTTGCTCCTTCAGATTGGGCAGAGTTAGAAGAATATGTGTGCAGAGAGGAGCAGGTAGAGTTTAGAGTCCCACAAATCTCCCATGAAGAGGAATTTACATTTTGAAAAGGTCTCCAGATGATATTGAAAAGCAGAAAATTGGTGAATCCATACATTATAGGAAAATGGACTTTCTTCAATTTTGTGATTGCCCAGTTCCGAGTAGTGGTAAATTAGAATCAGTACTAATGTCAGCCATGGATATGCAGCCAATGAATATACTGTCCTTAAAGTCTGAGCTTCAGACAACCACAGACAAAGATGACAACTCTCTGCCATCATCATATCAGCTCAATGGAAGAGAAGCATCCAGTCAAGAGAGAATAAGAAAGAATACAGAACTCAGAACACAAGCAGTCAAGCACAATGGATCCATTTGTACTTATTCATTCATTTTTTTCAAGACAATATATACTGAGAACCTACTATGTGCCAAAAAATGTGCTATGTGAGGGGAATACAAGAATAAGCAAAACAGATCAAGCCCTTGCCCTTACTGAATTTATGATCCATTAAGACAGATAATGAACATTACACAAATAATCACAAAAAAACAACACACATATATATAAAGTCTTACAAAGGGAGATTTGACTCAGTAGGAAGAATGTGGTCAGGAAAGACTTCCTAAGGAGGTGACTAAAAGATTAATCGGAGTTTATGAGGCAAGGAGAGGAGGCAGAGAGTGTTCCAGGGAGATGGAAAATGTCAGGAAGAAAGGCTTGGAGGCTGAAAGAAGAGTGACTAATGTGAGGAAATGAGCAGGCAGTTTACATGGAGTGCAGTAAAGATGGAAGAGAATGATGGGAAGTGAACAAGGGCAGGGAAGCAAGGACAGATCACGCCAGCCAGGAAGGCCAAGTTAAAAACTGGCTCTTCAATGCTTGTGAGGCAATAGTGGAAGGAGGGGAACAATGAGAATCTGCAGTATTCTGAGGGATGATGGAGCGGAGTGGGGGCAGCAACAATGGAGGTAACTGGACGTTAACAGGAGAGATCTGAGAGAGACATTGGATATAAATATCTTTACCTTAGTTAAATCTTATGTTCTTAATTTCCATTATATTTATTCTTACTCTTGCCTTCCTATTCGTGGCAAATGGTGCTGGGTTTCACTGCATGGAAGTAAAACAGTTTTGGTTTTTTGTTTTTGTTTTTTTTTTTTTTTGAAAGAGAGAGAGAGCGTGTGCGCGCGCGCGCGCGCGCATGGAGTGGGGGGGCAGAGGGAGAGAGAGACTCTTAAGCAGGCTCCACACCAAACACAGAGCCCGACACAGGGCTTACGCTCACCACCTGAGATGATGATTTGAGCCAAAATCAAGAATCAGACACTAAACAGACTGAGCCACCCAGGCACCCCAACATTTTTTTTTAAATAAGGGATATTTTTGGTGTTGTTTAGTGAGTTGATACACTTTTAGCAAATATCTCAATGCCAGCAGTTTTTTATATGGGCTGGGTTTTTTTGGTTTCTTTTTTGTTGTTTACATTTCACTTTTTAATTTTTGAAACTAGAACTGTTCTCATATACTATTAGATTAAATCATATTTTACAAATAAAATGACTAAAACCAAATTCTTATCCTATCACATAGGTCCAAACTACATTTTTTTTCTGGAATTAGATACTAGTAATAGTTACACAAGCTTGTGAATACACTAAAAAACCAGTGAATTGTACATTTTTAAAGAATTAATTTAATTGTATAGGAATTATATCTCAATTTTTAAAACTATATTATTGCTTCCAGACTTAAGCTTCCACTTTCAACTTTTCCTCTCTGTGTGATGTAATCATTAATACTTATGGCTATATAGTACGACAACAGAAAAAGATAACTACACACACACACACACACACACACACAAACACACTGAGGCCAGATACACATATGAATGCCTTTGCCAAGCTCCCTTCTCTAGCACGCAGACTTAGTACCCAAGTCTTTAACCATGTTAGTCATTTTCATCCTACACATCTCAGCAGGGATACTTTAGTTGGCAGTGATGGAGACCTTCGAGGATTACGATGATTGATTCGTTGCTTGGTTGCTTGGTTGGTCTTTGAACTCAACCATCTGAATCAAGCACATATGATGCAGCTACACCTGATGCCCCTGAAGAGTACTGTTTCCTTGGACTCTGAGTCAGACCACCTGTTTTACTTTCCTCTGTGACCTGACTCTTAAGTGTTATGGTCTGGGATCTCTTCTCACTCTAAGCCAGAGCTTCTCAAACCTTGACCCAGGCGACCCTGGATCAGTGAAGTCAGAATCTCTAGGGACAGGTCTCAGGCATCAGAATATTTTGAAAGTTCCCCCAAAAGATTCCAATGTGCAGTCAGGAAAAAATGAATGTTCTTCATTCCCTCCCTAGATAATCTCATACAGTCAGTCACCTTAATTAGCATCTTTATGCCAATGACTCACAAATCTGTATCTCAGGTTCCCACATCTTCACCATTCAAATTAAAACAACACTGAACAGGGGCGCCTGGGTGGCACAGCGGTTAAGCGTCTGCCTTCAGCTCAGGGCGTGATCCCAGCGTTCTGGGATCGAGCCCCACATCAGGCTCCTCCGCTGGGAGCCTGCTTCTTCCTCTCCCACTCCCCCTGCTTGTGTTCCCTCTCTCGCTGGCTGTCTCTATCTCTGTCAAATAAATAAATAAAATCTTTAAAAAAAAAAAAACACTGAACAACAAAATAAAATTTTGCTTTTAAATTAACATAAAATTTAAAAGTATGCTCAAGTTTAAGTAACTTCTTTCTAGATTTTTCTAATTTTCTCTCTCTTTTTTGAGGTGTGAGGTGCCTGTGCTTTGCTGGTTTCCCAAAAAATTGACTAGAATGCCTGCCAGGAAATTAGACACATGCTAGAATTTTCCTTTCCTTTCCTAAGATTCCTTTCCTAAATTGCAGACATTGGAGCAGGGGGGGGTCTCCATCTGAAGATCCCATAAGCACACAAAAAAATCAATGTGTCTAATAAAGAACTCATCATTTCCCCATTTCCCCATTTCCCCAGACAAAACCTGCTCTTCCTCTCATGTTTCCTATCTCAATGAATGACACCAACATCTACCCAGAGGCTGAAGTAAAAAACTTAGGAACCATGATTAAATCCTCCATCTTTCATATACCCTCACCTTCAATTAGAGACCAAGTAATATCACTTCTAACTCTTTCGCAGGTCTTCTATCTGTTTGCTTTCTCTCCATCCCCCCACCATTTCCTCTCACCTGGAGTACTGCAGCAGCCTCCTGACTGCTCTTCTTACCCGCAATCTTTACTTGTTCTGCACTACCACCAAAATTGTATTTCTAAACGCAAATGTCTTTGTGTACATAAAACCTTCCTGCCCCCAGGATAGTGTTCGCATTTCATAACACGGTTTACAACGCTCATACAAACCTCTCCAGATGCTTTCACTGCTCCCTCTGCTGCTAGCAGGATGCCCCCATCACTGCTTCACCTGCCTTCAGATTTCCTCTTCTGGGAAATTTCTTGTCTCCCAAGACCAGGTTAGGTGCCCCTTTCATTCATGCCCATATCATCATGCGCTTTACTCTGTTACTGCAACAATCACTAACTTGATTGTCTTCCCAGCTACAAGTGAGCTCCTGAGGAGCAGAGACAATGTCTTACTCTTCACTGTCACCCAGTGCTTGGCACATTGCAGGTGCTCAGTATTGTTGAAATAAACAATTAATTAATTAATTATTTAATAATAGCCCTTGGCATCCCTTCTCACAAATCTCAACAAAATTAGCATTAATTCTCTTCAAGAAAAGTTAGAATACAAGGAAAACAGTAGTTAAAAATAAAATCTTGCACACACATGTACGGCAGACCCATGGGCTACCCTGTGGATATTAAAAGGCTGTAGTTCATTTACCCAACATTTGTAAGTAGTTACTGTTTAACTCTGCCCATAATGACCTTGTATTATGCAGTGTCAACAGTCACCTAGTCATCTCATATTAAGAAATATTAAAGTATGAAATCTGTCATTTAATATAAATAATAGCTACCATTACCATTCTCCAAGCACTGTGCTCAGCAGTTGACACATATTGTCTCATTTAATCTCCATAATCAAGCTCTAAAGTAGATCATATTACGACTTGTCAGAGGAATAAACCAAGGCTCAATAAGGGTAAGCACCTTGCCTACAGAACACAGGATGTGAAAAAGCCAGTATAGCAACCCTTCTCTTATATACAGGAAACTTGTACTTACATAGCGATGTCACGTTTAATCTTGCTCTAGTAACAGAACACAAAGTTAAGGATGCGGGATTGATAATATAGTGCATATCCATGGAACACAGCCTCATGCCAAAGCTTAAGAGCTGACTGAGTTCTTCACTTGCATGTGATCTAAATAAGTTTGAAATATAGCATAAAGTACACCTTTGGCTAACTGTCACAGTTACCTGTATCCTAGAGTCAAACCACATTCCTGAAAGTACACATTAATTGGGGAGGGGGAACTTTAATTAAATACTCTAGCATATTAAATAGCTAAAATACACTTAGTTCACCCTCCTGGAAAATGCATTTAGCTACTACCTTCTTTGGCTTGAAATTCTTTCCTTGTTGAAAATTCTTCCCTTTTCTCTACGTAACTTGTTTTAATGAAGTGTAACTGACATGCAACATATTAGTTCAGGTGTGCAACATAATGAATCCACCTTTGTATACATTGTGACATGATCACCACAGTAAGTCTAGTTACCATCCCTCACCATACAAAGCTACAAAACAATTCCTGTGTGTGTGCTGAGAGCTTTTAAGATTTACTTTCTTAGCAACTTTCAACTTTATGATACAATATTATTGACTATAGCCACATACTGTACATTACATCCCCATAACTTATCTATAACTGGAAGTTTCTACCTCTTGATTCCCTTCAACGATTTCATTCATCCCTCACACTCTCCCCTCTGGCAACCACCAATCTATTTTTTGTATCTGTGAGTTATGTTTTGCTTTATTTGTTCATTTGTTTTTTTTTAAGATTCCATATATAAATGAAATCATATGGTATGTGTCTTTCTCCATCTGACTTACTTCACTTGGCATAATATTCTCAAGGTCTACCCACACTGTCACAAATAGCAACATTTCATTCTTTTTTATGGCTGAGTATTATTCCTCTGTGTGTGTGTGTGTGTGTGTGTGTGTGTGTGTGTGTGTGTGTGTCCATATCTTCTTTGTCCATTTATCCATCAATGGACACTTGGGGGGGGTGTATGTGCATGTGTGTGTGTGCATCCATATCTTCTTTGTCCATTTATCCATCAGTGGACACTTAGGTTGTTTCCATACCTTAGCTATTGTAAATAATGCTTCAATAAACATCAGAGTGCATATAACTTTTCAAATTAGTGTTTTTGTTTTCTTCAGATAAATACCCAGAATAGAATTGCTGGATCATACGGTAGTTCTATTTTTAATTTTTTGAAGAACTTCCATACTGTTTTCCATAGTGGCTGCACCAATTTACATTCCCACCAACAGTGAATATGGGTTCCCTTTTCTTCATATCCTCACCAACATTTGTTGCAGCCTGTCTTTTTAAAAATAGCCATTCTGACGGGTGTGAGGTGATATCTCATGGTGGTTTTGTTTTGCATTTCCCTGATGATTAGTGATGTTGAGCATCTTTTCATGTGTCTGCTGGCCATCTGGGTGTCTTCTTTGGAAAAATGTCTATTCACATCCTCCACCCATTTTTTAATTGGACCCTTTGGGTTTTCGGTATTGAGCTATATGAGTTCTTTATATATTTTAGATGTTAACCCCTTATCAGATACATGATTTGCAAATATCTGCTCCATTCAGTAGGTTGCCTTTTCATTTTGCTGTTGGTTTCCTTCACTGTGCAGAAGGATTTTAGTTTGACATAGTCCCACTTATTTAGTTTTGCTTTTGTCGCCACCGCCTTTGTAGTCAGACCCAAAAAAATATCACCAAAAGCAATGTCAAGGATCTTACCACCTATGTTTTCTTCTAGGAGTTTTACAGTTTCCGGTCTTAACATTCAAGTCTTTAATCCATTTTGAGTTAATTTTTGTGTATGGTGTAAGACAGTGGTCCAGTTACATTCTTCGGCATACAGCTGTCCAGTTTTCCCAGAACCATCTTTTGAAGAAACTGTCCTTTCCCCATTATCTATTCTTGCCTCCTTTGTCATAAATTAATTGACCATATATGCCTGGGTTCATTTCTGGTCTCTTTATTCTGTTCCATTGATCTCTATGTCTTCTTTTATGCCAATACCACAGTGTTACGATTACTAATACTTCATAATATTGTATGAAATCAAAGAGTGTAATACCTCCAGCTGTGTTCTTCTCTCTCATAATTGTTTTGACTATTCAGGATCTTTTGTGAGTCCATACAAATTTTAGGATTGTTTATTCCAGTTCTGTGTAAAATGCTACTGGAATTTTGATAGAGTCTGCATAACATTTTTAAGAGATTTGATGATAATACCTAATGGTAAAGAGTCTTAATTGAAATAGTCTACAGAGTGTTTTGCATACCTGCTATACCTCCTGCACACCTGAATTACCTGATTCCATATATGTGTACTATATATAATAAATCATTCATTCAACAGACTTATTATAGGCTTTTATATGCCAGAAATTGTCTATCACTTACTTAATCAAAAAACACTTACTGGGCATCTATGTGCTGGAGATTTAATGCTAAACAAGACAAGTCAGCTTTTCCTAACTTTGTATGTCAAGTCTTACACAGTGCCAAAACATTTGTATTTTTCATTGTCTCTGAGATTCTAAGATAATCAGTAGAATCAGCAGTCAGCAAACAATGGCCTACAGGCCAAACCTAGCCTGCTGTCCATTTTTGTTCAATCCACAAACTAAGAATTATCTTTACATATTTAAATGCAAAAAGCAAAAGAAAAACAATCTTTAAGAATAGATAAAAATTATATGAAATTTCAGTTTCAGGATTCATAAATAAAATTTTTATTAGAACACAGCCATGCTCACCTGTTCACATCTATGGTTGCTTTTGAACTATAAAAGTCGAGTGGTCGTGACAATGACCCCACATGGCACTCTCACTCTCATGGCTTTGCACACCTGCCTGGAGCACTACAAATCACAGGGATCCAGCTATAACTCCACAGCTTTTCAGATGTCTTACCTTACCACAATTTTTTATGACCAATGCATACCCATCATGTCAAAACAAATCAAGAGGAGAAGTGTGCCATACTTTTAGCACACACTGGAACATGGACTCTTTTTTTATTAAATTAGATAACAAAGTATTTTGTTTATTGTTCAGTGATATTACATCCATGCTAGAAGAATACAATATACACGATTAAGTGCTCATCCCCATATTCCCAACTCATAGGAAAAGCAGTGGTCAGATAAATCATAAAATTTAAAACAGAGTATCTCAACACAGAATTTCTTCACAAAAATATACAATAATAAAAATGAGACTGCAACCACAGTCAGTCTCTGAGTGGCTCACGTGTTAGCCAAACAAGGAAAGCCTTTTACCAATGGTGAGCTAATTAAATTGTGTTTGACTGCAGCAGCTAAAGCAATGTGTCCAAAGAAAATAAACTTGTTTAGGACTATTAATCTTTTGGTAAGAACAGTTGTTCAAAGAGTTGAAGACACTGGGAGCAATATCAATAGTCAATTTAAAAATGAGGCACATTATTTTGAGTGGTTTTCCTTGGCTTTGATGAATTGACAGATGTTATGGATACTGCTCAGTTGTTCTTTATAAAAAGAGTCAGTTCTGCTGATTTTGAAGTGACTGAAAATTTAGCCTCTATGAATAGGCTGCACATGGCACAACTACAAACAAAAATATTTCCAAAGAAGCTGAAAAAGCACTAATTCAATACAACTTAAGCTATTAAGTGGAATCCGCTAAGATGTGTTACGACTTAGGGTGGTAAAAAATATGTGTGGAGCAAAAAGAGACTTAGTTGGACAACTTTGCAGAGCTCTGTAAAAATGCCGGTGTTTAAAGCCAAGGGCTATTTCTTGTATTACTCATCAGCAGGTACAGCTGAGGAAAACATTTCAATCTATCAAGTGACATTAAACCTGCAGTGTCAATGGTGATTTTCATTTGCTCTGATAGCCTTACCCATAGTTAGTCTCATGAAGTTTTCTCAAAAATAAAAGCTGAATAGGGACGCCTGGGTGGCTCAGTCTCTTGATTTTGGCTCAGGTCATGATCTCGGGGTTCTGAGAGCCCCTGAGACCCACATCAGGCTCTGCGTTCAACATGGAGTCTGCTTGAGACTCTCTCTCTCTCCCTTCCCCTCTGCCCCTCCCTTCTGCTTGCACTCTCTCCCTAAATAAATAAATAAAATCTTAAAAAAAGAAGAAGAAGAAGAAGAAGAGGCTGAATATCCTGACCCACTCTCCCACACAGCAGTACTATGGCTTAACAATGGTGAAGTTTGTGGGTTTTTTTAAGCTGAGGGTCAAGAATGAGTCTTTTCTGAATAAAAAGAACCACCCTTAACCACTATAAATGAACACTGAATAGCTTTGGAAATTAGCTTTTCCTGCAGAATTGATAATACTTTTTAATGAATTCAACCCAAAATTATAAGACAAAACAGAACTAACATGCAAAACTTTTGTGGTGATAAAGTCATTTTTTTGATAACTAATGTTTGCATCACAAGTACTGTCAGCTTGCTTTATGTATTTTCCATGCTGGCAAAAGTTAAAACAAAAAGTGAGAGTTCCATTCCCACACAAACTTGCAATGGATATGTTTTCTGAGTGCAAACTATAGCAGTGTTTTTCAGACTTCCAGCCAATTGCAAAGGACACTTCCACATTTCAAAATCCATTTAATTGTTCAATTGAAGACCTTCCACCTGACTTTCAATTTTAAGTGATTAATCTGCAATATCACAACATGTAAAAGAAGAGGACCAGGAGAAAAATCTACTAAATTCTACAAATGCTGTCCAGGCAATGAATACACTCGATTAAAATCAGCTGCTGGTGGATTGATATCACTACTTGGCAGCACTTTTCTGTATGAACAAAAAACATTCTCAAAGACGAAACATGTAAATTCTTACTAGAGATCAACATTAAGGGGAAAACATTTGCAATCAATTCTGGTGATAGGGAACATGAAATTTGTACCACAACTAAATAAAAATGTTACCTTCCCAAAAAAAAAAAAAAAAAAAGAATTCCATTCTTCTCATTAGCAAATCTGTTTTATCAAACAAAAACTGTACTCAATTATTTTATTTCTTATTTAATCAAAATTTTGTGAAAATTTGTTTTTTCTCTTATTGTAGAAGTACTTGCATAATACCCTCAATTTTCCCTCTTGGTTTGCAAAGCCTAAATTACTATCTAACCCTTTACCAAAAAAGTTTGCCCACCCCTGCTCAAAAGAGTTGGTGATGGGGCACCTGGGTGGCTCAGTCAGTTAGGCATCCAACTCCTGATTTCAGCTTAGGTCATGATCTCAGGGTCATGAGATCGATCCCTGCATCAGGCTCTGCACTGCATGTGGAATCTGCTTAAAATTCTCCCTCTGCCCCTCCCAACTCTCACTCTCACTCTCTAAGAAAAAAAAAAAAGGTTGATGGTAAAATGGAGCATGTTACAGTCTTCAAGGAGCATAAGCTGTTTATATTTCCTCAAAACAGAATAGGTTACAAAAATATAAAAATAAAAAATTGTCATAGACCATGATTGATATAAATCAAAAGTCCTTAAGTATAACCTGTCTGAAAGAGGAATGAACTATGACCTACCTCCTAAGATTCTTACCAAAAGATCTGACACAAATTATCACATCAGGAATGATGAAGAAAGAACCTATGAAGAGGCTGGACTCCGTTTTGGGGCCCACAGCCTCCACAAAGATGCTTGGTGTCCCTAGTTGAGAATCCAGGGAAGTCAAGTAACAAGGAAGAAGTCAGCAGGATTCAGTGGCCTGGAAATTGGAGTCCTCCTTATTTATCTGGGCACCATGCACATCTCCTGGATTTCCACGCAACTCAATTAAAAGGTCAAGCACCAAAATAACGACTAAGATACAATTTCCCAAGATGGGTTAAAGGTTCACAGCCAAGTTTGAGTCAATGTAAAAAAAAAAAAAATGCATACGTGTTTGTGGACACGAGTCATAGTTGTACATGAGATGGCCAACTTCCTAACCATGTGAGAACTGAATGGAATAAATTATAGAAAGTATTTAGCTAAGTGCCTGGGACCAAAAATATCAGCTATTATTAATATTTATCCAGCCACATCTGTTACTACTCTCCTTTCACATTCCTTGCCTCTTGTGCTCCTTGTTATTCCTGAGTTGCCAATCTTTTGCACTTCTGTGCATCAGCACATAATGTTCCTTCTCCCTGAAATTGCCATTTCTGCCTTATCTCCTGATTGTTGTACTTTGTCCAAGCTCCATCCATTCCCAGTGTGCTCTGTCCTGCTAAGTGCTCTTGACAACTGACCGTAAGGACTGCAGGACCCCAGTTCCCTTGCCAGCTGACTTTTAATTAGATTTGACCAATGGGAGGCACCAATGGGAAGAGGAAGAGATCAAGGAATTTCTTAATAGCTCCCTCCCAGTTTAGGCACTGTATCTCTGGAAGTAGCCAGGTGCCTCTGCTACTGCAGCTTCAACCAGGGGGCCCCTCCGCCACAGTTCCAGCTCTCACTGGGCTTCAGGACTTCTGTTTCCTTCTTGTCCCTTTGGCTGTATAAAGAGGGAATGGTTTCCCACTTTGTGTGCCTCTCCATCCCTTCTTTGCCTTCTGCCTATGCTGTCACATGCAGTACCTGCATTTAAACTGTCAGGGCTGAATTTGTTTCCTGCTGAAATCTGCCTAGCAAATTCTTATTCAGCCTTCTACACTCGGCCTGCACAGACGCACTTCAATGAAATCCTATTCAGCAACACTTTTTGTGAGGACTCCCTTGTTGGTGTTCCTCTCATACTTCATCATATTGTGATTGGTTTTACATGTCCCAACAGAATGTCAGCTCCTTAAGAAACAGAATCATACCTTGCTCACTGATTAATCTCTGGCACCTTATATAATGTGGAAAAAGAGAGGGAGGAGACAAGGAAAAACCGTAAATGTCTTCATTTACTCTTGGGTGGAGAGCAAGACAGAGGGAGTTGGAAAATGGCCTAAAATAATGGCCTATCGATAGGGTTCCCCACCTCACTTGTTTTCCTCAATGTAGCACTTTTTCCTTAAAATACTTTCTCAGACTCTCAAAACAAATATTATAAAAATGAAAGCAGAAAATAGTGATAGTCATCAAAATAGCTGCAACATGAACCTGAGACAAACCCAGAATCTTCAATATTATCAGAAGTGACTGAAAAAAAAAGAGAGAGGAAGTGGGGAAAGGAGTGGGGAAAAAGAGAGAGAAAGAGAGATGGGGAAAGAGGTTCAGACCCATTCATGTTTGATATTGAAGCTGATGATGGGTGTCATATTTCTCATACTTAAGATGGTATAATATTAAGACTAATTAATGAAAAAATCTCAAATTTTATATCCTATGTGGTAAAAAAAAAATTCAACTCCATCAGACAAAAGCAACAGCATAATAGAATCTTGGAATGATTAGGCTATAAAAGCAGAAAAACATACTAGTTTGGCTTAAAAATTGATTTTATTGGGGCGCCTGGGTGGCTCAGTAGGTTGACAATCAATTTCAGCTCAGGTCATGATCTCAAGGTCATGTGATGGAGCCCCACATTGGGCTCTGCACCGAACATGGAGTCTGCTGGAGATTCTCTCCCTCTCCCTGTCCCTGCTCGAACTCATGCTCTCGCTCTCTCTCTCTCTCTCACAAATAAATAATTAATACCTTTTTTAAAAATTGATTTTATCTTCACTACAAGAGAAACTATCTTTACTACAAGAGTTATTTACTACAAAAATAAATATTTGAGCCTAATCTCTGAAAACTGAATTTTTTGTTTGTTCGTTTGAGATGTTTTTGTTTTACCCACTTGTCAGGTATCCTTCATCCTCAATGTCTACACAAATCACCTGGGGATCTTGGTACAATGCAGACTCTGATTCATTAGGTCTGAGATGGAACCTGAGATTCTGCATTTCTGCCAAGCTCCCTGGTGAGACCTATACAGCTGGTCTTGAATAGTTAGACTGTCTATTCCTGCTCTTGCAGTTTCACTTTATTTTTTTATTTTTTTTATTATTATGTGATTTTTCTCAAGCTTTAGCTGCATCAGAATCACTTGGAGGCTTGAGAAAACACAGATTCTTGTATCTTGACTCTGGTGGTAGGACACATAAAGTTTCATTTAACTAAACACACACTCCAGTGTATGTTAAGCTGGTAAAAATGGATCTCTATTTATTTCTTCCAACTGCATGTGAATCTACAATTATAACAAAAAGTTAACACGCGCACAGACACAGATTGCTAGGTCCTAACCCCAGAGTTTCTAATTCAACAGACCTGAGATGTGGCCTGATAATTTACATTTCTAACAAATTCCCAGGTGATGCAGCAAGTCTGGGGACCATACTTTGAGAACCGGTGATGTCAAATACAAAACCATTATTTGGCTTCAGGTTAGAATCACCTGGGGAGCTTCTTAATATCTCTTAATACTCAGTCCCACCACAGAAGAATCAAACAGTTATTTCTGGGGGGTGAAACCTGAGTATTAGTATTTTCTAAAAAGCTTCTCAGATAATTCTAATGTAAAGCCAAGATTGAGAACCACTAGTCTAGAATTAAACTATCTGTTCAATCATAATCCACCTTACATCATTTAAGAAAGATGTACAAGATTAGCAAATTTTTCACAGACTAAAAAATGAAGTCAGAAAACAAAAGGTGGCAAAGCTGCCATTAACTAGAACTATGCTTTTTATCCCAAACTCTAAACGTGATGTCAGGCAGTCATTAAAGACTGCTTATAAATGTTCTGTTGACAAAATTAAGCCTTATTTGTTCTGGAGATTTTCTAAAAACAGCCTCGGAACTCTGATCACAGTTATTACCTAACCCACAAGGGTGTGGTATGCATTAATGAGATAATGCTAGTAAAGGCTTGGAGAATCTTGGAAGGATAGTGGAAGAAAATACATACTATTATTAGAATATTATATGGAATCCCAAAATGAATCTAGCAATACATTCAAGGAAATAGGAACATAACTGGTTTATTTTTTAAAACAGGGAAATAAATATTAAAATATTTTCATGGGAAATCATAAAAATTTGGCAAAAGGGAATCAATTATTGTCATATTTCAGGATGGAACATACTTTTCAAGCATAAAAACAGCAAGGTCACCAAAGGAAAATTATTAAATGTAATACCTAAGCATAACATTTTATACATTAAACACGGAAACAAAGCCAAAAAACAAGCGAGGAAAAAAGCAGTTGCAACAACTGTGAGATGGGAGTGGTATTGCTGATGGCTCAGCCAGCCCGTGAGAGGACTGACTACACAACACTCAAAAATCAGTCAATTCAGGACACACTTAATAGCTGAGAAAAAACATTCAAAATTATTACTATAACAAATAAAAACAAAACAGTAAAGAGTATGTTTCATCTATCAAATAAGCAAAGATTTTTTTAAACAATGTGTAACTTATGAAAAGTGTAAAGTATTATCTATTACTCTTCCCATACCTCCATTTGAGTGGATGTATTATTACACACATGAAATGATTTTTTTATTATATATATATATTTGGGGGCGGGGGGAAGAGAGAGAGAACATGCACACGTGACAGGGAGAAGCAGAGAGGCAGAGGGAGACAGAGAATCTGAAGCAGGCTCCACGCCCAGCGTGGAGCCCAATGGGCAGTTCAATCTCATGACCCTGAGATCACGACCTGAGCAGAAATCAAGAGCCCCACGTTTAACCAACTGAGCAGCCTGGGGGCCCCAGTGAAATGATTTTTAAAATAAGAAAAAGAACAGATAGTGATGAGCACTAAAGAGAAGCGAAGCCACCTACTTTGTTTGCCAGCAAACACCAGACAATACAGATGAGAACTCACTCAATGAGGATTATACAGAAGAGAGATGGAGAGGTCCTAAAAATATTCAACAACATAGGGGCACTTGGGTGGCATAGTCAGCTGGGTGTGGGACTCTTGGTTTTGGCTCTGGTTGTGATCTCAGGGTTTGGGGATCGAGCCCCGCAAGGGGAATCCAAGCGCGGTAGACAGCCTGCTTGGGATTCTCTCCCCCTCTCCCTCTGCCCCTCCTGCTTGTGCTCTCTCTCTCTCTCTCTGAAATAAATAAATAAATCTTTTTAAAAATATACTCTACAACATAGAAGAAAAAGAACATAAAACTCCAGAAACATGAAAAGACAAAAATTTCAAAATTATTTATGCATGTGCTTTATTCGCCCAACAAAATTCAAGGAAATGTGTGGTCTTTCCAAAATAGGAGGTAAGCCATAAGATTTTGAGACAATAGCATGAGCTGAGAGGCCAGAAGAAATTACAGTAGAGGCAGATAAGAATACTATGACAAAATATATTAAAAGCAAAAAGCAAATTTCAGCACTGCAGAGACTGGAGTAAGCCATGTAGGGGACAAACCTCAAAAGTTCTTCCAGAATGAAGAAGAAAAGGAACAAGAATGAAATTGAGGAGACATAATAAATATGGAGGACAGACAGACACCTGATATAGAGATAATCAGGTATTTCTAAAGAAGAGATAAAAAGATAACGGAAGCACATCTTCTTAATTAAAAAAAAGACAGGTTTGTAAATTAAAGACCCAAAAAATTACCAAATGAAGACCAACATAAAAATATCCTGCTGCAAATTTCAATTCCAAGGGAAAAAAACCCCATCATTTTGAGAAATCAAAGATGAGATTTGTTTTTATAAAAAATCTAAAACTAAACTTGAATTATTTGAAATAAGAGCAATAATTAAACACCCAAAATTAGAACAAAGACCTGGTGACAAATAAAGGCAATTAATAAAACTATAAGAAAAATTACAAAATTAGAGCAGCGGTCACAAAGTAAGCTGAACAGCTGAAGAGACAAGAAACTACAATGAACTAAAAATTATTCCCCAAGAAAAAGCCCCGGAGTCAGAGATTTTAGGAAAGTTTTTTTTACAAAACATTCAAAGAAAACATACCTCTCCTATTACATAAAGGTCAGCTTCAAAGTTGCTTAGAGACTAGCTCTTAAATATTCCACAAAAAAAAGAAAGGATAATTATGTGACATAATAAGGTGTTAGTTAATGCTATGGTGGTAATCATGTTGCAATGTACAAATGTATCAAATAAATGTGTTGTATACCTTAAACTTATACAACGTTCTGTGTCAGTTATATCCTAATAATATAAAAAGATTTAAAGAAAGAAGTTCAAAGCTTCATAAAACTGGAAAACTTACTTTGATTCCCAAATCTAGCACTGCCCTCAAACTATAACCTAAAACATAAAAAAGAAAACTTAAGACTCAACACTTAGAAAAATAGATGTAAAAATTTTAAGTAAAATGCTACCAAATTAGATCAGCAGCATACTAAAGAAAAATAAATTATGACTGGATACAATTGGCCCCAGAAATATTTGAATAGCTCAATATTAAGAAATCTATTACACTAACGCATTAATTAGTAAGTGAAAGGGAAAATTCTTGCCCAAAAATTTGTATCTTCAGTGCAATTCCTAAGAAAACTTGAAAGGGATTTTTTTTTAAGATTTTATTTATTTATTTGACAGAGAGAGAGACAGCCAGTAAGAGAGAGAACACAAGCAGAGAGAGTGGGAGAGGAAGAAGCAGGCTCCCAGCGGAGCAGGAAGCCCAATGCGGGGCTCGATCCCAGGACCCTGGGATCACACCCTAGGCCAAAGGCAGACGCTTAACAACTGAGCCACCCAAGCGCCCCTTGAAAGGGGTTTTTAACTTGAAAAAAACTTTTTACCTATTTTGAAAGCTATCATCAACAAAAAATCTAAGTAAATGATGAAAATGAAAACAAGGGGCAGATGTTCACCATAGACTATTAGAGCACATTATAGAGTCCCAACGTGACACAGGTTTGAGAGGAGACATCAGTAGAATCAACAGAATCGAGAAGTCAGAAAATGACCAACATACGTAAATTTAATATGTGACGAAATTAACACTTTAAACAGTGGACAAATAATGAATTATTTAAATATTCTGGAATAATTAGCATATTATTAAGAGGAAAATACTGTTAAAATTTACTTCATATTACATAGCAAAATAAATTGCAGGTGAATTTAAAATCCAAAAAAATGGGAAAACAAAATTATGAAAGTAATCTTAAGAATTACTCTAAAAACATAAATCTTAAAAGAGTGATGGATTTGATCCCACTTAAAAACCAAACTATTCCATATAAATAAAGCCACCACATATAAAATTCACATGTGAATAAGAAAAATACTGCAGGGGCGCCTGGGTGGCACAGCGGTTAAGCGTCTGCCTTCAGCTCAGGGCGTGATCCCAGCGTTATGGGATAGAGCCCCTCATCAGGCTCCTCCACTATGAGCCTGCTTCTTCCTCTCCCACTCCCCCTGCTTGTGTTCCCTCTCTCGCTGGCTGTCTCTATCTCTGTCAAATAAATAAATAAAATCTTTAAAAAAAAAAAAAAGAAAAAGAAAAATACTGCAACTACGTATCAAAAGATTAATACCTTCAACATATAAAAAGTTTTACAAATCAATAAGAACAGATTAACTCCACAAATAGTTAACAGAACAAGAAATGCAAATAAGCTTACTAACCAATAACCAACAGAAAAACGGTAGTGTAGGTGAAGGAAGCAGAGCATATAAACCTCTAGGGTTGAGCTAGAGCACAAGACAAAGAGCAGGTGCTGATGACAGCTGCGGAGAGAGTGACAAGATACTAAGAATTTGAAATAGGAAAGAACAGGATAGATCCCTTCTATGACATGTTAAGGAGTTTACATTTAAACTCAAGTGAAAAAGATGTACTTTTGATGCTTTTCAATGTCCTAAGTGACAATAATCAAACATAATAATCAAATCCATAAAAATGCTAGGAAAACCAAGTGGGTAATTTCCTCTTCTAAAAATCTTTGATAGTCCTATAAATGCCCGTTCATCACATCATCATTTTTAACCCATGTGACACTAAAACTCAGGGCCCTGAGATCATGACCTGAGCCACAGTGGAGTTGGCCACTCAACCAACCGAGTCACCCAGGTGCCCTGGAGACACTTTAAAGAAAGGGTCAGCAAACTTTTTTTATAAACGGCTCACTGTAAATATTTTCAGCTTTGCAGGGCATACAGTCTCGGTCACAACTCTTCTGTTGTCGCATAGTAGCCGCCATAGATAATACATGGTCAAATGACCATGTCTGTGATTAAATAAAACTTTATTTATGAACACTGAAATTTAAATTGCACATAATGTTCATGTGTTACATACTATCCATTTGTTCATGTGTTACATAATATTTATTTGATTTTTTTTTTAACCATTTAAAAACGTAAAAACTATTCTTAGCTCAAAGACCACATAAGATCAGGCACAGGTTGGATCTGGCCCATGGGCCATAGTTTGCCAACCCCTGCTCCAAAGGACTGCCTGTTGCAATACAGGAAATGAACTAAATCAACCTGAAGGCAGGATGAGTACCGGGAGCTCATAATGAATGCTAAACAGTGGAAGGGCGAGATGGGCGTGCATATGAAGAGCTTGTAAATATCAAAATAAAATATACATGCTAATAAATAATGCAAACAAAAATGTCAATAAGGCAATGTTTTGGGAACTCATGTGTGGGGAAACACATCCCAAGCTGGCAATTTAAATTTATAATTTTCTGAGCTTTAGGAAGTAAGAAAGAAAACAGAGTGCAATTATTGAACCAGAATGTAGCTAACCACAGTTGCATTGGGCCTAATACAAGCATGTGGAGTGGCCACTATTCACCCTTCTGGGAACAGCCGTGAGGTTTACATGGAAGGTGGGCAGGAGAAAGAGATCAGACTTCCTACTAATAGAAATTTTTATAGGTGAAGAAGGGGCCAGGAATGGTCGGAAGAAAAAGATATATTTTCAAGTTTGAGGATCAGCCCAAGAGATTCTGCTCTTGATAAATTTTGTGAAATGCCATCATCTCTATAGGTATCTATGGTTACCTTTCCTTTTTCTTTTTTCCTAAAAGATTCTATGGCTGAAACAGCAGTCACAGTTTCAAAGAGGTTTCCGATTCCTTGGCTTTGGAAAAATCTGGATTTAAGTCCCAAGTCTGTCTCATTTGCTGTCACCCTGCCCAGAAACATTCTATGAGGTGGCATGCTGGTAATTATTATAGATAAGTATCATGAGTTACCAGTCCACAAATTAAGTTATATTTTGCAAGTAATTATAATAGCTGTGAGTTAGGGAGCTAACAGTAATCTCTAATAACTATAACAATAACAATCTTAGGAATTAACAGATGAATTAGGATAACATGTTGAGATAAACATGAGAGTGAAAAGCTGATGTAGATGTGTGTACTTGCATATAACTATGGAAATCACTCCATTGCTTAGCCTTGATTTTAAACAAACAAACAAAGATGTTTATCAACAGTCATTACTTCACATAGAAAGCTTCTTATATGCCATACTTCTAAAACCACTAAGATAGTTCAGGCTACCTCGCTTCAAGACTAAGGGAGACCAACTATTAAGATACTGGGATCTTCTCTTAACTTCTGATATTCTGGGACTGGAAGGTGTTGATACGGGTAATAAGTTGCCCAGACATTTTTTTAAAGGCTCTTGAGAATGAATGCCAAGTACTCTATACACTCTCCACAGGGCCCACCACTCTGAGTTAAACATCTAGTAATTATTAACGAAACAGCGGTGTGTACGTTTGTGTGGAGGGACCTTAATGACTGATTACTCTGTTGAAAAATCAGAGTTCAGAAACTGATTATCTGTCTCTCATGTACTTCCCTGAGATTTGGTTTCACCTTACGTTCCTCACCCTCGTCCACAAAGCAAGGAGTGACATCTCTGGTCTTTCTTCTCCGTTATTCTGCTATTCTATAACTTACAGAAAGGTAGCTTTCAACTAAGTATAAAGTCCTTAGTGACAATTAGAGCTGTTTAAAAATTAAATCGTCTTCCTTGTAAGAAGGGAGTTCCTTATAGTGGAGTTGGAGAAAAGCTGGGTCAGCATCCAGAATGGCATATCCTGGGCCAGGTGAGAGAATGAGTGATTTCTTCCAACAAAGTGGGTCTGATGTCATCAGGTCCCCTCCGAGACTCTGCATTCAAGAGTTGCCATGGACTGTGGTTCTGAGCAATTTTACGTATATTTAATTTGGTCCCCGTAACAATCTTTTGAGGACTGTGTCAGGAGTTGAAACCAGGTATATCTCATGCTCCTTTCTAAGATTGGAGAGTCAAAACCAAAACATTGCACAGACACAATGGTCTTGCTTCACATGGGATCCTCCGACACGTAGCCTGTTCATAAGGATGAAATGACAGTGGCGCCAAAGTCCCTTCCTGGCTCCTAAATGACAGCAGGTTTCTAAATCATTCGGAGCCCACAATTTTACAAGTTGAGTCTGGTTTCTCCCTAATTGGGAAGCACTTCTCACGGGACCAGAGCCTCCCTGCCACCTTCTTCTCCACTTAACGATCTTTTAAAAGCTCGTTCCTGTTGATTTCTAACTTCACTGGCCAAAAGAGCGCAGTACTGCACCTTCTGAAATTTCATTGCGTGCTTACTCTTCCAGATTATCTATAAACATGTTTACTAATGAAGCCCAGCAGAAATCCCTGGAGGGGCCTCCCTGTTTACACGTCTCCATCAACTGCAGGCTCACACATCTTTTTTCATTTCCTCCATTCATACCTATGTGTGACAAAATCGTCCTCCTAATACCACTGCAACACAGTTTGGAACAGCTTTGTTGTAAAACTCTGTAACTGACTCCTTGAAAGTCCAAACAAATTACGTTTGTTGTCTTTTCCTGGTGCTTCTGTGTCTCCTCCAACAATTCAGACATGTTCTAGAAAACAGAATGCTTTTCTCCATTCATTACACTAAGTGGCCAATGATCCTACAATTTTTGGAGTTTACCAGTATAAATGAGATTCACCAGTAGACTTCAGGGTCTTTACCTTAGAATGGAAACAAGAGTGGAAGTCACTAATAGTGAAAAATAAGTGCAGTAACTTATCTTACACTTGGGGATTTATTCCCTTGAGTTTCTTCAGACCCTTATAATGGATGCCACAAAGTTTCAGCAATTTACTTATATCGAGCACACCAAGCAGGTGGAACATCCGGTTCCCTTACTGCCATTTGATCTAATACTACATCTCTCGCCTCTTTGCTTCAAAAGACATGATGACAGTGGAAATTTCTATGTTTCAACAAAGACCAAAGCAAAGAATTCATTGAGGCTCCAGATCTCCTTTCTTCCCCATGAGCACATCTTTCGCACCCTGATCATGAAGCAGTCCCACTGATTCCCCAGTTGACCTTCTGTCTTTCATGTATAAAAAAGCTTTTATTTCTGGATGACGGTCCTTTTTGTGCTGTTTCTTCAATTCCTTTACAGTCTGACTTATTTACACCTGACCTGTCACACTTTGAGGCCTTCCCTGTTCTCACTTGAACGATCTTTTGCCTACTTCTCCTCCCCACCCCTACTTTTGCTTCTTCTACACTTCATGAGATGGATGCAAAAGTTTTTATATGAGCTCCTAATCTTTGGTATGTGACATATTTTCCTGCCCTTCCATTAATGTGTTTAAAGCATTTCCAGGTTTCCTACAAGTTACAGACTTTTTAAAATATTACTTTCAATGTTAACTTCATGCACACATTGATTTGATCATAGTTCCATTCTCTAAAACTGAATAATAATGTGACAGGATTTTTTTTTCCTGCCTTTTACTCCCCTTCAGAAGGTTGAATGTAATTGAGTTGTGAGCATTATTACAATAGTCACAGATAATTTCCTGCACCAATCCCTGTCTAATCTTAGGCCCAAGTCCAGTATAATTCCATTCCTTCCTTAATTCCAAAACTTCTTGCCTTATGAAACAGGTATTTGTGTGAGATCTTCCAGTCTCAGGTTATGATTTCCCTGATAACTATTATTTGGTCTAATTTTCCAGTGTTATCTACAGAATTTCAATATCCTTACCCTAATTGGTTGGTCTTTGGTGGGGAATCTTAACCGGGGTCCAGGGATGGGTTCTAGGAGGTCTGAGAAGCTCTTGAAATCATAGGCAAAACCATGTATGTCTATAGGAATGTGTACTTTTCTGACAAAGAATTCCATAGTTTTCATCAATTTTCTCTCAGGAATTATGAAACAAACAAACAAAGAAGTTTAAGAGCCACTGGTCCACAATGTTCCCAAATATATAATTATTGAGCATGAATTTCTCATCCACAGAGAATTTATTTCTCCAGCACTATTGTGTACATTGTTGATTACTGTTTTATTATACCTATTGTTTTCATTATTTCTGTATATAAAATGTTATAACCCCATTGGTTCACCCACCCTTATATTCCCATAGATTTCCTAACCCTACAGTACCAGTTTTCTCCAGTTTCTATCAGTTTTCTCCTTCTACCAAGCCTAAGGGGGGAAAAATGGAATTGGGATCCTTACTTGCTACCAATCATTCTATCAACTCTTTTTTATACTTCTGGAGTTTATATATCCAGTATGCATTTAAATACTTGAGGCTTTGCTTCTCTACAAAACTGTCAATTTTCCGTTTATACGGATGGATAGTTTTGCCATCCCATCTTCATCCAACACACCACAGAATCCCCTTCTCCTCTCACTCCTCCTTCCCCACCCCACCAGCATCGCCCTAGCAAGGTCTGTGTCAAATTGGGTCTCATGCTTCCTCTGCACTTATCAACTTTCTCCCAATTTTTAGGTTAAACGCTAAACTGCCACTTAACAGATTTGCTACACACAGAGCTCATTTTCTGGCCCCCCACATTAACACAACACCTCAATGCACCATTATATTTGCTGAACAAACCTCAGATTCTTTTGCAATCTACACAGTAACACCATTATAAGTTTTGTGCCCTACCCCCTTCTTCTTTGAACCGGACTGAACTTACTGATTTGACTCCTTGCAATGGAAACAAGAAATGATATGGGAGGGAAAAAAAAGAATGTTCTGAGCCCTTTATCAGGTTTTTTGAGAACACATCTTAAACAATTACCAAAAATATATATTAAAATTAACTATGTAAAAAATAATCCAATGCAGATCCCAAAAGTCTACCAAAAAACGTGGCAGTGTATTTTTAAGATGCATCATGCTCATGATTCTTAATATTTTAAATCCTCTCCTACTTGAGGCAGCAGACTCAGACAGTTATGTTACATCAAAATCTCCATTGTTCTTCATCAACAGGATATTATCAAATGAAACCATAGGGCGGCTTACAATGCAATTGCAAAGACTCTTCTTACAAGGATGTTCTCAGGATGAAAGATCTCCTCAGACTTCCACACAGCAGCTTACCGAGGCTGCTGCTAACCAGGTCATGTCCCTGTGACCCCACGGTCCAGAGGTGCTCCAGGACCACAAAGGTCATTCCAAAGCAGTTAAGCCAATAAAGAGCAAGCAAGCTAAAACGTATGTTGCAGAAATTCGTGGAGATTTGGCAGTTTGCATCTCAGGGGTTTTTGTCCATTAGAAACAACATTTAGGGGCGCCTGGGTGGCACAGCGGTTAAGCGTCTGCCTTCGGCTCAGGGCGTGATCCTGGCGTTATGGGATCGAGCCCCACATCAGGCTCTTCCGCTATGAGCCTGCTTCTTCCTCTGCCACTCCCCCTGCTTGTGTTCCCTCTCTCGCTGGCTGTCTCTATCTCTGTCGAATAAATAAATAAAATCTTTAAAAAAAAAAAAAAGAAAGAAACAACATTTAAATTGGTGAACAGGATCCTGGGCCAGCCTGTCACGTGGATGTACCGACTCAGGATCCTAACAATGCTCCCAGTTCTGCCAAACTCGATCACCATTTTATGACATGGAGGGAAAGTTACACTGAGAGTTGCAGTGTAGGCTGTGGGGAGAACTTCTCTTCTTGCTGCAGTCCTAGGATCCACGTCCTCCCCATCACTCTACTACCCTACTGATCTGCTCCCCACTGACCCACCTCCTCATCACACACACACACATACACACACACACACACACATCTGCCAGGCAGAGGAAAGGAAGACTCCTCCTTGACTTGGAGCTGTCTAAGAGACAAAGTATAGGAACGGGGGCTCCTGCCACAGATGGTGGAGGTGAGAGTTGGGGATAAGCCACAGCTCTGGGGTCTGTGGGATGGGTACAATAATGATGATAAAAGCTACCATCAACTAACCATGAACGTCCCAGACTCTATGCCACATACTTTAAACACACTGTCTTGCTGAATTATCACCACCACCCACGAGGCAGGAAATATTAACCCAATTTACAAACGAAACTGAGGCTCAGTGAAAGGAAGCAGTTTGCCCAAGGTCTGACTCCAAAGCCCAGGATTTTAAATAATACATCTGAAGTCTGCTGCTGTATCTGGCAGCATCTGATGTCTCAGCAGCAACAATTAAAAAGACAGGAGGGAAGGAAATTCAACAGTAAAGGAGATGGTGGTGGAAAATCCTATCCCTGCAGAAGCAGAAATCTGGACCGTGGCTAGGAATGGGAATGAGCATTTTGGGCTTGTTTTCCATAATTTCGATACTGCTTAAAAAAAATGAAATTGATTTTCAGTAAAATGCTTGGAATGCTTCCTTCTGCTCCTTGTCATTAAGAATCACATCATAATAAATGAAGTTGCAAAAAGAACTCGAAAGCTTAGAATATAACGGCCACCTTATTTTGAACAAAAGAAAAATTATGTTTAAGCTAGAACCATGTTGTTTTCACATCAATAAAAATATTTACTTGACTGAAATCAATCCAATTAAACATTCTGCATTTCTATGGTAATATTATAAATTAAATGCCCCTCCCACAGACCGAGAAGAGGAAACATAGACTCACCAAATATACCCAAGCACACACACACACACCTGCTACTTTATGAGTTGTTTGCTACCCTTGTTAACTGAAACAGATGAAAAACCACATCAGACTCAGAGGGAGGAGAGTTTTGCAAGGGTTTGATTTATTTCAAGAACTAACTTTTCTCAAGCTGGGCATCCGGCAAAAAAAAAAAAAAAAAGAAAGAAAGAAAAAAAAAAAGAAAAGAAAAAGAAAAGGATACTCTAAAGCATAGTCCTTAACCTTTTCACCCCCTTTCCTAATACGCAGACCTAACCAGTTGTTAACAGGACTTGTCCTAGAGGCCTCATATGTTTCTGGAAGTATGTCATCTCCCTGTGGAGTCTACTCTACAGTAAAAACTACCCGTAAATGTCCCTTATATTCATCTTCATGGCTGGACTAATGCCCTACAAGATTATACTTGGGACATGTCTTTCTAAGCAGAAGTGAACTCGATCTTTTTTGTAAAACCACCTTTGAGACACCCCAAGAATTCAGAAAGGTCTGGACTTCCTCCCACAATCACATAGAGATTGATGCTAATTTCAGGATACAGCCTTGCTTCCTTTCTGCTCTCAATCACTTCTACGGAAATCAAACCTTTACGTTTATTCTGCATCACTGTGCTGGGTGGGCCAGGATGCTGCTCCTTCTGTAAGCCAGTCAGTCCGAGCAACTGCAGCATATTCTGTGCTAAGGTTATATAATGACAGAACTGGCCCAAGTAACAGGGGCCTCAAAGGAGGGAAATGGAAGGCATGAGTGCTAACTCAACAAAATGAAAATCAACCCCAGGAATCACTCGCCAGGACTTTGAACCAAAAAGAAAGGTAGCTTTACCTTAAATAATCAATGTGAACATCAGTAGCTCTAAGGATAGGGAGGAAATCACCTAATAATGTGCTCATTATTCACAGATCTTTTCCAAGTCCTCATTGAAAAGTGCCATCCCATTATCAGGTTACAAGAGTGACATCTAGTGGACTCTTAATGCAATGACCGAAAGGATTTCACATGGACGTCAGACGAGGGCTTCTCAAAATCTAACGGGAAGTCAGAATCACCTGAGGATCTTGTTAAAAGGTGGATTCTGATTCAGTAGAATAAAGGAGAATCTATTAGTTCTAACAAGTTACAGGTAATGCTGATGCCACCGTTCTCTGAACCTTTAAGAGTGGCAAGGACCTAGGACATTTTGCACCTGCTTTTACCCTCAGGAAAGAAAAGTGGGAAAGGACATTTGAGAATCATTTCCAGGTTAAAATTAGGCCAAATGAATTAATGTGATTTTTTTTTAGTTCCTAGTTGACTAGTCCAACTCAGCATGCACACTTACTATCTTCTGCCTGCACAGAGTCCCGACACCAGTATTCCTTGTCCTAAATGCCAGAAACAAAACTAAGAAGGGGATGCCTGAGTAGCTCAGACATTAAGCATCTGCCTTTGGCTCAGGTCATGATCCCGAGGTCCTGGGATCAAGCCCCGCATCGGGAATCCCTGCTCGGCGGGGAGTCTGCTTCTTCCTCTGCCTGCTGCTCCCCCTACTTGTGTTCTCTCTCTCTCTCACTATCAAATAAATAAATAAAATCTTAAAAAAAAAAAAAACTAAGAAGGAAAAGACCTTCCTTCACAGCCACATTTATTTGTAAGATGATTTGCTCAAGTCTCCAACACAGGATCACTTCAGAACTTAACATCTTGCAAGTTTTCTTTCATTGTTATTATTTTATTTGCCCAATACTGAATTATAATATAAAAGTAATTTGTACCGGGGTGCCTGGGTGGCTCAGTCGATAAGCGTCTGCCTTCAGCTCAGGGCGTGGTCCTGGCGTTCTGGGATCGAGCCCCACGTCAGGCTCCTCCACTGGGAGCCTGCTTCTTCCTCTCCCACTCCCCCTGCTTGTGTTCCCTCTCTCGCTGGCTGTCTCTCTCTCTCTTTCAAATGAATAAATAAAATCTTTAAAAAAAAAAAAAAAGTAATTTGTACCATATCAGAACTCGGTTCTTTTTCCCCCAGGTACCCTGCACCTGAGCAGGAAGCCATCGGGGTATTGTCCAAGCGCCGAGCACACCTACTCAGAATTTCAGCAACATTTGCTGTGGACACCCCAAAGAACAGAACAGGATGTGTGACTACATCCAAATCCAGCCGTTTCTCAGAATCCAGTCCTATGTGATTTATCTGAGCCAGAGAACCCTGACCTCCACGCACAGCAGGCTAGACTCTCCGCTGTAAGGTGAGGTGTGAGCTGCTCCACAGAGGGGCCCTGCCAGGCCCCATTTGGACTCCTCGCTCCAGAGCCTCCACCTCAGCCACGGTAGACCCTGTCTTTGGTTCTAGGTCACAGTTCTGGGAGCCATCAACAGGGAGGAAAATCAGTCTCTCTTTCTCCAAACACGCACGCAAACATGTACAAAACCCGCTTTCTAGTCCAGTAAAACCCTTTAGGACACGTGGATTGATCTAAGACGATCCTTTCTTAAGCAGTGGAATTCCTATTTCAAACAAGCAAACAAATCAAAGTGGAGCTGTTTTGGCTGAAACAGAGCTGGAATACTTGGGAGATCTGCCTACTTGATTTCTCCCCCAGGCTGCCCCTCGCCCCACACCCTTGAATGCCCTTCTTCATGCCCCAAACACTTCTTCCCACCCTAAACCCCACCCCCCCTACCACCCAGTTTGAATCAGAAATGATGGGTCTCACACTAGCTAAAACTATCCCAAACTCCTTTATCACTCAAGGACAATATTGTTTTCATTACCCAGATGGAGCTAGAGATACCTGTTTCACTATAACTCAACTTAGTTATGTTGCTAACAGTTTTAGCATTGGCAATCAAAGGATTTATTCCAAAGATGTACAACCTGATTTCCTGATGGAAATTTGCTTTTAAGTCATAATTAAGGATCTCTGTGATGAGTAAACAACAGAATTGCTTATACCTCTTCAATTACTCTTGGCAGTCCTAAAGGGGAAAATAGGTAGAGGAAAATGTCACAGAATTCTTTCTCAAAAGGGGGACGAAGATAGAATATGAAACTCAACATGCCAGTTTCAGTAAGTAGCATAGCATCACTTGCCAACATACCAGGGAGCCTCCGCCTCGGTTAGAATCCCAGTTACTCCACTTACATGGGACCTGGGGCAAGTGAGTTACCTCTATCCTCAGTCTCCTCATCTGAAAGTGAGTACAGCAGCAATACCTATTCACAGGGCTGTTGTGAAGACTGAATTAATATATGCAAGGTAGTTAATAACGGAGTCATCATTCAATAAATGTTACCTCTAATGATGATTACAATTATTAATTCAATATTATTAAGAATAATGACTTATTAATATTCTTCTTTAACTGAATATTCAAAATGGTATTTGATTCTCTTGGATAATTGTAGCCAAATATTTTTAGGTATGATTTATTCCTTTTTTTATATTCAAGTATAATTAACCTACAATGTTATATTAGCTTTAGGTATAGAGTACAACAATATAATTCTATAAATTTCTCAGTGTTCCTCAAGATAAGTGAATTCTTTTTTTTTTTTTTAAAGATTTTATTTATTTAGTTGACAGAGACAGCCAGCGAGAGAGGGAACACAAGCAGGGGGAGTGGGAGAGGAAGAAGCAGGCTCATAACACAGGAGTGTGATGTGGGGCTCAATCCCATAACGCCGGGATCACGCCCTGAGCTGAAAGCAGACGCTTAACGACTGCACCACCCAGGCGCCCCAAGATAAGTGAATTCTTAATCCCCTTTATCCATTTCACCCACTGCCCACCCACCTCCCCTCTGGCAACCACCAGTGTGTTCTTTGTATTTAAGAGTCCGTTTTTGTGTTTGTCTTTTTTTGTTGTTGTTTATTTGTGTTTTGTTTCTTAAATTTCACATATGAATGAAATCGTCTGGTATTTGTCTTTCTCTGACTTATTTCATTTAACATTATACCCTCTAGGTCATCCATGTTTTCGCAAATGGCAAGATTTCATTCTTTTTTATGGCTGAGTAATATTCCAGTGTGTGTGTGTGTGTGTGTGTGTGTCCACGCACATCTTCTTTATCCATTTATCTACAGATGAACACTTGAGTTGCTTCCGTATCTTGGCTATTGTAAATAATGCTGCATATATCTTTCCAAATGCATATATCTTTCCAAATTAGTATTTTCGTTGTCTTTGGGAACTACTGGATCTTATGATAATTTTATTTTTAATTTTTTGAGGAACCTCCATACTGTCCTCAACAGTGGCTGCACCAATTTGCATTCCCACCATCAAATTTTAGTCAAAATTGAGAGGCATAAACAACATACAGTCCCATCGATTCTGCATATGTATTGGGAATACTGAGAATGCAAGAGAAGCTAATAAGATCCTAAACGAAGTTCAGATATATTCCTTAACATACAGTGCCTGTCCTTGTGTCTCTTTCTAGTTCACCTCTTAGTGAAATGCATTTAAAAAAAACACAGTTGTCAGCTGGAGGCAATTCTGATTTTTAAAAATTAGATTAGTTTTTGAACAGTCATAACTATGATTATTCTTTGTGCAGTATGTTCTCCTTAAACATCATATTGTCTAATTTATTTTAAATTTAAGAATTTTATTTGAAATCAAAGCAAGCTGAACTTTCTCTTGGGAGAAGCCCAGAGGGTAGCAGCTATCATGCCAGCAGCCTGGCATATCTGCCCTTTTTTATCTGCCTGCCACACTGCTCAATTATCTATATTCTTAGGACTGTGCCAAAGTCCTGGCCACTTGACTTCAAAGTAACCAGAATCTTCAAATAAAAAAAAAAATTGTCTTGTTTTAACAAGAATCCAAAATTCATAAGGACCTGAGGCACACATAAGCTTCATAACAAATATTCAAAAGCTATCTTGTCAAAAGCTTTAGAACAAAGGGGGATGGGAGAAATTCAGACAATTCATGCCTTAATTTACCAAAAAAAAAAGACTTGTGAATATTCTAACATGTCAGTACTGAGTAATCCAAAAGTTCTCAGAAACCTGTGAGATGTAATCTAATGTCTTCCCTATCATCAGCACTTCTGTTTCAAATGAATCTCTAGGTATTTTTTACTGGGTAAACATTATCAAAGTTCACTTCAGTCTTAAGGTTACAAGAAGAGATGTTTAAAATATTCTGTAGTTCTCTCACTTTTTAAAACTGGGGGACCAATTGCCACAATTTTTGGCTCTCAAAGGGAGATGTATCTTCTATAGAGATAGGTTCCCATCTTGTGGGCTTCTCAGAGATTACTTCTGAAAATCATTTTTGCCATGCTTCATTTTGTTAGCCATGAATTTAGACTAAATCCCAATAACTAGATAATTCAGTAAACTAGAAGACCTATTCTCTTTGACAACTAGGTGATATTGGTATATACAATTCTCCTCAAACTATATTTCTTTCAAGAAGTTGATAAGAGAGCTCAAGTTCTCAGCACAAGGAGAATTTTTTTTCCTTTTTTCTTTTTCTCTTTTTTTCTTTGTAACTATAAGAAAATATGGATGTTAGCTGAAGCTATTGTAGTAATCTTTTCACAATATATGTGAACCATATTAAACCATCACATCATATGCCTTAAACTTACACAGTGACGTATATCAATTATTGTTCAATAAAATTGAGGGAAAAAAGAATGCTACATTTTGGTAATGGCTCAACTCTATAATTTCTTTAAAAGATGATCTAAGAACAGTTTTTTAAAACAAACAAAAATACCACAGCACATTGCTCTCCTTTCCATTTGAGAAAAAAAAAAAAAGAAATTGAAGTAGAAATTCCCTTAAGAAAGAAATTCAGCTACGTATCTTTATTCTTTATTTTCTCTGCCCCTAAGCTGCCATGCATAGTTTTCATAGAGATTATTTGGTAGCTTCCTAGAAACTATTTTACAAAGTTATAATCATTAAGTCAACAAAAATAATAATAGAAGCCACTTTCCATTGAATTCTTACAAGAGTCAGGTACGGCACAAAACACCTAGCATACGCTATCTCATTTAATTCCTTCAAAAACATGGAAACAACCATCATTATTGACCTTTTCGCATAGGAAGCAACTAGTAGTCGGGATATTAAAAGACTTGTCCATGATATCACAGTCAGTAAGTAGCAGAGCCAAGTTATGAACCCAGGTCTGACTCCAAAGCTCACACTTCCCCAGTTGCGCCCGCTGTAGGGCTTCTGAACTCCTTGAGATCAAGCGCCCAGTTCTTCTTCACCTGGAAGCCTTCAGGAACTAAACCGCTGCCTACTCCATGTGAGACTCAAGAAATTGTTGCTTAAATGAAGAATCAAGAGTCATTTGAAAGCATAAATTGAAAACGTGGTGGACAGAAACCTACAATTAATTGTCCCATAGCTCAGAATTAAAATATATTTCCAGGTCACTTATAAGGATTGATACCTTCTAGAATCATAATAAATAGGTTATTTGTCAAAGAGATGATGGAAAAAGATTAAAAGAATTCTACCATCTATCAAAGAAACTAAAAGACAGGCATCCACAATGTATCAAGCACCAAAAGAACGACAAGTTTGGATATGGCAGGAAAGGAAACAAGTTTTGAAATATTAAAACCACGGCTCTGATCCAGGTTCTTTGACTTTCTACCTACGGCCATAGCAAAGTTGTTTTCTCTCTCTTGGTCTCCCTTTTGTCAATATAAAATAAGAAAAAAAAATTATATATATATATATATATACATATATATATATGTACATAAAATGGTGACAGAGTATATGTTCAATGGAAGCCTGCATCATTATTTTACTGTTATTACCAAGGTATCACTTAAATTAAATATGCAATACATTCAAACTATACTTTCAAACTTCGGTGATTGGTTTATAGTGTAACTCTGGTAAAAAAAAAAAGTCACACAAGAGGCACATGTATATCATTTACATTTTCACTTTTTGAAAAATCCTTAACACAGGTTAAAAAAAAAAAAAGATTCCCAAGCTTACCTAATCTGTTATGATTGAACAGTATTTTAACGTTTTCTAAGGAATGATAGCAAAGTGCTGCATCTCTTCAAACTTGGAATTTACTGCCTGTCTGAGTCTCTGCTTGTGCCAAATTAAATATACAGTATAATGTCCATACCAGAAATAACACAGTACAGCTTCCTGTTCTATTCCTTGGTTGAATGAGCCCAAACTGAGGGAAGGGAGACATGATTTTATTTAATCATCTGAATAATTGTTTTCTTCAATTTCTTGAATTAGAAGGTACTCCAGGGAAGAAAAAAAATAAAAAGAAAAAGGTTTAAAAGAAATTGCCATGTGAATTATCAGGCCATTTAAAGGAATAATTCTTTTTGAAGGCCCTCCATCTGAAAGGCTCAAGAAAAAGCATAAAAAGAGTCATGTTAATGAACTGCTCAGAAAGTCAACTTCCCTTAGTTACTTCACAGCACCCAAACTGCTGAGGACTGAGGACTATAACATCTCTTGGCCTGTGAGGTACAAGTAAGATAACAGCCAAAACTCTTTTGAGGAATTTTGTAAAGAAGAGCATGGAGAAATGGGATGGTGGATGGAAAAAGATGCCCTGGGGGTCTAAGGAAGGTTGCTGGGTTTTTTTAAGGTTAAGGACATGGTCATATGATTACCCACTGATAAATAATGCAGGTGTTAGAGGAGATAAGGTGCAAGAGGGAAAATATGGGAGTTTTAAGTAGGGAAAATACGGAAAAGTACAAGTCATCCATTGTGACAGGAGGGAATGAAGTGAACACACAAGTAGGAGCTTGGGGAGTATGGCAGAGGAGAGATGAAATAGTTCTCTTCCAACTGCATCCGTTTTCAGTGAAACAAGAAACCATCTTTGGCTAAGGATGAGGAGGAGGGGAAGATCTGAGGAGGGAAAAGAAGTGAAATAGTCATCTCAGAGAAAATACATTTGTAGGTAGTGTGCCAGGATTGTGGGTAAGGCTGAGGGACCACTTGAGAAAGACGGTCATGAACTGAGCGTGAGATTGTCAACGTGGTAGCTATGTTTTCCACCAGCCATACACTACGTGACTGTGGGCATGGAATAGAAGGAGAATTAAGTTTAATCGGCAGTGGGATTCTGCCTGCTGAATACAAAGGAGATGGTATAGTCCCTAAGAATAATAAAGTCTCGATCGGGAACCTTATTGCTCCTAGCACAGCATCAATATCACCTGGAATCAGGCAACGCATCTTCACAAGATCTCTATTTAGAGATTCAGATGCGTGTGAAAGTCTGAGAAATACCTGAGTGGTGGCCAAGTGAAAACAAGAAAAATCATTAAGAGCCACAGGAGGTTAAAGAAATGAGAGGCCAGGCTGTCGCTGGGGTCATCTACATGGATTGTAAAGCCACCAAGATTGTTGACAGAAGAAATAACTGGGTCAAAGGAAGAGATGCACAGAGCCATATGGGAATGACTGTCCAGGTCATAACAGGTGACCTGGAAGGCTTGGAGTCCTGGTGGTGATTGAGGCAAATGTGTAAAGGATGCTGGGACTGCTGTTCTTTTAAGGGAAGGAGGTAGTTGCGTTTGTCTCCTCCTCCAGATGGGTCTCTTGGGCAGTTTATACCAATCGCGAGGGCGACACTGTCACTGAAGAGGCTGTGGTTTTACGAGGAGCATACAGAACCCCGTGAGCTCCCCGTGAGGGCCTGCTGCAAGCAGCACAGACTGGGAGAGAGATGGTCTTATCAGGAACACAGAGAGAGCTGAGTAGGCTGCCATCAGAACCGCACGCCAGCATGCTCCTTAGGGCACAGAAGCAGTAAGTACATCGTTAAGCATCTAGGATAAAGGTGGCCACCCAGCAAACACAATAATTCTGTTTAAGAGTAGAGAAACTCATTGACCTCAAAGAGAAGCAGAAAACAAAAAGGAAGAGGAAGAACAGAAAGGATGGGGAGATTCATATGCTCTTCAGGAAAGTGAAACTCCCTAGTAGCAGCCAAAGTATACGGTTAAGAAAGGTGAGGCCTCCTATCTGGGGCTGTACAAGTTTCGTCTATAAAAATCTCCCCCATTTTCCTTGAAAATATACAGTATAGTCTCCTCTCTTCATGAACATATTTGTGGATCTTTTATGATACTGGAGAGAGCTAGAGGTCAGTGAGGATCATGAGCCCACAAAACAGAGGAGAACACGCAGATTACAGGCTCCCAGGATGTTGAAGAAATCTGAGAGAGAGTTTTGGATAAAAGCAGGTTATGAAAGTAGGGGGATTATGATGTTAACCATATATGTAAAAGGGAGTGGCCCCACTGATAACGATGTTACACAATAAAAGATATTCTTTTTAAAGACCCACCAACTGCTTTCTCTGCACTCTCCTCTCCCATCCCCCACAACCCTCCTGTCATAAATATAATTGTCTGAAAGGCTGAGAAACATTTCAGGGCGCCTAAGTGGTTCAGTCGATTAAGCCTCTGCCTTCGGCTCAGGTCATGATCCTGGGGTCCTGGGATAGAGCCCCATATTATTAATCCCTTGGGCTCTGTGTTTCCCAGGGGCAAGGCCCAACGGTAATGGAAGCACTGAAATCTATAAGTTCTTTTTAAAAATCTGAATTGTCACGGGGTGTCTTGGTGGGTCAGTTGGTTAAGCATCCAACTCTTGACTTTGGCTCAGGTCATGATCTCAGGGCTGTCAGATCGAGCTCCGAGTTGGGCTCCATACTCCAAGTCAGCTTGTCCCTCCTCCTCCCCCTCCTTGTGCTCGCTCTCTCCCTCTCTCTCCCTCTCCACGCCACCCCACTCTAAAATAAATAAATAAATAAAATCTAAAAATCTGAAAAGCATCCACCAATATGTTCAACAAGCAGCAAAAGGACTATCCCAATGCTGTCTACTTTTGCTTAGCTTACTCATTTTCAAAGGTTGGCAAAGAATAGTGAGGAAAGAACACAAGTGGATAATCAATCTGAGAAATTAAAAATTGCATGTATGTAAAATAACACACAAATCAAGGATCACTACTTTTCAGAAATTTACATTCATACATTCAAGGTCTGTGATCTTTCAGATGGGGTTCAACAAGAATTAAGGAGAGTGAGCAGGGTACTGAACTAATTCCTGAGACCATCAGGGTCTTCCATTACAGACTTTCAGCTCAAAACTCAGACAACTCATATTAGATGCAAAGCTATAATTATTATAGAAAACTGAATTATAATTATCCTGGCACTCACCCATAAAAATATTTCCCAAATCTATTTTAAAAATTAAAAACAGACCAAGGTCTAGAAGCATATCTAGGATCCATCTTAGTATGCTAGTTTCATTCAAGCTGAATTTGCATTTGTTCCTTAATCATAGTGCTGAACCAGTCCTCTACCAAGAGGAAACAAATTAATTCTGAGTTCCTGAGGAAAGACCCTAGTAGATCTTCTCTTATTTCTTACAGATAATAAAGCTGCAATCAACTAGATCAAATAAGTACAGTATCCACTTTATGTGACTGGGACAATTCAAGCAGGAAAAGTATCGTTCTGTCTTTAAAGAATATAAACACACACATACACACACACACACACAGAATCTCCCATATCCTTTGCCTAGCATAATAAAAGCCAAGGATTCTAAATTTCTTTTTACCTCACAGTGAAATACTTGAGAGCATACCCAAGATGTCAGCGCTCTTGGTGCGAACATTCAGGAGGGACAGCAGAGGTCTACGACAAACTTTTTTAAAAGACATTCTTTAAAAAAAAATAAGCAAAAAATAAACTATAAACCTTATACTAGAACATAGTGAACACCTCTCACGTGATGTGATGTGGAATTATACCAGAAAGAGCTCCAAGTCAAAAACACTTTCTCCACACACCAAAAACTTAAGGCTGGACTTCCATTATTAGCGATGAATTCCCATGGGTTCCAACGTTTCCCTCTGCTAAAATGCCTGTGAATGGGATTTCCATTGTCAATGATGAGGCTCAGTTAGTTGATGCAACCCTTTAGCTAGGAGCAAGTCTGATGGGGAGGGTGTGGGTTGGAGTAGAAGGAATCACAGCGCCCTCCTGTCAAAGGTAGCAGGATCTGAAAGACTAGTCCACAAGGAGGCAGATCAGACTTGGCATCCATGTATTCAATACAGGTGTCAAATTTCCTATCTGAGAAGTGAGAAGGCTAAATTTGATGATTTCTAAAAAGTACAAAATTGTCAATTTTGTGAAGCGTGGTAGGTCTGGCTAAGAAGTGTAAGGGTTAGCCACAAAGCGCTCAGAAGTAGGGAACCAAAATGTCACCAATGCTGGTCATAAACGCGCTGCTGAAGAAAAAAGGGCAGGCACTAAAGAAAATGTTCTACAACTGTAACTATGTCAAAAGGCAGTTCTACAGGGAAATCATAGTAACGCCTGACGTGTAAAGAGACCATAAATAGAAATAGAGAAAAATTCTAGGCTCATATTGGGTCACTGAATTGCTCAAATTTGTATTTAAAAAAATGGGAAGCAAACTAGTCTGGCCGAAGGCAATAATGTTCTTAAGACTAAAAGGATGATTAGCAGTGTTGATGGATTTGCTGGTAAATGGGAAATGCTGGCTTTGATGTGTTCTGTCAAGAGCACTCGCTCCAAAATGGCCACAGTAAAATTCACTCCTTCATTCAACAGATATTAATACGGTGCCTGGTACATAATTCTGCAGGATGTGAGAAAGGATACAGTGATGAAAAAGACACTCTACTCTTAAACTTCCAACATCTGACAGAAGACGTAACAGATATATCAGTAAATACAGTGCAAAATAATACAACTGAGTCAAGCCAAAGGTTAGGGGTTTGGAAGAAGAGTTGGAGTTTTTGTTCTCATTTTCATTTGCGAAGGATCACAGTTCCTTCACATATTCACTCACACTAGCCAACGTCAAGAATTTCTAAGGACAAGTTTAGACACTTAATAAAGAACAGCAGTTCCTGAACCATCTGCTTTGCTCTGAAAATAAAGATCCGTCACATGCAAATTTTCATTTTACTCCAACCCTGTGAGAATATTATTGTCAGCTGGGGTAGGTAACATTTGGTTTATAATTGACATGGTGAACAAACCATGCTTTATAAAATGGCTACAATCAGTTTTTCTTTGGGGTGAAAAAAAACAAACCATCATATGAGGCCAAAAGTCACTCACTTTCAGCAAGTTCCTTTGATCCATTTAAGTGTCCTGTTACTAATCTTCCGATGAAGAAATGTGCAAAACACAGAATTTAAAATGAACAACAGAACCTTGTTGTAGTCAGACAAAGAAATATAACAGAATATCCTGAAAGGTTTTTTTTTTCTAAAAAAGGGAAATAATCTCCCAAAACTGCAGATCAGAGTAGCCCAACCCTATGTTGTGTGTATCATTCCTACCTGGTAAGGAACAATACTGCCGTGAGCTGTGCCCCAACGTTTCGCTTCCTTTTGGCCAATAAGATAATTAGCAGCTACCTGGGTCAAACATGCCACCTGCCAGGAGAAAAGAAGGAAAAAAAAAAAAAGATAGTTTAGCCACAGTCATAAGCAGAAGATTATACTACGAAAGTTCTCATTTGAATTTATTTCATGTCACTGAAAAAAAAAAAAGAGAGAGAGAGAGAGGAACAACTCCATCATCATACAAAGAAAGGAAGAGTAGTATTACGTTATTGCGTGAGAGTAAGTATGAATAACGTTCGGCACTCGAAAAGATCACCTGAAGACAGGTTGACCCAGTAGATAAAACCTTGGGCCAGCCGTTAGCATCAAAACTATGGCAAAATACATCAGCAGTCAGTACATTCCTTTCCCCTCCTCACCCACGTCCTTTTACTTACTGTCAAGATGACAACAAAAGAGCCTGTGTCATCACTGAGCAGCTGAACCAGTCATGAGCCATATTCCTCTAAATTTCTCATTTCATGACAAAAATAACAATAATAAACCTCTATTATGTTTAAGTCAGTTCAGTCAAGTTTTCTGTTACTAGCTGCCCAAAGCATTCTTACTGACACAGAGGATCCAAATTATTTGACTTGTTAAAATTCCCCAGTGAATCATCCTCATTTACACAAAAAGTGCTCTTACCTCTCTCAACTTAGTCCTAATCCCACACCCTCATTATTATACTTAGTTCAGTTCAAAAGACCTAGATCTATTAAAAGGATCATCTAAAACCTTAGGGTCAACCTCTGACTCCTGCAGTATTTCATACACATAGCTTGAAAACCTATAATCCAATTCCATATGAGGATAACAGGAGGATAATGAACTTGATTCCCGGTGACCCACCACAAGGAGCTTATGTTCCCACAAATATCCATGCCTCCAAGGGTCCCAAACTGTGGAAAGACAAACCTAATAACAACCTTCCATAGTTTCCAGAGAAAAAGCTTCTGGCCTCGTAACATAATCATGATCTACCATGGGCTCATTTTTCCCGTCCTAGATCATCAGATGTGATGGGGAGTCTCCAAAGCCAGCAATTCAAACAGATCCCAGACTGAGTTTGGCTCCTGGAACAACTCAAGGGGTGGTTTTTCAGGGCTTGGGAAGGCAACCCGTGACTGGCCTCTACCTGGCCCGGCAGCTTGCCTCCCACACAGCCCTATCGACTGGGCTCAGCCTACATGAATCTCCTTAGAGCAGCAGACATTCTCCTTTACTTTATTCTTGGGATTTACACTCATTTTTATGTTCATTTACTGCTCTGTTGAAATTGGAACTGCCTTATGGCAGCTGGTTCGGCTGTACTGCCCAGGTGGCAAAACTAATAAACTTTGAGTCATCCACTTCTGGACCTCCATCTGGTCTCAGGCATTTGAACCATGGAGCATTCCAGGGCTGCCCGGGGCTGCCTAGTGCTAATCACCCTTTCACAGATCACTTCTGTGTCTTCCAAAATGCAAAATCAAATCAACATTTTGTAGTAAAAAATGCACTGGATGGGAAGTGGGGTTTCATGGTTTTTCATTTCTGTCAACTCCAAGTAGTTGTATGACTGTAGGTATTTAATTGAACTACTTTGACCTTCAGGCACATTCTCTATAAAATCTTGGGCATTTGACCAAAACGGCTGGTTTTCTATCTCTTTTTTTTTAAAAGCAGAATTCCTGTATCAAACCGAATAATGCATGAAATCCTAAAATGTGAGCAGGTAATACCCCAAGTGTTCTGGTTGAAGCAGAAGCAGGTCTCCAATGTCCCCCTGGGTGGCATGAACACAGAACACAATTTGCAAAACAGTAAATGGTCTTACATCTGCTTCCAAGGTCTACACCTCTGAGTACTGTTCTTAATAGTCTGGCAGGTACCAGGGATGCAATTGTAGTCATTTTCCCATAAAAGCTTTTCCTGAAATTGGGGAAATGTTCTCAAGTCTGAGATTTTTCTCTAAGAAAGGTTCTTCTTTGATCTACCTCTGTTAGGAGTGGGGGTGGGGGTTGTTCCTTTCAAATAAGTTCTGGTGAAAGTCACTCTTCAAGTTGCTCTGGTGTTACTGGAGGCCAAGGAGTCACATTAATAAAGGTAATTCTTTGCAAGCAAAGAATCAAAAGAGGCTTGGGATTCCTACTTTTTTAATTTCAAAGTCAACTGATAGACAATAGACCAACATTAGCATAGCTGCAGGAGGTGGTGGACTGGGGCGCCTGGGTGGCTCAGTCAGTTAAGCCTCTGCCTTTGTCTCAGGTCATGATCCCAGGGTCCTCTGATCGAGCCCCCGCCTGCTCTCCCTCTGCCCCTCTCTCTGCTCCTGCTCTCTCTCTCAAATAAATAGATAAAAACTTTAAAAAAAAAAAAAAAAAGGTAGGACTGACTGGATGATCACAGGTTAACCTCTGAATCCTAGATTGATCTGAGGTGGTTGACAGGAGTAGGTATGGGCTGGATTCTAGGCTGGAGATCAGCCTGACTGCCTCATTTCTGATCCACGACCTCTTTCTTTCCTCAATTTTGACTTCTGTGTTTCTGACCCTACCTTGCTAAGCTGTATCTTTGACAACTATTTCATAAAAGTAGCCCTATTTAGAGTAAGTCTGAATGGACAGCCAAAACTCATCTCATAGAGATGCCCTATCAATTTCCTCCACACAATGGTAACTCATGAAAACAAAAAAGCATTTCAGAACTAGCAGGCTCCCACTGGGCAGAAAAGTTAGATAAGATTTTAAGCCAGGGCCACCCAAAAACAAAGCATGATTTGTCAGTAACTATTCAGAGGCAAATTTGGGGGTGGGGGGAGAATTCTATTTTTAATAAAAAAGAGAGCAACAGGGTTAAACTTAGCAACCCAGTGTTTAAAAGGGGCACTGCAAATCTGAGAGTAATCTACTATTTACAATGAAGTATTTTAAGGCAGAAGAAGGGGGAGAAAGTCAACAGCTATGACGTGATTATGTATGAAAAATCAGGCTTCCTGGCAATTAATGACAAATTTTCCACAAATCAAAAGAATGCAGGATGTGACTTTTAGGTTAATAACTACATACTGTATATCCATTCTAAATATTGCATTAGATCATTACTTTCATCCCCTAAACTTAGGCTCATTATTTCATCATGTGGACGCTATATAATTTACTCAGAATGTTGCCTTTATATGGTTTCATCTAAACAAAAAGGCCAACTTTGGTTTAATAATAATCATTCTGACAGCAAAACTATTATTTTAGATAACATAGTGGGTCCCGGTATTCTGTGTGTCTAACCAGAAAACCAATGGGGTGGTCAAAGTGGATCTCAAAGGGCACAGCCCCAAAAGACATGATCATGGAAGAATACACCCAATTATTTCCCAAGGCAGCCCCATGCTGTCTGCCACCCCATGTCTCACTTCCACCAAAAGAGGATCAAGCTGCAATAATAGAATCTTTCATCTCCAAAAGGACAATCAACTATGACGAGACAAGTGGGGAAAACAACACTTGAACTCTGGTCCATTACATCATAACTGGTGGATTTTTCCCTCCTGCTCCCTTGCACATAGTCTGGCCTCCAACTGAACTGGGCTGAACACCAGTCATGCTTCACTTCTGCACCTGCCCATCTTTCCATCCACTCTTGAAAGCCCATTTTCAACACCACCATTTCCATTAAGTCCCTCTCATCGCCAAAGCAAAAAACTATTTTCCCCGCCTCTGAATAAACACTACACCTTAACCTGCCTAATTCCAGCTGTACCTTCATAGCCTACCCTGTACTACAACAACACATATAAGATGGCAAAGCTAAGAAGACCTAGATCACTGGTTCCTAAACCTAGCCATGCATCATAATAATCACCTAGAGAATTCCTGGACCCCACCCCAGGCCTAGTGAATCAGACTCTCCAGGGATGCAGCCTGGGGAAAAAAAATAATTTAACCAACGCATCATTCACTGCACACCAGATTTGAGAACCAAAACCTCAGGAAAATCTAGCCAAACCCCTTAATATTAAAGAAGGATAAAGAAAGAAACAGAGAAGGAAATAACTTATCTGAGGTCACACAGCTGGCGAATGACAGAACTTTAAACTACTCCAACTTCAGTGTCCTCCTCCATGCTACAATATTATTCATAGCCGATGCTATCCTTCCTTTTAAATTGGAACTATTTCAGGGTAAGAACTGTGTACTGCAAACCTTTCATACGTTCTCACAGTACCTAACATAGAGCTTCTACACTAATTTTTTTTAAGCACACAAATGAAAACAATAATTATTAGTTTCTTTATTCAACAAATATAGAATGCTGCTTCGTAGAAGGCATTGTGTTGGGTACTGAGTATGCAAAAGTAAATGGAAAGATGCAGGCCTGCCCTCTCTGGACTCAAGAAAAGTGGAGAAGACAACTAACCCGTTACAGGCACTGCCATGGGGAGAAGTTTAAAAACAAAAAAAAATAACATGGGTGAAAGCCCTCAGGCAAGAGAGTAGCATACAGGAAAGAAAAAAAAGGGAAAAGGCAAAAAATCTGAAAGTAGACCAATGTAACGGAAGCATGACAAGAAAAAGACGGGAAATGTCTCTGCACACCTTTCAGAATGATCATTTTATTTTTTTTTAAGTCATCTCTACACCAAATGTGGGGATCGAATTTACAACCCTGAGATCAAAAGTTGCATGCTCCACTGACTCAGCCAGCCAGGTGCCTCTCACCATGATCATTTTTAAATCAAGAATTATAGCACATCATCCTTCTATTTAAAACTCATAGGGCTTCCCACTGCACTTGCAATTAAATCCAAAGAACGGACTGAACAGAGACAAGAAAGAAAAGGGACCAGTTATGCAGACTGTGACAGTCCAGGCATAAGTTGATGATAGCTCAGACTAGGGTGGTGGCAGTAGAAATAGAAAAATTAGTGGGTTTAAGATATATGTTAGGGACAGAATGGACAGAACATGTGAAAGAAAGACTGTATGAGAGGAGGAGGGCAGATAAGATGGTGAGGGAGAAGAAGGAGCTACACTTAATTCCTAGGTTTCTGCCTGAATATCTGGGTGAGCTCTGAAGGCAACAAAAGAAAAAAGGGAGTCAGACAGAGGAACAAGGTGAAGGGAAAGAAAATAAGAATCCACCTTTGCATATGTTGAATTGGAGATGCCTGTGAGACAATCATTTGGGCTGGAGTCATCAGCATATAGAAAGTATTTAAAGTCATTCCCTAAGGGAAAATAGAGAGAGAAAATTAAAGAAATCAGAAATAAGATAAAGCAAAAGAAGATAAGTCTCCATGTCAAAAACAGCCCTTCCTCTAATCATAGGTATGGCTAATGATGCAAGTACAAACTACCAGCGCCAATATACCCCCAAACAGGGGGTAAGTTAAACTACGATATCCATATGTAATAGCAGACAAAGCAGGCATTCCAAATGATACAACAGAAGAATAGAGTACCATGTGGGGAAACGTTTACAATTTTTTTCAACTTGTTATTTTAGAACAGGTGTAGATTTACAGAAAACTTACCAAGATGGTAAAGAGTTCCCATATACTCCACACCCAGTTCCCCTATTACTTTTCTTTTTTTTCTCTGCTTGATTGTATTTTTTATTTATTTTTGAAATTTTAGTTGACACAATGTTACATTTGTTTCAGGTGTACCACATGGTGATTCAACTTCTCTATACTTATGCTGTGCTCACCACAAGTGTGGCTGCCATCTGCCACAATACAACGCTGTTACAGCACGACCGACTATATTCCCTACTGCGCCTTTCATCCCCATGACTTATTCATCCCAATTCCCCTACTATTAAATCTTACCTCAGTGTGATCCATATTTTACAATTAAAGAGCCAACACTGATGCATTATTATTAAAACCCGTATGTTCAGATTTCCTTAGTTTTTCATGTTCTTTCCAGTTCCCAGATCCCACTCAGGGTACCTATCACACCCTATTTAGTTCTTGCCTCCTCAAGCTACTCTTGACTATAACAGTTTATCATACATTCTTTCCTTCTGATGACTTCAACAGTTTTGAGGAGTACAGATAAGATATTTCTGGAGAATGTTACTCGATGGGGATTTTTTTGTATGTTTTGCTCATAATTAAATTATGGGTTTGGATTTATGGGGGTTGGGATTTTTGGATGAAAGCCCACAAAAGTAAAGGGCCATTTTCATCACATTATATCAAAGGTACAAACTATGGATAGGACTTATCACTGTTGGTGTTGACCTTGATCACCTGCCTGAGTGGTGGTTATCAGGTATCTCCATGGCAAAATCACTCTTTTTTCTTCTCCCCTTTTCCACACTGTACTCTTTGGAAGGAAGTCACCAAGCACAGCCCACACCAAAGGGGTGGGGAGTTATACTCCTCCTTCTTGAGAATGAACTGTCCCCACAAATTATTAGAATTCTGCACGGGAACTTTNTCTCTTTCCCTATTTATTTATTCAATCCCTTATTTGTATCAGCACAGAGTCATGGGTATTTATTTTATACTTTGGGTTATAATCCAATACTACTTTATTTTGTTGCTCAAATCATTCCATTTTGGCCACTGGAAGCTCTTTCACAACTGGTCCTGTGTCCCTCTGACATACACCCCCATCACTATGAGGTTTGTCCCTTTTTAGCACTTCCTTTTTTTGTGGCACTACAAAATGCTCTAGGCTCATCTTTATTTTTTTTTTTAAGATTTATTTATTTGAGAGAGAGGGGGAGGGAAGGAGAGAATCTCAAGCAGACTCCTTGCTAAGCATGGAGCTGGATGCAGGGCTCGATCTCACAACCCTGAGATCATGACCTGAGCTGAAACAAAGAGTCAGAGGCCCAACTGACTGAGCCACTCAGTCGCCCCCAGGCTCATCTGTAAATGTCCTGTTCCAGTCTTATAGGAAAGCATAAAAAGAAGAGGAGTCATAAGGTAAAGAAAGGGAATGTTTATTTTATTTATATTATATTAATATATATTATATTATAAATATTTATTTTAGTGTTAACCAGCACCTCATTCATTCACTCATTCACTCATTTATTCAAAAATCTTGATATCACACCTACCATGTGCCAGGAACTGTTCAAGGCACAGGGGATATAGCCATGAACAAAACAGACATGGTTGCACTCTCACAAAGCTTACACTCCAGGGTAAGGTACATTCAGGCATAAACAAACAGGAAAATATTAAGAAATGATAATAGGGCTTTTCTAGACTAGTAGGTTACTAGCAGTAAAAGCCTCTTGGAAGATATTAAACTTAACCTGAGACCTGTAGAAAGCATGTGAAAAATCTAGGGCAATGTTTCTAGGCAACAATGTCAATGAAGAGACTTTACTGTGGTAAAAATTTACCATAGTTCAGAACAGAAAGAAGGTCACTGGCACTGAAACATGGTAAGTAGAAGAGGCAGTAGTACCAGACAGGGTAAGGAAGTATGCAAGTGCCAGAGCATGTAGGTTCTGCAGACCTGGGGAAGGATCTGGGATATGATTTGAAGTGTGATGGGAAGCCACTGATTGTAAGAACTGGATCAGCTGGCTGTTATATGGAATATAAAGGGGGCAACCAAATTATCTCACATGAGGTCGGTATTAGAACCTTTATTTTACACATGGGAAAACTAAGGCTACGGAGATTCAGTATCTCACCTAGATCAAACAGCGAGTTGCTGAACGGCAGAATTATGACTTACATGCAGGTCACTCTACTCTCCAATCCATCCCTACACCACTTACCTCTCTCTCTCTCTCTCTCTCTCTCTCTCTCTCTCTTCACAGACTCTCGGCTCCCACTCTCTCACCCTCATTATGCTTGGTTGCACATTCTGCATCCTTCATCATATCCTTGGCCTCACAGTCTATATTCCCTGCACAGGCCCCCAGATCACTCAAGTGGACTGGAATCCCTACACAATCACTCAGTTGTCCTCCACATCTGCTTAGAAAGCACATCACTAACTGAATCAATAATTCTCCTCCTGTTCTTCTGCTCAACTTCACTCATTCACTAATTATAAAACATCTTCCTGGGAAAATACACTAAAAAAAGAAATGAAGACTTTTAAGACTTATCCTCCCATCAGAAAGAACTGTTAAGATCTGACATCCTTTTCATCCTGACACCATTACTTTACATGTCAAAACTTCCTATGCAATTTAATCCACCACACTCTGTCCCTCACAGCTTAAGGTAAACAAGTCCTTCAGAATCATTAGCACTGAGGAAGAAAAACATTCAGGAGTAGAGAAGGTATTTTGGCTGTCCCATGTTAAAAAAAGAATAAGAATTCTACCTATTCATACTACATTTACCATTTCAAGCTTCGAAGCTGATGATAAAAGCTAATGCTTATTAAGCACATACTGTGTACTGTTCTAAGCATTTTATGTGAATTACCTCATTTCATCCACATGACAACTGTATGAGGGATGCGCTATGATGAACCCATTTTACAAATGAGAAAACTGAGGCACAGAACAGTTTAGAATCTGCCCAAGGATGTGTACCTAGTAAATGGACAAGCCAGGACCTGAATTCAGCTAGCCTAGATTCTGGCATTCATACTACATTATATATAGAATCAGACTCAAAATTTCTGAATGGCCATGATCCTGGGAAAGTTTTACGGGATTGTCCTACCTTGGTAAAGAAAAATCTGCCATTAAACCTCCTTTTCTATTAGGTAAACCTCTACAGATAAGTTTGACCTTAATTATTACATAATACTTGAGATTCAAAGATTTCTGCTTTGCTGCAACTATGTCTTAGCTTCTATTCCAACGTAATTAGAAATAAACTTCAACCTATAAACATTTTACCAGTAAACATTGAAAAAAGACAGTAGAGCTGTTACGTAGTTTTAAAATCTCTACTTTTATTTGTTTAGCAAAGGAAGAACATAATATCAAATCCTTCTCTTCATGGCAATTTTTTAATGAAAGGAACGTACATATTTCACACTTCTCTGAACTATCACTAATGGTAGTCAAATCATATTGATGTTTATGTACTGAACTCAAAAGAAAAAAATATTTGCATTATATTCAGAATAATTTTGCCAATTCATCTGAATCAAAATCAGACATGAGGAAACTAGATATCAAATGCCAGAAGGTAAGACCAGACAACACAGAGAGACAGAATTTCAAAAGCATGTTTAGGATAACACATCAAACATATTTCTTACCATTAACCACTGACCCAGTCAATCATTTCACTCAAAAAGTGGTTATAAATAACTAAAAGAAAAAAATGTGATGAGTAAGTGGAAATATAGAAAAGTAACATTTAATGACATGGTTTACTTATTTAGTCCTGTGATGTCTTCAGTTTCAAATGTTTTCTTCAAATATGGTTTTACATTTTAAATAACTTCATTCTTTAAAATATTTGTATTTGGGGCGCCTGTGTGGCTCAATCAGTTAAGTATCTGACTCTTGGTTTCGTTCAGGTCATGATCTCAGGGTCCTGGGATCAAGCCCCATGTTGGGCTCTGCACTCAGCAGGGAGTCTGCTGGAGATTCTTTCTCCCTCTGCCCCTCCTTCTCCCCCACCCAACACCTACTCCTCTCTTTCTCTCTCAAATAAATAAATAAATCTTTAAAGTATGTGTTTTTAAAAACAAATGAATAAACAAACAAAAAGCAGAATCAGACCTATGAATACAAATGAATAAACAAACAAAAAGCAGAATCAGAACAAACTGATGATCGCCAGAGGGAAGGGGTAATAGGGGGTGGTCAAAATGGGTGAAGAGGAGTAGGAGATACAGACTTCCAGTTACAGAATGAGTAAGTCACAGGAATAGAAGGCACAGCACAGGGAATATAGTCAATGATATTTTAACAGAACTATATGGTGACAGATGGCAGCTACACTTGTGTTGAACACAGCATAAGTATAGAGAAGTTGAATCACTATGCTGTACACCTGAAACTAATGTAACATTGTATGTCAACTATACTCAAATATTTTTTTAATGTCTGTTTTTAGAATAAAGTAATACATTGTCCTGCAACACTAGTTTTAAAAAGAAGTTATGAGAAATGAAAGTCGCTTTTGTTTACTGCTTCCTTCATGCGTTTAGCACAGATATTTAATATTTAATAAGCCCTTATTACATGCAGAGCACTCTGTCAGGTACAGTCAGAGATCCCAAAATCAATAAAAGAGAGTTTTCTCTCTCAATACAGTTAAAATCTATAATCCAAAATAGAAATAATCAGCCCTACAAGAGACTTTAAAAAAAAATCAAGTAGAGATAAAAAATGACACTTGAGCTGACCCTTTGATAAAGAGAATGTAGTCATGTAAAAACAAGGAAAAGGGCCTTTCACATGAAAGAAATAATGGAGGCAAAGTCATGGCAGAGACAGAAAAGTATTGGTTCTTTTTGAATGAATGAATGAATGAATGAATGAATGAATGAATAATAAAAACTGAAATAAGGCATTAAACTGGATGAACAGGAGATCATTAGTGCTCATTACGATGCAATATCAGGAAAGCTGTAAGAACAAAAGCAAGATTAAAGGGGGCTAAGGAATGAATGAAAAGAATACAGGAGCCTGGAGAGTACTTTTGAGGCTTATGTAAAGAAGAAGAGAAGGGAAGGAGAGAGAGTGGACAGCAGCTCACACAGTTGGAGCAGGAAGATGAAGGTTTTATTTTTGAAGATAAAAAAACACCTGAAGTGCATTTAATTAGGCCAGCACAAGGGATCATTGAAGGTGTGGAGTCTTAAGGAAGATTGACAAGGATAAGAAAGGAAATATGAGTGAAGGGGTTATGGTTTAAAATGTCATCTCTCAGTGATGTCTTCCCTAAATAATGACTCAGCAGCAGTCATTTCCTCTTCTAGCTCTCTGTCCATTAGGATGGAGGCTTCATGAGGGAAAGGACTTGTGTGATCTGTCTGCTGCTCTCCCCAACAGCAGGAACACTACCTGAGAGATACTGCAGGCCCTCAGTAATTATTAAACTCATGAAAATGAGTGAATGACACAGTTTTCCTCTAATTTTGGAGAAGACTCTTTTTTCTTAAGATTTATTTATTTATTTTGGGGGGTGGGGGGTGGAGAGGCAGAGGGAGCAGGAGAAAGTCTTAAGCACACTCTATGCTGATTGCAGAGCCCAACACAGGGCTCAATCTCACAACCCTGCGATCGTGACCAGAGCCAAAACCAAGAGTCAGATGCTTAGACTACGCCACCCAGGCACCCCTGATGAAGAAATATTTCAAATGAAAAAGAGAAAATTTGGATGCAATCCCCACAGGAAAGCAGAAGAGTAGGAGGCATCTTCATAGAACGCAAAGAATAGGTTGAGATTTGCCTCTTTGTCCCTCTAAACCCTGGCTCTGCCCACTGGAGTCACACAGAATAAATCCAATCATTCTTTTACCATGTACTAAATGGATAAGCAGAGAGGCTCAGTTAAAGAGCCATGTCAGGGCCCAAGGCCTCACCTTCAGGGTAAGGAAAACAACAAAAGTGGCCCAGGGAGAAAAAGGGAATCTTCAGGAGTCAAGACCTCACTGGGCTAAAAGTGAGTAGAATTAGCCTGGGAGTGGGGGGTGGGGTGATTCTGTAATAGGGGTACCAAGAGGTCCTAGGAGGGAATTCAGAAGCTAAGAAGTTGACTAACGGCTGACTCCCACTGACCCGGTTGATCTCCTTCAATGTTCCATAAAGCCCGGGGACACTGGCTGGCTCAATTGGTTAAGCATCTGCCTTCGGCTCGGGTCATGATCCCAGGGTTCTGGGATCAAGTCCCTGCATCNGTTCTCTGTTCAGCAGGGTGTCTGCTTCTCCCTCTCCTTCTGCCCCAATCCCCCTCCTGTGCATGGTGCTTTCTAATAAATAAGTGAAATCTTAAAAAAAAAAAAAAAAACTTTTTTAATGTTCCATGGAGCCCAAGATGCTGGTTCTTCTATAGAAAGCTGTGGTTCCTTTTAAGAAGAGCTTCAGATACTCTGTTTAGCTGTGCTAGTCCAGGGTAACTTCTCCAATTCTCTATTTGCCACAATTTTCCTCTAGTTCTGATTACCTCTGCCTTTCTGTCCTGGTGACCTTCACCAAAATTGTGTCACTATCTATTCAACACTATTCAATAATGTATTATCCACCTAAAAAGGGGAGGCGAGCACAAGCCTACGCAGGCACAGAATACAGTAAACAGCAGGCATGCTTCAGACTGTGTACCTTCCTTGCAAGTAGGCAGACAGGCTTGCATGGGTCTAAGGTGTGGATGCTGTGAGAACAAAAGAAATGGCAAGCCTGAGAGATATCTGAAGGAAGGAATTGCAAGGTTTGGGAATAGACTCCAGGGAATAGAAAAGAAGGTACAAAGAAGCCCCAGTGGTTTCAGCCTGGACCCTAAAAGGAATGTGAATTTACTTACAGAAATGGCTTTCCTGCTGNNAAGAACCAGGCTGGGGTTTTGTTTGTTGGGGGGTTTGGGAGGGAAATATAGTGACTTTAAGGTGTGGTTGGCATGTCCAAGTGGAGATACCCATGGCTGGTTATATATCCAGCTGCCGGAGCCTGGAGGATGGTGAGAGAAAGCCACAGATGTTCGGTGGCATGACTCTAAGACAGCCACCAGAACTCCTATCCTCTTCTGATGGGATGTCACTTCCATGATTAGATTAATAATCAAGTGACCATCAGTTAATAAAAAAGGAAAATTATGTTGAGTGGGCCTGATCTAGTCAGAGAAACTTTTAAAATAAGGTGAAGCTCAACCAAAAAATTGCTAGAACTAATACATGAATTCAGTAGTCACAGGATACAAAATCAATATACAGAAATCTGTTGCATTTCTATACGCCAATAATGAAGCATCAGAAAGAGAAATTAAGGGGCTCCTGGGTGGCTCAGTCAGTTAAGCGTCTGCCTTCGCCTCAGGTCATGATCCCAGAGTCCTAGGATGGAGCCCTGCGGCCGGCTGCCTGCTCAGCGGGGAGTCTGCTTCTCCCTCTCTCTTTGCCCCTTCCCCCTGCTCATGCTCTCTCACTCTCACTCACTCTCTCTCTCAAATAAATAAATATAATCTTTAAAAAAAAAGAAAGAGAAATTAAGGAATCAATCTCATCTACAATTTCACCAAAAACTATAAGATACCTAGGAATAAATCTAACCAAAGACATGAAAGACCTGTACTCTAAGAACCATAAAACACTGATGAAAGAAACTGAAGACGACACAAAGAAAAGGAAAGACATTGGAAGAACAAATATTGTTAAAATGTATATACTACCCAAAGCAATATACAGATTTAATGCAATTCCTGTCAAAATACCAACAGCATTTTCACAGAGCTACAACAAACAATCCTAAAATTTGTATGGAACCACAAAAGACCCCATATAGCCAAAACAACCTTGAAAAAGAAAAGCAAAGCTGGAAGTGTCACAATTTCAGACTTCAACTTATATTACAAAGCTCTAGTGATCAAAACAGTATGGTGCTGGCACAAAAACAGACATGTAGATCAATGGAACAGAATAGAAAACCCAGAAATGAACCCACAATTATATGGCCAATTGATCTTGGACAAAGCAGGAAAGAATATCCAATGGGAAAGAGACAGTCTCTTCAACATATGGTGCTGGGAAAACTGAAACAACATGCAGAAGAATGAAAGTGGACCACTTTCTTACACCACACACAAAAATAAACAAAATGGATTAAAGCCCTAAAGGTGAGGCCTGAAACCATAAAAATCCTGGAAGAGAACACAGGCTGTAACCTCTTTGACAGTGGCCATAGCAACTTCTTTCTAGATATGTCTCAAAGGAAACAAACAAACAAACAAAAAACTACTGGACCTACATCAAAATAAAAAGCTTCTGCACAGCAAGGAAACAATCAACAAAGCTAAAAGTCAGTCTGTGGAATGGGAGAAGATATCTGCAAATGACGTATCTGATAAAGGGTTAGGATCCAAAACATTTAAGAACTTATCAAACTCAACACCCAAAAGACAAATAATTCGGTTTTAAATATGGGCAGAAGACATGAACAGACATTTTTCCAAAGAAGACAGAGGCCAACGGGCACATGAAAAGATGCTCAACATCATTGAATCAGGGAAATACAAATCAAAACTACAAGATATCACCTCACACCTGTCAGAATGTCAACAACATAGGCAACAACAGGTGCTGGCAAGGAAGTGGAGAAAGGAGAACCCTCTTGCACTGTTGCTGGGAAAGCAAACTGGTGCAGCCAATCTGGAGAACAGTATGGCGGCTTACATCCAGCAACTGGACTACTAGGTTTTTGCCCAACAAACACAAAAACAGTAATTTGAAGGGATATACATACCCCAATGTTTACAGCAGCATTATCTACAATAGTCAAATTATGGAAACTGCCCACGTTCCATCAACTGATGAGTAGATAAAGAAAATGTGGTACACACACACACACAGAGACACACACACTAGTGCGTGTGCACACACATACACACTGGAATATTATTCAGCCATAAAAAAGAATGAAATCTTGCCATCTGTAATAACATGGATGGAGCTAGAGAGTGTAATACTAAGTGAAGTAACTCAGTCAGAGAAAGACAAATACCATGTAATTTCACTCATATGTGGAATTTAAGAAACAAAACAAATGAGCAAAGGGGGAAAAAAGAGAGAAAGAGAGAGGCAAACCAAGAAACAGACTCTTAACTATAGAGAACAGACTGATAGTCACGAGAGGGGAGGGGGTGGGGGGAATGGGTGAAATAGGGGATGGGGATTAAGAAGGGCACCTGTCCTGATGAGCACTGGGTATTGCATGGAAGTACTGAATCACTATATTGTACACCCGAAATTAATATTACATTGTATATTAACTAACTGGAATTTAAGTAAAAACTTAAAAAATAATTAATTAATTAATTAAAGTTAAGCTCAGGGAGACATGCTCCCACTGGCCTTGACAACATAGCCTGCATGAGCTCTACAGCCATGGAACTATATCCTGCCAACAACCTGAATGGGTTTAGAAGAGGACTCTGAGCCCCAAGTGAGAGCCACAGACCAGGAGACACCTTGACTGTAGGCTTTTAAGACCTGAGCAGATGATCCAGCCTTTCCTGGACTCTTCACCCACAGAAACTATGAGGTGATAGCTCTGCTATCTCAAGCCACACTTGTGTTACTTTCCTATGTGGCAATAGAGAATTAATACAAGGCTGAAGCCATCGAAGTAGATGACTACACTGGGTACTAAGGGGAAAGCAGAGGACAAGGGCACAGCACTGGAGTCAACCAAGGAGGGAACAAAAAAAATAAGAGAACTGTAAGGAATCTAAAGGTAGTAAGTATAACAGAAAGATGCGGTGTCTGGAGGCCAAAGGAGAAGCATGTTAGAAGGAATAGTGTTGAACGTGTGTCAAATAGCCAAGTGAGGTCAAGAAGGAGGACAATGAGAATCTTGGACTCAGCAAAAAGAAATCAGCCTTCAAAGGCAGTATCTGTCGGAAGAGTGACTGGAGTGGATATCATAATGCAAAGGATTAAGAAAAGTGGGTAGAAAACAGAAAACTCAAATACAAATAATATACTAAATTTGGTAGTGAAAGGGGGAAAGAAAACAATAGCTGGAATGTGTAGCCAAATTACCAAAAATGGTGTCAAGGGAAGACTGCTCGCGAGCTTACCTTTTTCAGGGTATATAGACTTTAATAGAAAATTAATGAAGACACAAAAGCCTTAGAGCTAAAGGAATGAATCTCTCTTAGTGGAATTTCAGGCATTTCCCCCAAGTTCATGGGAGAAAGATTTTATAATTGAGTCATTTTCCTAAAACCTCTAAGTCGCAGAGCTATATAAAACAGCCCTGCATACAACAACAGCTTATCAACCCAGCCCTGACATGAGAACAGAAATTAATTTACACACTCTGACTACATCTGATCCATCTCACTGATTAAAATCCAAGCATGTAAAGGTGATTCAGATGATGATTCTTCTCTAGCCATGTCGCGTGGCACTGCTCTCCTGAGCTTCTGTGGAACAGTTCCCAGAATAACAGACTCACCTGCACGCACTACCTGATTAAGTTCTTTAGTGGTGACTCTTCTTGAAGTGTCCTCATGGGAGTTCAAGGGAAAGGCTCAAAGCCCAGTGTGAATTAGGACAAGAAATCATGTCAGTGACCAAATGATTCAGCAGGTAAAATATGTGTTATGTCATTACACTTCAAGCAAAAATTCATGCAATGAATATAGGTACACAGTGCCAAGGACTGCCATGTTAGTTAACAAAACCAACTCAGTGATTTAAAAAAAAAACAACTCTAAGGAGAAAAAAACACATTCTAAAATTTTATATACTAATTCTGTTTAACTCGAAAGCTTTAATCTTGAATTTACATTTCATTGCTTCATTTAGCAAATATTTACTGAGTGACTGCTTTGTTACAGGCAGCACGCTAGGTGCTGGAAGCATAGTCATGAAAGATAAATTCTCTGTCCTCGTGGAACGCAGAATCTAGTGAGAAGACCTGTTAAACACGTAAAGTCTAGTGAAGACTTTGGGGGCAGCCATCTGACTGGAAGCAGGCCTCGGGGACTAGTCTCGAAGTTGATTTTGCATGAGAACCACAGTCTTTTCACACTTCCCTGCCTCCTCCTGCCACCAACACACAAAATGCTTTTGGCAAATATAACTGCCATATTACAGCCATCTTTACTAATTTGAGAGTCACTTCCCGGAAACAGAAACAAGAATACTCCGCGATCTATACAAACACAATCTCATCTTTGTTCTTGCTAACATCTCACCAGAGATCAAAATCAAGGAAACTGATTTCAGAGCTTTGCTAACTTACATCACAGACAGAACTCATCCACAACAGGCCACGTGGCAGAAGCTGGATGGGTGTTAAGATCTAACCTGCAAATTGTGGACGTGTTTGGACTTTTCAACATCACCTCTAAGAGACCTCAAAGGTACACCAACATAATCAGCCTTTGATGACAGACTGTATCATATATCCATATTCTCGTATGCCCCTAATTTGGGACATTTGCATATGATCTGCATTCTAACATAGCCACAAATCTGTTTTTATATGCTAGAAGACTGTAATATGATAGAACCCTTAAGGAGCCACTCTGCTTTGTTGTGTCAATTCTCATATTCATCAGACAATGATCATTCTCTTAGCCACATCCTCCACCTACTCCTTAACCACAATTGGAGGGCGAGACAGTTCTGAAGAGGGCAGAGTCTCTGACTCTTTTTGACATCCTCAGCAGTTTGGCAGAAAGAAATCTGGATCCTGAGTCTCCGTCTCAGCTTAGCTCCTCACAACAGAGTTCTGAACCCTGACTCAAGTTTGCAAAACATAACCAACTTTCTCACAGCTCTGTTTGTATGATTTCAGGATAACATTGTAAAAGCACTTTGAAAGTACGCAAAAGGAAGAATCATGAAAAATTATCCTTTAAAAAAATATATTTGATCCAAGCAAACACAGACCAAACAGCTAACATGGAGTTTTACTATATAACAATTTAGCAATTTCTATGAATTAGATTGGTGTTTCCCATCTTTCATGAATACAAGTAATCCATCTAGGAAAAACAATTTCCACAGATGGCAAAACACGTTAGTCAGCTTTAGAAATTCCAAGTATATTGATTGTTTTTATTAATGAAAGAAATTTCTGAACTGCAAATTTTTTTAACTTTTACAAATATTAAGCACACATTAAAACGCTGTTGGTTCAGAAAACTACCAGTGGAACTGTTGATTAAAAATCAACATTTGCCCCTGAAATGAATATAACACTGTATATTAATTATACTGGAATTAAAATTTTTTTTAAAAATTAACGTTTACCCGAGACTGTGGACTCTGGGAAACAAACTGAGGGCTTCAGAGGGGAGGGAGGTGGGGGATTGGGATAGGCCGGTGATGGGTATTAAGGAGGGCACATATTGCATGGTGCACTGGGTGTTATATGCAAGTAATGAATCATGGAACATTGTATCAAGAACTGGGGATGTACTGTATGGTGACTAATATAACAAAATAAATATTATTAAAAATTTAAAAAGGGGGCGCCTGGGTGGCGCAGTCGTTAAAAGCGTCTGCCTTCGGCTCAGGGTGTGATCCTGGCGATCCAGGATCGAGTCCCACATCAGGCTCTTCCGCTGGGAGCCTGCTTCTTCCTCTCCCACTCCCCCTGCTGTGTTCCCTCTCTCGCTGGCTGTCTCTCTGTCACATAAATAAATAAAATCTTTAAAAAAAATAAAATAAAATAAAATAAAAAAAAATAAAAATTAAAAAAAAATAATGTTTGATTGAATCAAGCCATTGATTAAATTTGCAGTTGGACTATAAAGTAGCAAAAAATGATTTCCAATAAGATTTCTAAGACAAGTTATCAGCGACTGACTGCCAGGGGTTGCAAATTGGCAGTTCATGAGCATGATTCAGTTCACCACTGTATTTTGTTTGGGCTATGTAGTACTATTTCCAAAGTTGAAAAGTTTTATATAAAAATTCAAACCTCTTACTTCAAAAATCAGAAATCTGGCTACACTGGGCAGTGGTATGGTAGAACTAGTTTATGCTGGCTCCGCAGAGTTGACTGTTAATACCTCCTCCAAACATGTTCACTAACAATTCCAGTAGAGGCTTGAAATTAGCTACGTGGAAAAATTTACACAAATGAGAACTATCAAATGCTATAAATCACAGCTCTTTTTTTTCTTGAAGAAAGCCAGTGGAACATTTCCAAGCATATGCCACACTAGGGACCACAATCTCACATGGCGGCAAATGCTGGAGTGAGTGGTGACGACGCCCTCCTTAGCCCATCTCCACCACCACTCCCTACTGTTTATCAGGGTGAGTTCACTCATTTTAATTACCTGTCTGGCGTATTTTAGTATTTACCTTTGCAACTCCTGGTTTACAGTCATACTCTCTTCAAAATAACTCTCAGATGAAAAACAAAACAAAACAAAAAAAAACCTCTTAGATGATAACAAAGGAGGAAAAAAAAAAAACTAACCCACTATGCTTGCTTGATAATTAAAAACAAAGACCAGGCTTAAATTCAATACTGTTGGACAAACTGAAACACCATCTTTAGATTCCTTCTCCCTTTTCTAACCACGGTGTTGTTTAGGCAAAAAAGAACACTGTGATGATTTTCAAGTCATAAATTAAACAGTTAGCAAAAATAGGTATTTTTTAAATAAGAATATTGTTTAGTTGTATAAAGAAACAAAAAATGAAAAACAATTTTTATTTCTAGGGGGAAAAGATCATCATTGCTTCACAAAACTATGAAGGCTTTCGGTTTGTCTGCAGACAAATGGCTATTTGACAGAAATCCTGAAAACCTGGGCAGGAAAATTCTGACACAAGACAAACCTCTGATTAAATGACTCTCGATAAGAATGTCTGAACATGAAATCAGATATGATAGTGGTCAGGAAAACTCCCTTTCATGTCACATTACGTGGGTTCACACACAGATGACTGTTGCTTCTCCTGCCCTAATACATAGGTCTGTGCTGCCAAAGACAATAATGCTTTCATTTATCCCTGCCTTCCCTTGGGGCATGAGCATCAGAGTCCTACCCACCAGAAGAAAAGCATTTTCCAGAAACCACTACCACAGTTCCAAGAACAAAGACAGAAGACAAAATCTGGGAAAGAACACAGACCAATGGAAGTTCCCAAAACAGTTCCCACCAAGGTTCTGTATTTCTGGATACTGTCCTAGCAATAATCACCACCACCATAAGGAAGGGGCAATATGGGCATCTGTCAGGAGTCTCACCTCAATGCAGCACTTTTAAAATTCAATCTCCTCTCCTGTACTCCCCACTAAACTTGTTTTCAGCCTCAGATCTACTTTAGCATGATCACTGGCCTTTTCTTTTTTTCAAGGTGCCCCAAAATAACAAGTATTTGGAATTCTATCCTAGCCCCCAAAATTATAATAAGCTCAATTTTACTGTAGCAACGAATCAAGGATAGTAAAGAAACAGGAAGAAAGGAAAGAAATAGAAAGGGAGGAAAGGTGGGAGGCACAGAGAGGAAGAGCAAAGAAGAGACAAAAGCGTGTTTTGAGGTAACATGAAAGAAAGGGACCAAGATGAAAAAAAGAAGAGGGAAAGCAGCAGATCACCCTTAATATAAATTTTGAGCTGGGGTAGAATCCAAATATTATTATTGATCACTGTGAAAAACGTTTTGCCTCTGATTTTCGACATCATGTCCCATATGTGGGACATTCTCCAGTATGGGAAATGGAAAAGAAAGCTCAGGAAATGATCCAGCTACACTTAAAAGGAGTTTGTTGATATTGCCAAAAACAAAAACAAAGCAAAACAATAACAAAAAGAGCACGAATTTTACCTACATTCAGTAATTTCTACTAGCTGTACTAATTTATGTCGAGCTTTGTTTCAGTCTATTGATTTTCACTGATACGATGCTAAAGGCCTGGGCCTCGGTTACCATAAGATTAACGGAGTGTTTTTGGTTTTTTGTATTTTAATTCCAGTATAGTTAACATGCAGTGTTGTATCAGTTTCAGATGTACTGAGTTCTGTCACTACAAGAACTCAAGGTGAGCCTGAGTGCTTCCACTCAAAATTCTCAGGTTTTATACTGCAGCTAACTGGTAAGGAAGTATCTCCTGGACTTAGAACAAGTGATCTCAGCCCTCTGCCTAGACTAAGCTCCAGCCAGCATCCGCGGGTCTCAGCTGCATATAACGACAAGAAGCAATACGTCATCAGTGTTTTTAGTGTAATTTTGGTTGAGGCATTGTAGCATGCACATTCCCTCAACTTAAAAAAAAAAAAAAAAGGCAGTAGCAAAGTACGACTTTTACTTTTCAATGTCTATATTCTAAATAACCGTAAGACTTAATCAAAAGTAAAGACTTTGGGTAAAAAAATCGGCCTCTGCTGCAACCAATATGCTCCTGAATGTCAGGACATGCAAAGTTAAGGAAGGCAGTAATACGGTGAGTGTGCAGAAGAGGGGTCGAGGAAAGGAAACAAAACAGGAAAACTAAGGTAGAGACAACGGTAATACTGATAATATAATAATAAAAGTTAACGCTTCTTTAGTGCTTCCTATGTAATGGGCCCTGCAGGAAGCCCTTGACGTACATTAATGCCTTTTAATCTTTGCAGCCACCGTAGGAGGCAAACTGTTGTTAGCCCATTTACTGAACGAGGACACTGAGGCAGAGAGCCATTTTATGACTTGCCCAAGGCAGCTACTAGTAGCACACTGAGGAGTTAAATCTCAGCACCCTGGCTGGAGAGTCCATGTTCCTACCCACTAGCCATAGTTTAAATAGGAAGGTTACCAAATGGAGAGATGTTAATTCAACAATAAGTTTAAATTTAAGTTCTAAAACAAAAAACAAAAAACAAAAAAAAACAAGAACTGAGACGTTACCTTGTAAGGAATACATGTTGCAGTCAAATTTAAATGTTCTACCTGATAAACACAATATAAATTGTAATGTGTATTTGGCAACAGGTAACGAGTGCAATTACAAACATTAGAAATGCATATAAAAAGCCTTCTCCAGAAAGATGGGAGCACAAGATTTCAAACACCAAAGAGAGCGGATTTCTAGTGCAGTTCCTGAGCCCACAGTGCCATCCAGTGATAAGGTAGGTGAATCACATGTCCATCGTCTTCTGCAGGTTACCATCTTTTTGTACAACTAATCCAGAATTTTCACACAAAAAAAGCAAACTTACATGAGTAATACCTGTCTTTTAATTTACTATAACTTTTGCCAAATGACCCTTACATTTAAGTTTCCCCCCACTCATTTCTTAATTAAACACAATATGACTTTGACAAGAACAACCCAAACTATTAACTTGAGGGGTAAGAAAGGTTGCTGGTAATTTAGTAGAGTACTTCATTTTCCTCAAGAAATCATTCAAACTATTTATTCATAGCATCTGTCACTCAGTCACATTACAATACTGTCACCATTGAGAGTACTGCAGTGCCTCTCAATATAACTTTTCAATTCGTGGATAATGGAGTTCAGAACGAGTCCGGGCCGAGGGCTGAAACACCCACTCCAAAGAGCAACGCCAATTGCGGGGAGACCCCATCAGCAGTACCTGCACTGTGGACCTCCAAAAGGAAGCAGATGTAGCACACAGAGGTGGAAGAGAGACAGAGGTGCAGGGAGAGGAGCTGAGCAAGCATCAAACAAGGCAAAATTTATCAACAGACTTAAATAGACAGGTAATTATTTTTAAAAAATTCTCCCACCAGGAATGTTTGCAATATGACTTCACTGAATTCTAAAGTTCAGTTTTCATCTAAAACCATATTATATAGCTGGTTATATCCTAAGACAAAATAATTATATATGTCCCTGGAAGTCATTCAAGAAAAATTCATTAGTGAGTTCTTTTAATAAAACCTTTTTTTCCCTGAAATATTCACCAAACTTTTAATAGTAGTTATTGCTAAGGAGTGGAATTTGAAAAAACTTCCAGTTACTAAGTTATACACATTTGTATATTTTTAACATTTTTTCTGAACGTTTCTTCTGTTGAAAGTGTGGAAAAGTCCTATGCTCACTCTATTACAGTCATCAGGAAAAAGCCCTTAATAAGACATTCATCTCTCTTTTCTATATATCCCTTATACATTTCAATCATTATGCAATTGATATGTTCACATAACACTTCTAAAACTCAGCTTTTTGCTTAAAATAACAAATAACAAAGAACTACTTACAAATCTAGTTGTTTGGTCGAGTATATTTCCCAGTTACTAGCTAAGCCAGATTTTTAAATTCTCTCATTTTTAAAATGCCATGATTGATAACATGTCTATGGGTGTAAACATGATTAAAAAGACAAATATGTGAACTCTCGTCACCAGTATGTGAGAAGTGGAGTCTGACTTGAGGTTCATGTCTGTGGTCCCTGGAATGTCCCTCTTTCCAGCTGTTTTCCTTTAAGTCAAGGGTTCAGAATGAAGAAGAGTTCCCACACTCCTAGACACTGTAAGTCACAGTGACCAGTCAGCGACTGATTTTCAGCTAATCCACACTGTCATTGCCTAAAGTTGTGTTCAATTTACCTGACGGTCAGAAAACTAAGGTTCTTTCTAAACCATTCTATGTTCTTTTAGTTCCCTGTCTAGCTAAAGGTCCCATGGAAGCTTGCAGAGCAAAAATCTGAAGTACAGTGATGCCTGTAACTAAACCCACAGGCCAGCCAAAAAAGTTACATCAGGTATGACTCGTGTTTTCATTAGAAATTATTTGGGATCAGGGTGCCTGGGTGGCTCAGTCCATTCAGCATCGGACTCTGGGTTCCCACTCAGGTCAGTATCTCAGGGTTGTGAGACTAAGCCCTGTCTCAGGGCCCTGCACTCAGCGAGGAGTCTGCTTGAGATACTCTCCCTTTCCCTCTCCCTCCCCCCTCTGCCCCTACGTGCATTCGCTCCTATGTGCATTCGCTCCCTCTCTCTCTCATATAAATAAAATCTTATTTAAAAAATTTATTTGGGGGAATTTTAATGCCACTTAACTTTAAGAGTATCAAGATGATATATGGAAGAGATATACCTTGCAGGTTTACTCTAAGACACACCTTCTTTTAAAATTATAACACACAGGTCCACTGCATCAGAGTCACCTGGGATGCTGCTTCAAAATGCAGGCTCCTGGGACGCACCCTGGGGGGCTCAGTCAGTTAAGCATCTGCCTTCGGCTCAGGTCATGATCCCAGGGTCCTGGGAACGAGTCCTGCATCAGGCTCCTTGCTCAGCAGGGAGCCTGCTTCTCCCTCAGCCTGCTGCTCCCCCTGCTTGTGTATTCTCTCTCTCCCTCTGACAAATAAATAAATAAAATCTTAAAAACAAAACAAAACAAAACAAAAAAAACAAAATGCAGGCTCCTGAGTCCTGCCCCAGACTCACTGGAAGTGAATGCTTGAGTGTGAGGCCCAGGAATCTGTTTGGGTTTTTTGTTTGTTTTTTAATCTCTCCAGAACCACAACATAGCCATTAGAATGGCCAAAATCTAGAACACTGACATTGCCAAATGCTGGCAAGGATGTAGAACAACAAGAACTCTCATTCACTGCTGGTGGGAATGTAAAACAGTACAGCCACTCTGGAAGACAGCTTTGGGGAGCCTGGGTGGCTCAGTCGGTTAAGTGTCTGATTCTTGCTTTAGCTCAGGTCATGATCTCAGGGTCGTGAGATCAAGCCTCACATTGGGCTCCATGATCAGTGCTGAGTCTGCTTGAGATTCTCTCCCTCTCCCTCTGGCCCTCCCCCCACTCACACTCTCAATCTCTAAAATAAATAAATAAAATCTTAACAACAACAACAAAAAAAGGACAGCTTAGTGGTTTCTTACAAAACTAAATATACTCTTACCATACGATCCAGCAATAACACTCAGTGTTATTTACCCAAAAATCTTAAAAACTTACATCACTCAAAAACCTGTGTGTGGATGTTTATAATAGCTTTATGCATAATTTCCAAACCTTAGCTTTATTCATAATTGCCAAAACTTTGGTTATTCATAATTACCAAAGCTGCAGTACATCCAGAGATTGAAATATTATTCAGCACCAAAAAGAAATGAGCTACCAAGCCATGAAAAGACATGAAAAAACCTTAAGAAGCCAATCTAAAAAGGTTACTTACTGTATGATTCCAACTATATGACACCCTGGAAAAGGCAAAACGAGAGAGAGCAAAATGATCAGCAGTTGCAGGGGTGGAGAGGGAATGAGTAGGCAAATACAGGGGATTTTTAGGGTAGTGGAAATATTCTATATATTATAATGATGGATATATGTCATTATACTTTTATGTAAACCCACAGAATGTACAACACCGAGAATGAGCCCTAAGTTAAACTACAGACTTTAGGTGATTATGATATATCAGTATAGATTCATCCTTGGTAAAAAATGTACCATTCTGGAGAGTAATATTGATAACAGTGTAGGAGCAAGAAGTATATGAGACAACTCTGTACTTTACTCTCAACTTTTTTATAAACCTAAAACTACTCTTTAAAAAAAAATTAAAAAAAAAAAGTTCCTTCATGATTTGCATACAGCCTAAATTTGGGAATCAGTCTGTGGAGCAGCAGTTCTCAAACTTTGCTGTACATTAGAATCACCTGGAGAACTTTCAAAAATCCCAATGCCCACGGGGCGCCTGGGTGGCACAGCGGTTTAGCGTCTGCCTTGGGCTCAGGGCGTGATCCCAGCGTTATGGGATCGAGCCCCACATCAGGCTCCTCCGCTATGAGCCTGCTTCTTCCTCTCCCACTCCCCCTGCTTGTGTTCCCTCTCTCGCTGGCTGTCTCTATCTCTGTCAAATAAATAAATTTAAAAAATCTTTAAAAAAAAAAAAAATCCCAATGCCCAGGCCATATCCCATACCAATTAAACCAGAATCTCTCTGAGGGTGGAAGACAGGCAGCACTTCTGTAATTTCCAAGTGATCCCAATGTGCAGCCAAGTGTGAGCACTGGTTATGAAGGGATAGCTCACAGACCAAATTCAGTATTCCTTGGTGTCTAGGCACACTCAACTTAAAGTTTTTAACAATAACAACAAGAAAAAATGTTTAATACCCACTTAGTCATGGTTGCAACAAATAAAACCTAACACCCTGCCATTAAGAAAAAATGTTAAGTATGGTTTAAACATGGAAAAATACTTATTACCAATATGACAACATACAAAGAAGGGGGGGGGAGTTTTTCAACAGTCTGAGCCAAACAAAAAGGAAACTTATTAAGTCCAGCCTTCATTGACAGAAAACTTATGCTCTGAATATTGTAAATCAGTTTCATTACATAACTGATGGAGGAAGTGACAAATATTGTACATTTTTTTCACACTGTTACAAATCAATATGCAACTGTTTGGGGATATTTATAAGATGCTGAAGCAGAATGTGTATGAAAACAAACTAAATATTAGATTCAGTACCAATGTCAGAGAAATAAAATGATTTCTCAGGTCAAATCTTTTTTCTGTGGTTAAAAAGACTTGACAGACGCACTTGGTTTTCGCTCAGTGGCTTACAAGACAACACGTTATTAAACTTGAGACAATATATCCAAACACAGTGGAAAACTACAGTCACAGAATTTAAAAAGCACATTTCAACCCAAAGAAGTGCAAATTTCAGGCTCAAACTGGGCCTACAGACTGAACCAAACACAAAAAGATAATGTACTCATCTTACTATTGTGGCCTGGCTTGAGTTCAATAAAATCAAAAATATAAAAAATTATAGAACTCTTTGGTGGAAAGGAAGTCATCATTTCAGAAAAGACTCGATGATTTATGTGATTTCAAATCACGCTTTAAGTTTTTGCAGCTTCCTTTAGAGAAAACCTCAGAATACATTTCTATTATCATCTATCCTGTAAGTGTGGTTCAGTTTCACAAAGAATTGATTGAACTGAAAACAAACTATCCCACCAAGAGGACACAGTGTTCCTGGAATTTAAGAGATAAATATATGGATTCCAGAGCTACCCTGAAATTTCTGGCAATTGTCTCTCAGCAATGTTTTTTAAGTCCTCTGCCCTTGTGAAAAGTCATCTAAAATATAATACTGCTGAAACTAAAAATGAGTACCATAACCGGTGATGCAAAGCTTGACTCAGAATTGATACGGACCTTCACACGCACAGAACATGAGTTCTTTAATATCAACAAAAATTTATACATAAAACCAAACTTTCTGCCACTTTCTGCCACAGTCACTTGTGCCTGCTATGGTGGTGAATTAGTTTCCTATTGCTGCCGTTACAGATGGCCCCAAATGTAAGGGCTCAAAACAACACAAATTTGTCATCTTCCGGTCCTGGAGGTCCGAAGTCTAAAAATCACTGTCACTGGGCCCGCAAGGCTGGTTCTTTCTGGAGGCTCTCTGGTGAGAATCTGTTTCCTTTCCTCTCAGAGCTTCCAGAGGCCATCTGCATTCCTTATGCGTGTGGCCTCTTTCCTCACACCACTCGACCTTCCTGCTATCACTGCTGTATCTCAAACTACTGACTCTGATCTTCCTCCCTCAGTCTTATAAGGACCTTTGTAAGTACAAAGGATAATCTCCCCATCTCAAACTCCTAACTTCATCACATCCACAACATTCCTTTTACCATGGAAGATAACATATTCACAGGTTCTGGGAATAAGGACATTGACATCTTTCAGGGCCATTGTTCAGTCTACCATAGATGGTAACAGATAAGAAGCAAACGGTTAAACATTACTTTTCCCTTTTAACACAAGTGGGCAAAGGATTTCTTTTACTAGAATTTCTAATACTAGAATTTCAACATATCTACCCATTCTCCAGAGTTCTAAGACTATTCTGCCCACTGCAAAAGCCACTAGCTACATGTGACCATTGAGCCCTTGATGAGGATATTTCAAATTAAGATGTGCTGTAAGTATAAAGCACATATCAAATGTGAAAGACTTAGGACAGAACAAAAAATGTAAACTATCTCCTTCTTAATTCTGTATCAATTTTACAGTGTGAAATAAAAATATCTTGGGTATATTTTGTTAAATGAAATATATAATTAAAATTAATTTCATTGGTTTCTTTTTACTTTTTTTACTGTGGCTATTAGAAGATTTTTAATTACCTATGTAGGGAAGTAGTACTTCTTTGATGGTTAATTTTATGTGTCAACTTGACCAGACTAAGGGATGCCCAGATATCTAGTAAAACATTATTTCTGGTGTTTCTAGAGAAAATCAGCACTTGAATAAAGAGCAAATGAAGATCACCTCACCAATTCAAGCTGGCATCATCCAATCCAATCCATCATCCAATCTGCTTAAGCTGGAACACCCATCTACTCCGGCCCCTGGACATCAGTGATACTGGCTCTTGGGCCTTCAGACTTGAACTGAATTACATTATTGGCATTGCTATATCATATATTATATATATATAGCTATAGTGTGTGTATGGCGTATACACACTATGTATAGTGTGTAGCTATACACATATACACATACACTATAGGTCTTTTTCTCTAGAGAACTCCAATCAATACAACTTCCAAAATGAAAACACTGGAAAAATTCTCAAGATCAACTTTTTCAGAACCTGGAAGTTAAGCAAAGCCTTGGAACAACTGATGAATGATTATTCAAGAAAAATGACTGCTTTCAACTAAGAACAGTAAGCTTTATGTCTTAATTTGCCATAATTCCCTCCACCTCGACCAGTTCTGAGGCAACCTTGAGAATCAACAGCCTCACGGGTAGCTGAGAACACCAGCAACCGAGAAGCCACAGAATTAAGCAGAAAGAGTTTGAAGCTCATGAAAAAGCCCCACCACCAGAAAACTGTCACTATTTAACCTGTCTGGCAGTGCCCTGGAAAAGCCCCATTTTCAGGGTTGCTTTAATTTGACTTGCCTCAGAGCTTACTCAGTACAAAAAGCCCTATCCTGAGGACATTTGTGAAAAACAATCAGCAATAAGGGTTTAATATCACAGCTAGCTGAGGTGACAAACAAGAGGCTACCCAAAAACTTAAAAAGAAACGCTGGGTAAAGAGATGTCCATAGGGAATATCGAAAAGCTCCAACATATTCCCTGGGATTCTAGAAGGCCACACGCATGTGCAAGGCCATGTGCATGGCCATGTGCATGAACAAGATAGACCTGAGAAGGCCTAATGCTTCACTAACAGCCAACCTTCAGATTCCGCACAGACATGAAGTGAAGGCTAAGGTAGAGTTCTGAACTCTACCCCAACACACACAGAGCAAAAGCTAAGAGATACATTGGTTAAAGGCAGTTAAGAAATGCTCTGCCTACCTTCAGCAGTCTAACCCTACTTCTCCTCAGACAACTGAAGATCTCTGGCCAGGTTGGCTCCCCGGTGTGGTCTGAAGGTCTGAGGACAAACAAGTCAGACTGCCCATGCCTGTGAGGGCTAAGGACCCCTTTCCTTTCCTCTCCCACTCTATCCCCCTGAGGCCTCCGTTCCCAACACGTGATGCGCTTGCCAGCAGAAGCTTGTCCAGGGCCAAACCACACACATTTTGAACTCAGATAGGACCCTTCCTGATGCTGGCTGACTCTCAGCTGCCTTACTTCTTACAGGACCCCCTTTTTTCGTTTGTTCCTGAGGATCCAGCCACCACCTTGATCTCAGGCAAAATACATCCTTACGCGTTTGGAGTGAATCCAAGAATTCCATATACAAATGATGATTCAACAAGGATTCCAGCACATACCATCAGAGGACCCCCTACCCCTAAATCCCATGGACCTGGCCACCAAGGAATTTCATTCAAATCGCCTACCAGTACATTAATATAATAACCATGCTCTGGTCTATAACTGCACAGAACCCTTGATGGATCAACAAGTTTAGGTAGAGACAGGCTGCCCCCACCCCCAACCAGCATGAACCAGCTACTAAAGATGAGACCTCCACCCAAATGCCAAAAATTTGCCATTGTCAGGGGGAATGTAGAGGCCACTTTTAGGCAACAGGCTTGAGTAAGGTAAAAGGGCCCACAGTGACCACCAGGCTGGAAGCAAACAGGCTCATTAGGTGACCCACCTCAAAATATCCATAAGCCCTAGCTGACTAATGTGTTACTTACAACCGGTCACAGGTACCAAAAAAGGAAAATTCCACACATTCCCATACCTCCTCACTTCCCCTCTTAACTATCACCCCCCATCACTACCTGGCAAACAGTCTCTCCTTTCCTGTCCTGCCTGCAGGTCCCTTGCAGTATATTCAATAAACTTCTATCTTCTTCACTTTGGAAAACAGTGTGGAGGTCCCTTAAAAAGTTAAAAATAGAGCTACCCTATGATCCAGCAATTACACTACTGGGTATTTACCCCAAAGATACAGATGTAGTGAAGAGAAGGGCCATATGCACCCCAGTGTTCATAGCAGCATTGTCCATAATAGCTAAATTGTAGAAGGAGCCGAGATGCCCTTCAACAGACGAATGGATTAAGAAGATGTGGTCCATATATACAATGGAATATTACTCAGCCATCAGAAAGAACGATTACCCAACATTTGCAGCAACATGGACGGGACTGGAGGAGATTATGCTAAGTGAAATAAGTCAAGCAGAGAAAGACAATTATCATACAGTTTCACTCATTTATGGAACATAAGAAATAGCAGGGAGATCGGTAGGAGAAGGAAGGGAAGAATGAAGGGGGGGGGGTAAACAGAAGGGGGAATGAACCATGAGAGACTATGGACTCTGGGAAACAAACTGAGGGCTTCAGAAGGGAGGGGGGTGGGGGACTGGGATAGGCCGGTGATGGGTATTAAGGAGGGCACATATTGCATGGAGCACTGGGTGTTATACGCAAATAATGGATCGTGGAACATTACATCAGAAACTAAGAATGTACTGTATGGTAACTAACATAACATAATAAAATATTATTAAAAAAAAAAAAAAACTTCTAACTTCTTTAAAAAAAAAAAAGCAAGAAAGAAATTTTCTGCCTAATCAGCAGCTGGCCACTAAACTAACTAAGCACAGACTTCAGTGGCTACACAAGACAAAGAATAAAGACTTTATAGAATTCATTTGGTAAAGTCATTAAACAAACAACAGCAACAACAATGAACCCTCAGGAATGGGAGAAATTCAAACTCCATAGTTTCTACATTCTATTATTTAAAATATCCAGTTTTCAACAACAAAATTATGAGATATGAAAAGAAATGGGAAAGTATGGCCAAGCGCAGGTTAAAAAAAAAAAGGCAGTCAATAGAAACTATCACTGAGAAGTCCCGGTGTTATACTTTCTAGACAAAGACTTTAAATCAGCTACTATTATTATGTACAAACACCTGAAAGAACCCAGTCTGAAAAATTAAAGAAAAGTGTAAGAATGACAACAAGAGTGGAGTCCAGAGGAGAGGAAAGAATACAGTAGAAGAATAAGTATTTAAAGCAATAGCCAAAAACTTTCCAAATTTGACGGAAAACATTAATCTACACGTCCAAGAAGCTCAATGAAAGCCAACCAGGATCCAAAGACATCCAAATCTAGACACATCAGAAACAAACTGTCAAAAGACAGAAACAAAGAAAGAATCTTGAAAGCAGCAAGATTTCTTACCTCATTTCTCACTAAAAATCACAGATGCCATAGGGTAACATATACAAAGTGCTATGGATAGGGAGAATGTCAATCAAAAATTCTATATCTGGCAAAACTATCTTTCAAAAATAAAGGAGTAATTAAGACATTCCTAGATAAACAAAAAAAGGAAAGAATTTGTTGCTAGCAAACCTGCCCCACAAGAAATACCAAAGGGAGTCCTGCAAGCAGAAATGAAAAGAAAAAAAAAAAAACCTACACACTAGACCGTAACACAAATCCACACAAAGAAATAAAGAGCACCAGTAGAGCTAGCTAAAATAAGTAAGCATAAAAGACAGTACAAATATATTTTGCCTATAAATCTTTCTTCTCCTACCTGATTTAAAAGAAAACTGAATAGAGCCTATGGTGGTAAATCTGTGTTGATAAGCATACAATGTATAAAGATGTAATATGTATGGCAATAAAAGCAAGGAAGAGGGAAGGAAAGAAAGCTATATTAGAGCAAAGATTTTATATAATATTCAAATTAAGTTGATACTAATCCAAAATAGATTGTTTTAGATTCAGATGTTAATTGTAATTCCTAGAGCAGCCCTAAAAACAAAGAAAAAAATAATATATATATATTTCATATATATTAAGGGAATTACAGTAGTATACTAGAAAATATATCTATTTAACCAAAAAAAAAAAAAAAGTACTAATGAAGGAACAAAGAAACAAAAAAGACATAAGATATATAAAGTCAATAGCAAATGGCAAATTAAAAAAGCAGAGATTAGTAGAATGCATATAAAAATGGATCCAATTATATTCTGTCTATAAGAGACACACTTTAAATTCAAAACCACAAAGAGGTCAAACTAAAAAGATGAAAGAAGGTATACCATGTGTCATGGGCTAAATTGTGTCTCCTCAAAAATTCATGCATTGAAGTCCTAACCTAGTGCCTCAGAATGTGACCATATTTGGAGGGGTCCCTGGATGGCTCAGTCAGAGAATCTGCCTGAGATTCTCTGCCCCCTCTCTCCCCTGTCCCTCCCCCCACTTGCAGTCTCCTGCACTCTCTCTCTCAAATAAATAAATAAATAAATAAATAAATAAATAAATAAAATCTTAAAAAAAATAAATAAGAATATGACCATATTTGGACAGGGTCTTCTAAGAGGCAGTTATGTTAAAATGAGGTCACTAGGATGTGTCCTAATCCAATATGACTGATGTCTTATTATAAAAGAGAAAATTTGGGGGCACCTGGGTGGCTCAGTTGGTTAAGTGTCTGCCTTTGGCTCAGATTACGATCCCAGGATCCTGGGACCAAGCCCTGCATCGGGCTCCCTGCTCAGCGGGGAAGTCTGCCTCTCCCTCTCCATCTGCCTCTCCCCCGTTCATGTGCTCTCTCCTCTCTCTCTCAAATAAATAAATAAAGTCTTAAAATAAATAAAAATAAAGAGAAAATTCAGACACAGATGTGCAAAAAAGATGATGTGAAAACACAGGTAAACATGACCATCCACCAGCCAAGAAGAAAGGCCTGAAACAGATCCTTCCCTCATGGCCCTCAGAAGAAATCAACCCTGACAACACCTTCACCCCAGAGTTCAACCCTCCAGAATTATGAGAAAATAAATCTCTAATGTTGGAGCCACCCAGTCTATGGTACTTTATTATAATAGCCCCGGGGAGTAATACATCATGAAAATGGTAGCAAAAAAACAGACAAAATAGACTTTAAGACCAAAAAATTGTTACTAGAGGCAAATTAATTCATCTTACAACAATAAAATGGTCAATTTATCAGGAAGACATAACAACTATAAACATATATGAACCTAACAACAGAGCACTAAAGACCTGAAGCAAAAACTGAGAGAACTGAAGGAAGAAAGAGACAATCCAACAGTAAAAGATGGAGGCTTAAATATCTCACTTTCAGTAATGGATAGAATGACTACGTGGAAAATCAACAGAGAAACAGAAGGGTATAAACGCGAATCAAAACCACTTTACAGTAGCTGAAGTAAAACTTACAGAGAATAGCAAGTGGTAGCAAGAACCAGGAAAAATTAGATATTTCATAAATTGCTGGTGAGACTCTAAAATCATGTTGCTTTTTTAGGGGAAAACATGACAGGCCCTCAAAATATTAAACATAACATTACCATATAAACCAACCAGAACTAACAGACATCTATGTAACACCCCATAACAGCAGTAGAACACACATTCTTTTCAGGCACACCCAGAATATCCTCTGAGATAGACCATTCATTAGGCCAAAAACAAGCCTTGGTACATTTTCAAAGACTGAAATTCACACAAAGAATGTTCTCCAGGGATGCCTGGGTGGGTCAGTTTGTTACACATCTGACTTCGGCTCAGGTCACGATCTTGGGGTCCTGGTATGGAGCCCCAAGTTGGCTCCACATTCAGCAGGGAGTCTGCTTGTCCTTCTCCCTGGGCCCCTCCCCCTGCTCATGTTCTCTCTCTCTCTCAAGTAAATAAATAAAATCTTAAAAAAAAAAAAAGACCGTTCTCCAACTACAATGGAATGAAGTTAGAAATTAATAACAGAAGGGTATTTGGGAAATTCACAAATGAGTGGAAATTAAACAACAAATTCCTAAAAACCAATGGATCAAAGAAGAAATCACAAAAGGAAATTAGAAAGTAATTTGAGATAATGGAAAAGGAAAACACAACATACCAGAACTTATGAGATGAAGGTGAAACAGTTCTTAGAGTGAAATTTATGGTTGACACCGCCAATATTTAAAAATAAAAAAACCTCAAATCAATAACTTACCACCACAAGACACCAAAAAAAGAAGGGTAAACTAAACCCAAAATTAGCAAAAAGAAGGAAATAATAAAGAGCAGAAATAAATGAAATAGAATGGACAACACCAATAGAGAAAACCAATGAAATCTAAAGTTAGTTTTTTGGAAAGATCACTAAAATTAACAAATCTTAAGGGAGACTGAGGGGAAAAAAGAGAGAAGACTCAAGTTACTAAAATCAGGAATAAAAGAGTGAGCATCTCTACTCACCTAACAGAAGTAAAAAGGTTTATATGAAAATACTATGAACAATCATATGCCTATAAATTAAGTAATCTAAATAAAATGACAAGCTCCTACAAAGACACAAATTACTGAAACTAAATGACAGAAAACTAAATAAATATATAACAAATAGATTGAATTAGTACTCATAAAACTTACCAAAAAAATTAAAAATCAGGGCTTTTTTCACTTTTCTGATCAATTCTACCAAACAAGTAAAGAAATATTAATGCCAATTCTTCACAAACTCTTCCAAAAACTAAGAGAGAAGGGAACAACTCATTCTTGAGATATACCTGATATCAAAAACAGGAAAAAAAATCCAGAAGAATAAAATTACAGACCAATTCTCCTTTTGAATAGACCCCAAAATCCTTAGCAATATACTAGCAAACTGAATACAGCAACATATATACAAGATTAGACAACATGACCAAGTGAGATTTTTCCCAGGATTGCAAAATTGGTTCATTAATAAAAATCAATCAATGTTAACCAATCAATATCAAATAACATATTAACAGGATGAGTGATGCAAGCCAAATCATGATCTTAATAGTTGCAGAAATAGCATTTGCCAAAATCTAACACCTTTTCTGATTTAAAAAAAAAGAAAGAAAGAAACATTCAGCAAGCCAAAAATAAAGGGAAATTCCTCAACCTGTTAAAGAGCATCAATGAAAACACCGCAGCTCACCTCATATATACTGGTAATGCTTTGCTCTGAAATAAAGAAAAAGAAAAGGTTGCCTGCTCTTGCTACTTCTATTCAACATTGTACTGGAGTTCTTTCTACCCAGGGAAATTAGGCAAGAAAAAGAAATATGAGGCATCCATTTTGAGAAGGAAAAAGTAAAACTATCTCTATTCACAGATGATGTAGTCATGTATATGGAAAATCCCACAGTATCCACTAAAATACACTTAGAACTAGAAAAATGAGCCCAGCAAGGTTGCAAGATATGAGATCAATACACAATCATGTTAAGTTCTATTGCTCAGTGCTGATCACTGTACTTATTAAAAAATTCTCCCAAAAGACAAGTCAAGATTTATTATCTTTGCATACCCTTTGGAATAGCTAAAACATATTCCCAAACATCCCTATTTGCCATAACATTGTATTACTAGCATTGGACATTTAAATATTTAAGTCCATAAATAAATTAATGAATACCGGGAGGGACTTATACACTTGAGAGTAAAAGTGTAGCAGTGTCTGGATCCAGACCGAGTTGAGGTTCTAGCTCTACCACTTAGTGAATGGCTGTGACACTGTCAAGTTACAGTATTATTCTGTGCCTCTGTTTCCTCCTCAGTAAAATGGGAATAGAGCCATTGAGGAAATAAATTAGTTTATATATGCAACGTGCCTAGAACAGTGTCTAGTGTAAAGTAGACATTATACAAGTTTTGCTATGTTATTGAAGACATTCTCAATAATTCAACTTTGGAGAAAACCAACAGCCCACATAATACAGCGTCCACACCAAGGTCAGCAAGTTGATAGCATTTTCCCAGAGTTGCACCTTGGCAGACACTGTTGTTAATAACCACAACAGTCCTGTCTCAATCTTCTCAGTACTGGTCTCCAATCAGCCCAAGTGGCAGAAAAGATTAAAGCTGTTTGCAGTCCTGTGTTGTTTCTACTATCATCCCACTAAAACAGCACCAGAACTCAACTCTTACCCTATGGGCTTGACCTAGCGCCCTGCCAATAAATTCCTTCCCCACTAAAAAAAGATTCTGTTACTGACTCCTAACTTCTAATGGGCCTCCTAACTATAGATTATTGGGTTATTATTAATGGCACAACCCATGTTTATTCTTCAGATGATTATTTAAAAAATGGCCAGATTTAGTGCCAGTGTCAACTTCAAGGGATGTCTTTCAGTCAGTTACATCAAGCTTCTGTCCGTTCCTAGAGCATGCCAAGTCCTGTCCTGCAACAGGTCTTTGCAGTTATTGTCCACTCTCTCTGGAATAATTTTGCCCTGCCTAACAGAAATGCCCCTGTTATCTTTATTACACTGTTTATTTCCATCTGCAAATGTATTACTTATTACTTGTTTTTTATCTACATCTTCGGTGATTACGTAAATTCGATACGGCAGGGAACTTGCTGGTTTACTTATCATTTATTGTATACTCTGGCATATAGCAGATGAGAAACAGGGATGGACAGATGGATGGATGGATGGATGGATGGATGGACGGATGACAAATAGATTCTGTTAGTGCAGATTTAACTTCACTTCTTACTGCCTAAAGGGAGTATCAATAGGTTAAAAAAGAGATGTGAATAATAACTTTTAAGGTGAGAATATATTTAGTATATGGCATTTACCACAACAGAAAGGTAAATTAAAGCATTTCAGAAGATTTTCTATGAAAATAGTTGAAACCGGAGCGCCTGGGTGGCTCAGTTGTTAAGCATCTGCCTTTGGCTCAGGGCGTGATCCCTGCATTCTGGGATCGAGCCCCATATCAGGCTCCTCTGCTGGGAGCGTACTTCTTCCTCTCCCACTCCCCCTGCTTGTGTTCCCTCTCTCGCTGGCTGTCTCTCTCTCTGTCAAATAAATAAAATCTTTAAAAAAAAAAAAAAGAAAGAAAGAAAATAGTTGAAACCAAAATAGTTTCCTTTTAGCCTTCAGTCATCTAGAAAATGAAATCAACCAGAATATCCAAATTGCCAAGTGCTTGAGCTAATCAAGACCTTATTATATATTGCTGGCATGTACTGGCTCTAAGGCTATAAAAAATATTTACAATTATACTTCATCTACATTCTGTAAAGAACTAACGTGATTTTCCTAGAAATTAAATCTCAGCCACTATGCTTAATGTTAGTGGTTTACTTATCCTTTAGCTACAATGATGGCATAATAGTTGGGGCCAAATAGACATGTTCCACTAGGAATTGGTTGGTCCATAACTTACGGCAGGTATAGAGCCACTATTAATCAGCCAACACAGAAGGATATGATTACAACATCTTATTCCACATAAAATTTTCAAACCCCAGAAAGTACAAGGATGAAGGTAGATCAATTAACTCAGCAACAAAAACAAATTGTTCTAACTCTAGTAAGAGAGAATATAGGTGATTCTTATACTGTTAAACCCACCTTTAGGAACAGTCCATTAAACTCATTATTCTACAAGATTCTGCGAAGACAAAATCTAAATTTGGTGAATATTTGTCAACACCAATGGATCTTTCTCCTCAACACTTTTATATCTTGATCTTAATTATGCTTCTATTTTTCAGAACATTTTGAAAGCACCAAATTATTTTAAAGTCTCTTAATAAGAGAATTAAATTAGATCACAATGAAATTTGTCCTGTTTTATTCTTTTCTCCTTTGAGATATTCTCCCACTAGTAATTACCAATTATTACAAATTAAAAGCTCTAGTTTCCCTCACTGTGGTTCATGTCATATAAAAATATGCAATGCCAATGACTATAACGAAGGATTTCAGTTCTACAAAACCAGAGTATCCTCCCAACACACATACATTTCACTGGATTTTCTTTAAAAAAAAAAAAAAAAACAGCAAACCATGTTTTCTGTTGCAGGCAACTTGTATTCAATCCAACCAATAGTATAAAATAATAACATAAAATAATAGATTATCAAAAATTCTAATTTTCTTTGGAAGTCATCTGATTTTTCACTTTTGGGTGTGTCTTTACCCTCCTAATTAAGTCATCTTGATATCATAAATGTTAGTATCTATTTGTATCCCCTGCACTTTAATAAAGCAGTGGGATGCCTTAGGGAGAATGCAGGCTAAAGAATGGAAACTGAGCGAGGATTAAAAATTGGCCTCAAGTAACGAAGGAAGGATAATCAGGCTGACACAGGCGCTCAGGGCAGGAACGCAACAGGCTTGCCGGAAAAGGGAGGTTCAAATGCAAACTCACAGTTCTCTGATTTCTCAAGCTTTCTGATATTAGCTCCTCTTTCTTCCTCTCCCTGCTCCATGCTGTCAACTTCCTTGGTCATAGGCTGCTGCTTCTCTCCCTTCCCACCCTCTGTTCACCCTTCAGCACAATCTTAACTTTCAACCTCCACTTCCCTCCTGGATGTATAATTTCTTTCCTCACAAATCTGGCACATTTACAGACTGTTCTTAAGGGATTTCTTCCAGGGCTGACTTATCAATTAGGCATAGTGTTCACCATACTTCAGAGGTACACAAAATGTTCTAATTTTAATTTCAGAATGAGAAAAAAATTAACACAATAATAATACATGATAATGGATTATATTCATCTTTATACCAATGCAGCTATAATTCTTAGTATTTTTATGGAGGAAAGGACCCACAAAGGCAAAATCATCTAAGGCCCACAGAATCATAATGGGCCCCGAATTCTGAGTCAACCCAGCCCTACATCCTTCCCCACTTAAACCTGCTCCTTTCTAGCCTCATGGGTACAACCCAGACCAGAAGTGACTGTATGAGTATTTATTTCAAAACCTGATTTATGGTAATGGTTGCATAACTCATTAACTGTACTAAAAATTATTAAATGGTCCCTTGAAACAGGGTGAATGTTATGATGTGCAAAACATACCTCACTAGGGCGCTTGGGTGACTCAGTCGATTAAGCGTCTGCCTTCGGCTCAGGTCACAATCTCAGGGTCCTGGGATCAAGCCCCATGTCAGGCTCCCTGCTCAGTGGGGAATCGGCTTCTCCCTCTCCCTCGGCCTCTCATCCCACTAGTGCTCTATCACTCTCTCAAATAAATAAATAAAAATATTTTTCAAAAAATATACTGCATTAAAGCTGTTTTTAGAAAAGATATAAAATTTAAAAAGTAGAAACACAGGTATCTAAAGACACAAAAAGATGAATTTCAGATTACTATCCTTGTTTGAAATTCAGAAACTTATCCATAGAAGTGTGCTACAATAATGACAGCTGAAATTTTATCTACCCTAAATATGAACATGGAGAAAGAATAATGACATCAAAAATGCCAAAACAATCTATATGTGAAAATAATTATGGAAGTTTGGTGCTAAAAAAACTCATTGTAGTAGTAATTAGGGGAGCCTGGTTGCAATTAAGTACAGGAAGGATATTAAAACTTCCAAAAGATATTTCTGTAAGCCACAACAGAAGAATAAGAGCAAGAGAATAATTGGAACCACATCCAAACCCACTTCCTTGTTATTTACCAATATCATCTAAAGAATACTGTTTAGATGCTGACGTTAGACAATCTTCAGTTGACAACTTTAAATTGTATTAAGACTAAAAAAAAAAAAATCAAAGAATTTTATGACAAGGGTTAAAAGTTCATAGCCTTGAAACTACGAAAAATTTGGTGCCCACTTGTAAACCACATCCTGGCAACTGTCGTGTCTCTACAATGAAATGGTTTTGTTGTGGTTGAGGCAATCAACTCTGAGTTAATAATTAGCTACTATTCAAATCAAGTGCAATTTGTGTAATTGTACACTAGATCACTTTTAAGAGAAGGAGTACAAAATTTCATTTTTAGCAACTGATATTGAATGTTATAATCATTCATTTGTCATCCTATGTAATGCAATCAAAATGAGTAGAAAAGTATGTTTTTTGCCCACTGCATGAAATCGCCGTCATTTTCCAAGCAGCTGAAATTAAGTTCAAATGTTATCTGCTTAATGCAGGTGAACATTTATATAAAAAAAGAAAATGAACACATTTTTTAAAAGGTGAAGTTTCCTATTATGTTACTTTGAAAAGTACCTAGAAATAGCACTTCGCATTTACATAAAGCAGAGTTTAATCATTCTGTGCTTTGGTATCTGGATCTAGAATCTATAAATATTATCTTAAATTGAAAGACTAAGTAAAGTTAGTTAAGATTTCTCTATTATGAAAAGTTAAAATAATTATGATAAAATAATTATGTCAATAACCACCTTTTTAATCTCAGCACATTTCTAACATTACAAAATATTTTTTCAATAACCTAATAAAATTAATGCTAGTCATCAGAATGCTTTCTAATTTACAAAGATTTTTTTCACAACCTTTTGTGCACTAGATTCTCAAAACAACCCAGTACTGTTAGTATAATTTGGCCCCCCAAATATTTCCCCTGCCTCTGGCCAAAAAATAACCACACATCATATCTCCCCAGTTACAGTCATATTGTTTAGAGAGAGTTAACTCCATCCTTAGTACCTAGAACGGTTTACGCTAAATAGCATAATTTTTAGTCCTCATTAATTGGTTCAGGAATGGTCACTTAACCCAGTGAAATATATGGTCTTGTTTTCTGGGACTTCTACAAAAAAGGCCTTCCTTTTTCTTCCATGGAAACTGCTAAAAGATTCTGTAAGTTTCCTTCAAGGTACAGTATAAAGATATAAGATCTGGAACCAGAGCTGCTTCAACGATAGCTCCACATAACGAAAGATGGAGAAAAGGGGACTTGGAAAAGGCAGACAGCGCAGGATAGGGTGAAAACAGGGAAGTAAAGAAAGACAGGTGGGAAAAAGACAAACAGAGAAAAAGAGATGCCCAAGGCTCGAGAAGCACACATGAGATGAGAAGAAAAGAAGTAACACAGAGTCAAGAAATAGGGTAGAGGCAAAAAGAGATGAATAGAGTTTGGGCGGCAGTGGGTGAAGAGAATGAAAATGGTCTTATCACCCCCTGTCTTGCACTTCCGACTGGCTTCAACATAAACTATTATCTGTACCACTGCCCTTAGAAACTTAGCACTGTTCACAGCTCAGACGCTATTCTGCTCATGACAACAATAGCATGTATCCAAGGAGACAATGTCTTTGGTTGAAAAGACCACCAACAATGGAATTGCTAGATAAAAAAATAGAGGCCTTGAGAGGTTACAGTCCAGATTCCTAAGCATGACATACAAGGCCCTTAATACTCTTGGCCCAACTGTATCCTAAAACCCTATCCTACAGAGAACTATGCATCACCTCCAGCTCTCCCGTATGACACAGCCGCCTCTACTACTAAGCCTTGAACAGATGTGTCACCTCCCACTCCAACCGAGCTACCACAGCGCCTGGGACACAGTGAGTCCTCAGTTGATGATAGCTCATAAAAAACCCACTCCAAATGTTCCCTTTCTCAAAATTCTCATATTTCAACAGAAACACCCGTCCATCAGGTTAAATTCCGTGATAGTTTTCACTAATTGGATCTAAACATGATTAAATAATGCTCCAGAGGGGTCCACTTTGTCACACTGTCTTATTCTGGCTCTTGGCATGCAGGGTGGGGGCAGGGGGGCCAGTCTTGTTATGTGTGCCCTTGTTACTGAGTGATCCTTTGCTTCCTCTGCCTCTTACTAAATTTGCCTTCTCCCCTGGAGCATCACCATAGGAAAGCTGCATCTTGCCTGTCCCTGGTGCAAAGCTTTGTCTTTATGACGCAGGGAAAAGAGAACCAGTCAGGATATCAGAATCCAGAATTCTTGCTGTAACTCTGCGGTTCAAGCAGATCAACCTCTCCCAGCTTCAGCTTCTTTGTAAGTAAAATAGGAATAAAAATTCCTGCCCTATCCACCTGGGTGGCAGTTGAGCCTCGAACTCTTGATTTCAGCTTAGGTCATGATTTTAGGGTCAGGAGATGGAGCCCAAACTCGCGCTCAGCATGGAGTCTGCTTGGCATTCTTTCCCTCTCCCTCTGCCCCTCACCCTGCTCTCGCTCTCGTGTTCTTGCTCAAATAAATAAATTAATAAAATCTTTTTAAAAATTCCTACCCTACCTAACCTCAAGTGATTAATATGAAGATTATATAAAACAGTAGATCTGAAAATCCATAGCTCCAAAATAAGACTTAATCGATTTTTATTGTTGAAAGGTAATGACAATAGCCAAGATAGGGAAACAATCTAAGTGTTCATCAATGGATGAATGGATAAAAAAATGTTGTGCATATATGCACACACAATGGAATGTTACTCAGCCATAAAAAAAAAAAAAAAGAAGGAAATCCTGTGGTAAAATAGGTGGAGGGGGTCAAATAGTACAAATTCCCAGTTATAAAATAAATAAGTCACAGGGACGTAATGTACAGCATGGTGACTATAGCTAAAAATATTGTACTGCATATTTGAAAGTTGCTAAGAGTAGATCACAAAAGTTCTCATCATGGGAGAAAAAGATCGCAACTACGCATCATGATGAATATTAACCAAATTTATTGTGGTGATCACTTTGCAATATATAGAAATATCATATTATGTTGTACATCTGAAACTAATATAATATTATATGTCAGTTTTCCCTCAATTTTAAAAAAGGTAGTTAATGAGTCTTAAACACACTAATAACTTCAGCAACCTTTGACTAAATTAGCTACAGCAAAGAGGCTAAATCACTGCTACCAGGTTTGCTAAAAGCAAATCATCTTATCATTAGTTGTTTATCAAGTACTTATCCTAACTCCATGGTTTTCTACTTTTTCCTAACCTTTCCTAGCAAACCTAAGGGCCAAAACACATACTCATTGCTAACAGCGAATCTCCTATTGATCTCAAAAGATTGGGAGAGCCCGCTATTTGACAAATACTAGGCTGGGCCTCGAGGATACCACTGTATGCAGGAACAAGCATTATTCCTGCATTCACAGAACTTACAGGTTCAGGGGACAACATGAACAACAAACACGGACACATACCCAAAAGGACTGGAATGCATGTATGTGTGTATGCATGCATGAGTTTGTACTTACTGTACCCTCACTTTGAAACAGCCCTACCAGTGACACCACCCCCCTCCACTCCCATCCCCAGGAAACCACACACCTCCACATCGTGAATCATTGTGTTAGGTGTTGGAGGAGAATGAAACGCTACCATACGCTACAAGAGAATTTCTTCCAAAACTAATTAATCATTGACATATAAGTAAAGCAGTCTAGGTAAAGATCAGGAGACTTAAACAGAGTCCCAAATCCAGGACCAGCCACATAATTAGCAAGTAATAGTGCAAAGTGAAAAAAAATGTAGGGCCTCTCATTCAAAAATAAGTAAGAATCTCAAGGCAGTGATAACAAAGAATTTAAACAAAGCCTAGGACCTTCTGTGATTGCATAGGTCAAACACCCATGAAACCTTCCTGGCTTCCATCCATATTGAATGCGTAACTTGTAGCCAGTCACTTACCCTACCTCACATTCCTTACAGCTATAAAATTAGAGGAGGGAAGAAAAGGCTTTCAGCTTCTTCCCATAACTAACATCTGTGTTTCTCTATTTAGAAGACAGTTCATTCATTTGGAGAGAATTATTTTACCCTTTTATATAACCATTAAAATGCTCACTGTGACTCAAAGCTAATGTTGAAACCCCATACATAGTATTTTACTTTCAACCATTTGGATGTTTTTCTTACCTCTAGACAACTCCTTAATTTTGTCTACGAGAACAAATCTCTAAAGCAGTTTTCCAAGTTAGTAGTCTCCCATGTATGCCATTTAAATCTGAAATTCCTAACTGAGGTCTCCATCTATAAAGTAATTTTTCCCTTGGTAAAATATCTCCTTACACAAATTCGGTATTTTCTTTTTTTCTATGCCTGAAAAATTATCTATTCTGAATCAGCATCTGGGTCTGCTCCAATAAAAAGGAGGCAAAATGTCAATTTGAGAGTTAGTCTACCCTTTTTATTCCACCAGTTTAGTATTTAGCATAACATAACTGATAACCATCTTAACCAGGGGTTCTTAACCTGGAGTCTGTGGAAAGAATTCTGGGAACTAAATAACTTGAATGGAAAAAAATAGTATCTTTATTTCCATCCAACTTCTGACTAAAATTTAGCATTTTCTTCAGTTATGAATGTCAGCAACAAACCACAGGAGTATTAGTAGTACCTATGGTTTGATCACCAGTAAATATTACACATATTTTCACATCATATTATAGTTACTACAGATATCGTAAAATATCATTTATGTTCAACATTACCTCAAAATTGCAATAGTTACTAAGCCCAATAATAGATCTTATGGTTTAATGTGTTAGTAAAAAATCATATATGTTATTACAATACAAAATTGGTTTTTACATTGAAATAACCGCATTTTAATATAACTGGCTTCCCTTGCCATCCTAAGTATATCATTTTACGCATCTAAAAACATAATTCTGAGAAAGGTCCATAGACTTCACCGGACTACTCAAAGTGTCCACAGTACAAATAAGGTCAAGAAACTCTGGTCAAAAGAACTCATATGACAATAAAATAGAACCAAATGTACTCCTGTCTCACAAGCAGTAATAGACTCATTTTAATATAAATAGATTAAAATTCTAATTCAAATAGAAATGTCTACATACAACAAAATCTTCATGGTCTATTTATTTTAACCTAACAATAATTAAGTACACCAAAACAGAACAGCTTTGCTGCTGTCGTTAGTGGGTTTTTTCTGTTTTGTTCTTCTTTGTTTTTGCACATGTGACCATAGGATTTGATATGAACGAGTATAACCCATATACATGTCTTTACACCACAATCTCAAATGTTCTTTGGATTGGTACCTGAGATGACAGTAGGTTACAGTCAATGAACAGGCCTTTTCCCGTTTTATATCTTCGTATCAATCCAGCCATAATGGCTCCATAAGCATAGAGGCCAGTAGCGAGATCAGTCATGGCCACTCCTGGACGAACCGGATCTCCATCCTGGGTTGGGGTGAGAAAAACAGAGACAAATGAAAATTGAAACCATCATATGATTTCTCAAATACTGTAAGATCAAACAGAAGAAAGAATTGTATTTGACATGTGCTTGCAAACACACAAAAAGAATACAACAAGCTGCCACAGCGTGTATCTGCTGCTGGGAAGAATAGATTTATATTTATTGTATTTCTCACTCCATCTCCTACCAACCACACTAAACCAAATCAAATCAAATTAAATCAAATATTTTTAAACATGTCTAGGGGCACCTGGGTGGCTCAGTCAGTTAAGTGTCTGCCTTCAGCTTGGGTCACGATCCCAGGGTCCTGGGATTGAGTTCCGTATTGGACTCCCTGCTCAGCGGGGAGCCTGCTTCTCCCTCTTCCTCTGCTGCTCCTCCTGGTTGTGCTCTCGCTCTCTTGCTCGCTATCTCTCTCTGTCAAATAAATCTTTAAAAATCTTAAAGAAAAAAAAAACATGTCTGAAGTTCCTTCTTAAAATATTTTACCTTGTTTATCCTAAAAAAAATAAATAATTGAATTTGAATTTAAATGAGTAAATCTACTGAAAATGAAAGAGAGTTGTGTTTTTTTTGTTGTTGTTGGGTAGGAGGCTCTCCCAGGAAAAAAGAAGGCAGAAGACCTGGTCTATTCTCCTTAGAAGCACGCTAATTACTGACAAATATACTAATGGTATTTGCTTTAAAAAAAAAAAAAAAAAGAAGAAGAGTACTTATCCATAGAAGACTTTTAGCAGAATACTCTTGTTTTAGAATTACTGTGGAGAACGACCTAGAATCTATAGGTTTATAAGGAATCGGACATCACCTATGCAATTATTAGAGTATAAAATGGAATGTTTCACAGCCTATATTGTTCCCTGTTGTATGAGGTAATACATGTACTTTATTAGAGATCATATCTACTGCTCTGGGATTGAGAGTTTTGTTTATTGTGGGAAGAAAAAATCTGGGGGCCTCTCTCAATGTCCAGGACGTCTGTCTGCTTTTCCTGTGCCTTTTGGTTCCTTGAATCCTTAAAATTACAAGTAAAGCTTAATACTGATTAACATCTTCAATTCATGTCAGTCTGATTTGACAATCCAATCCTTGACCTATATATAAAGATATTAGAACAGTGCCTGGCAAACAATAAGTATCCTATAAAACTTAGCTAATGCTATCATTAACATTATTATCAGTCATTGTTATATTACAGAGTTTCTATTTTGCACTACCTTGAATTGTTAACCCTTCCATCACACGGAATACCTAAAAAAAGCCTACATTTCATCTGGTTGATACAGTCACTCAACCACTTGCTTATTCATTAATTCCAGTTGCTATTTAATCATTTTCAGAAGCTAGTTTTTCCTTTCCTGCAATCCATACATGGACTATGTCAATTATGAGAGTGCCAAATTATGTTAAAACCAAGTAAATGAGAATATATAATGACTAAACTTTTTCTTTGCTTTTCAACACAATTTCAAGGAAGATATAGCAATGAAAATTGGAAACCTCTGGCTGTTTCCTACCTATTATGATAGGAAAAACTTGTAGTGGCTTGAATCAGTAAATTTAAAATTAAATTTGTCATTGGGATTTAAGATTATTTATAGTGTTAAAACTGAGAGACAAGTTCAAATTTAAGTTTATAGACACATTTCTACACTATAAAATGAATAAACTCATATTTTATCTGCTCTACTTCTCAGACCAATAGGAATAAAATAGAAAATAAATCCATTATCTTATATGTAAACTTCCTGAAAAGGGGAAACTATTCCTGATTAATATTCCAAAAACATCATTACATTACCCAGAATAACAGTATGAGATGTATAAGCATTAAATAAATGTTAACTCATCAATATATTAAAGACAACATTATCACTTTTAAAAGTGACAATTTGTGCCAAATAATTTTAGTGAAATGCCAACTAAAACAGGCTTACTAACACACTTTACATTCAAAGATACAAATAGGCTGAAAAAATGAAAGCATGGGAAAAAAATATATCATGCAAACAACAGCCATAAGAAGGCTGGAGTGGCTCTATTAATATCAGACAAAATAAATCTTAAAACAAAACAAAACAAAAATGTCACTAGAGAAAATAAAAAGAGAAAATGGGGTCATTGCACTAGGAAGATACAACAACTATAAGCATATATGCACCCAACAACAGAGCTGCCAAAAAACAAAAAGCAAAAAGTGACTGATTTTAAAGGAGAAACAGACACTTCGGGAATAATAGAAGGAGATTTCAAACTCAAATATTAATAGTGAACAGAACAATTAGATAGAAAATCAAAAAAGAAAGATTTGAACACCATAAACCAAGTATATCTAATATCTAGAAAACAGAAAACACTTCATCCAACAAAATGCACATTCTTCTCAGGTGCACATGGAACATTCTCTAGGACAGAAAATATCATAGTCCTTAAGACAAGCTAAAATAAATTTATTTAAAAGTAGTGAGTTCATACAAAATATGTTCTCAGGTAACAACTGAATGAAACTACAATCACTAACAGAGGCATATTGTGGAAACCCAAAAGTATGCGGACAGTAAACAACATAATCCCAAAACACCAATAAGTAACAAAGAAAATCACATAAGAAATTAGGAAATACCTCAAGATGAATAAGAGGCATCCATATTGGTAAAGAAGTTAAACTGTCGGAGCGCCTGGGTGGCACAGCGGTTAAGCGTCTGCCTTCAGCCCAGGGTGTGAGCCCGGCATTCTGGGATCGAGCCCCACATCAGGCTCTTCCGCTATGAGCCTGCTTCTTCCTCTCCCACTTCCCCTGCTTGTGTTCCCTCTCTCACTGGCTGTCTCTATCTCTGTCGAATAAATAAATAAAATCTTTAAAAAAAAAAAAAAAAGAAGTTAAACTGTCACTATTCACAGACGACATGATATTATACATAGAAAATCCTAGACTTCACCAAAAAAACTACTAGAAGTAACAAATGAATTCAGTAAAGTTGCAGGATACAAAATTAATACCCAGAAATCAGTAGCATTCTATAGACTAATAACAAAATAGTAGAAAGAGAAATTAAGAACACAACCCCATTTGCAATTGCACCAAAAAGAATAAAATACCTAGGAATAAACTTAAAGAATGAAAGGCCTGGACTCTGAAAACTATAAAACAGTGATGAAAGAAACTGAAGATGAAACAAATGGAAAGATATTTCATACTCATGGATTAGATGAATCAATAATGTTAAAATGTGCATACTACCCAAAGCAATCTACAGATTCAATGCAATCCCTATCAAAAATTACAAAATTAATACCCAGAAATCAGTAGCATTCTATAGACTAATAACAAAATAGTAGAAAGAGAAATTAAGAACACAACCCCATTTGCAATTGCACCAAAAAGAATAAAATACCTAGGAATAAACTTAAAGAATGAAAGGCCTGGACTCTGAAAACTATAAAATAGTGATGAAAGAAACTGAAGATGAAACAAATGGAAAGATATTTCATACTCATGGATTAGATGAATCAATAATGTTAAAATGTGCATACTACCCAAAGCAATCTACAGATTCAATGCAATCCCTATCAAAATACCAATGGTGTTTTTTGACAAAAATAGGACAAATAATCCTAAAATTTATATGGAACCACGAAAGACCTCAAATAGTCAAGGAAATCTTGAGAAACAAAAACAAAGCTGGAGGTATCACAATTCTAGATTTCAAGTTATATTACAAACCTGTAATAATCAGGGCACCGGGGTGGCTCAGTCATTGTCTGCCTTCGGCTCAGGTAGTGACCCCGGAGCCCCAAGATCGAGTCCCACATTGGGTTCCCTGCTCAGCGGGGAGTCTGCTTCTCCCTCTGCTCTTCACCCTGCTCATGCTCTCTCTCTCTCACTCTCTTGCTCTCTCTCAAATAAATAAAATCTTAAAAAACAAAAAAAGCTGTAGTAATCAAAACAGCACGGTACTGGCACAAAAACAGTCACATAAATCATCAGAACAGAATAAAGACCCCAGAAATGAACCCACACTTATACAATCAATTAATCTATTACAAAGGAGCCAAGAATATACAATGGGGAAAAGACAGTCTCTTCAATAAATGGGGCTGGGAAAACTAAACAGCTACATGTAGAAGAATGAAAGTGGACCACTTTCTAATACTATACACAAAAATAAACTCAAAAGAGAATAAAGACCCAAATGTGAGCCCTGAAATCATAAAAATTCTAGGAGAACACAGGCAGTAATTTCTCTAACACCAACTGTAGCAAAATTTTTCTAGATATGTCTCCTAAGGCATGGGAAACAAAAGCAAAAATAAACTATTGGGACTACAACAAAATAAGAAGCTTTTGCACAGTAAAAGAAACCACCAACAAAACCAAAAGGTAACCTAATGAATGGGAGAAGATATTTGCAAATGATATATCCAATAAAGAGCTCGTATCTAAAATATGGAAAGAATTTACACAACTCACCGCCAAAAAAAGATATAATCTGATTAAAAATGGTCAAAGGACCTCAGTAGAGACTTTTCCATAGAAAACATACAGATGGACAACAGACACATGAAAAAATGCTCAACATCACCAATCATCAGGGAAATACAAATCAAAACCACCATAAGATATCACCTTACACCTGTCAGAATGGCTAAAATCAAAAAGACAAGAAATAACAAGTATAAACAAAGACATGGGGAGAAAGGAACCTTTGTGTGCTGTTGGTGGGAATGTAAATTGGTACACTTCATACTGTGGAAAAAAATATAAAGATTCCCCCAAAAAATAAAAATAGAACTATCATATGATCCAATAATTCCGCTACTGGGTATTTACCTAAAGAAAACAAAAACACTAAATCAAAAAGATATATACACCCCTATATTTATTGCAGCATTATTTATAATAGTCAAGATATGGAAGCAACGTAAATATCCATCAGTAGACAAAAGTAGACCTGCCTTCGGCTCAGGTCATGATCCCAAGGTTCTGGGTCTCTGAGAAGCACAGCAGGGAGCCCACTTCTCCCTCTCCCTCTGCCTGCCACTCCTCCTGCTTGTACTCTCTCTGTGTCAAATAAATAAATAAAATCTTTATAAAAAAAAAAGACAAATGAAAATAAAGGTACAACATACCAAAATTTATGAGATGGAGCTAAAACTATTTGAGAGCAATTTGGAGCTGTACATACCTATATTTTAAAAGAAGAAATATTTCAACAATAACTTAGCATTCTCCCTTTAGACATTGGAAAAAGAAAAGCAAACTAAACCCAAAGCAAGTAAAAAGAAGGAAATAATACAGATTAGAGCAGGAAATAATGAAATAGAGAATACTAGTCCAACGGAGAATATCAACAACAGCAAAAAAAAAAGTTGGCTCCCTGAAAAGATCAATAAAAGTGACAAATCTGTACCTGAAATTTGTTTTTTTTTAAGATGTATTTATTTATTTATTTATTATTTATTTGAGAGAGAGAGCATGAGCAGGGAGAAGTGGCAGAGGAAAAAAGCAGACTCCCCACTGAGCAGGGAGCCTGATGCAGGACTCAAACCCAGGACCCGGAGATCATGACCTGAGCCGAAGGCAGATGCTTAACTGACTGAGGCACCCACGCACCCCTGTACCTGAACTTTAAAAAAAAAAAGTAAAAAATAAATCTAACTAACAAATAAGTAGAAAAACTGAATAGATATATGACAATTAGAGAAACTGAATTTGGAATTAAAAAAGCTTCCAACAAAATTTTAAAAGCCCTGGAAAATTCTACCACGCATTTTTTTTTAAGTTTTTAATTAAATTCCAGTTAGTTACCATACAGTATAATATTAGTTTCAGGTGTATAATATAGTGAGTCAATGCTTCCATACATCACCAAGTGCTCATCATAGGAAATGCGGTCCTTAAACCCCATCACCTGTTTAACCTGCCCCCCCCCCACCTATCCCCAGTAACCATCAGTTTGTTCTCTATAGTTAAGAGTCTACTTCTTGGTTTGCTTCTGTCTCTCTTTTTTTTCCCCTTTGCTCCTTTGTTTTGTTTCTTAAATTCCACTTATGAGTAAAATCATACATCTACCAAGAAGAATTAACATTAATTCCTCATAAATGCTTCCAAAAACTGAAAGAGGAAAGAACACTTCTCAACTTCGTCTATGAGGTCAGTAATATACTGAGGTCAAGCCACACAAAGAATGAGGTCAAGCCACACAAGAAAATAAAACTATAAGGCCAATATCTCTTATGAGTGTGAACACAAACAAATTCTCAACAAAATACTAGCAAATTGAATCTGGCAATATACAAAAGGATTATACATCATGAGTAACTGGGATCAATTTTCTCGGGAACAAGGTTGATTTAACATTTGAAAATCAATCAATAGACCAAATCATTAAAATAAAGGACAAATGCAAAATGATCACCTCGACAGATGCAGATAAAACATTTGATAAAACTCAACACCATTAATGATGAAATACTCAACACACTAGGAAGAGAAGTGAACTTCTTTAATCTCATGAAGGACATATGTGAAAAAAAAAAGGTCACATCGTAAGTAAATGTGAAAAGTTGAATGCTTTCCCCCAATATCAGGAATAAGAGAAGGATGCCTGCTCTCATCACTTTAATTCAGCGTTGTACTGGAGGTTTTAGCCAGTGCAGTGAGGGGAGAAAAAGAAATAAACGGAATCTAGACTGGAAAGAAAGAAGTAAAACCATATTTGCAGATGACATAATCTTACGTATAGTAAATCCTTAGGAATCCACTAAAAAACTCTTAGAACTAATAAATAAGTTCAGTAAGTTTGCAAGATACAAGACAATATATAAAAATCAACTGTATTTCCAACACAGTAACAATAAACAAAAAATGATATTAAGAAAACAATTCCATTTACAATATCACCAAAAGGAATAAAATACTTAGAAACAAATTTAACAAAAGAAATAGAAACTTATACTTTGAAACTATCAAACATTGTTGAAAGAAATTAAAGAAGACCTAAATAGATGGAAAGACATCCACTGTCATGGATCAGAGGACTATACTGTTAATATGGCAATACTCCCGAAATTGATCTACAGATTCAATGCAATTTCACCTACCAAAATGCTAGGTGCCTTTTTTTGTAGAAATAAAATCTCATCCTAAAATTCATATGGAAATACCAGGGACCATAGCCAAAACCATATAGAAAAAGAATAAAGTTGAAAGACTCAGACTTCCCAATTTCAAAACTTACTGCAGTGCTACTGTAAATAAGGCAGCAGAGTATTAGAATAAGACAGATAGAGAGACAATGGAAAATTCTCAGGTATACTTTCAATTCTTTTTTGACAAGCATACCAAGACCATTCAATGGGGAAAGAATAGTCTTTTCAAAAAATGGTGATCTAAAAGAATGAAGTTAGAACTCCTCCTTACACCACATTAAAAAAAAATTAACTTTAAATGGATCACAGACGTAAACATAAGAGCTGAAACTATAAAGCAGAAGAAAATATAGAAGTAAAACCCTCATGATCTTAAATTTGGCAGTGATCTCTTGGTTATGACACCAATAGCAACAAAAGGAAAAAACAGATAAATGGAACATCATTAAAATTAAAAACATATGTGTTTCAAAGGAAACCATCAAGAAAATGAATAGAAAACTTGAAAGTTTTTTCAAGTCATATATCCGATAAGGAACTTATAACTAGAATTTATAAAGAAACTCAATAATTTACAACTCAAATAATAAGAAGGCAAATAACCTATATTTTTTTTAAATGGGCAAAGGATCTGAATAGACATTTCTCCAAAGAAGATACACAAATGGTCTTTAAGCACAGGAAAAGACGCTCAACATCACTAGCCATCAGAGAAATGCAAATGAAAACCACAATGAGCTTACAACCCAACAATAAAAAGACAACCCAATTTTAAAATGAGCAGAGTGTTGACACACTTTCAAAAAAAAAAGATATACAAATAGCCAATAAGCACATGAAAAGACACTCAACATCATTAGCCATCAGGGAAATGCAAATGAAAACCACAATGAGCTTACAACCCAACAACAAAAAGGCAGCCCAATTTAAAAATGAGCAGAGGGTTTACACACACATTTCTCCGAAGAAGACATATAAATAACCAATAAGAACATGAAAAGGTGCTCAAGATCATTAGTCATCAGAGAAATGCAAATCAAAACCACAGGGAGATACCACATCACACATACTAGAATAGCTGTCATGAAAAAGAGAGATAATAGCAAGTGTTAGCAAGGATGTGGAAAAATAAAAATTCTTATACACTGCTGGTGGGATTGGAAATGCTGTGCTCACTGTGGGAAACAATCTGGCAATTCCTTAAAGAGTTAAACATAAAGTTACCATATGACCCAGCAATTCTACTTCCAGAAATACACCCAAAAGAATGAAAGCATAAGTCCTCACAAAAAAACTTACCTACAAATTTTCAGAGCAGCATTATTCATCATGGCCAAAGAGTGGAAGGAACGCAAATGTCCATTAACCAATAAAGTGTGGGACAGCCATACCATGGGATATGTTAAGCAATAAAAAGAAGTAAAGTACTGATACATGCTGACTTTATGCTAAGTGACAGAAGCCAGTCCCAAAAGGCCACACGTTATACGATACTACTTTCATGAAATGTCCAGAATAGGCAAATCCATAGAGAGGTAAAGTAGAGCCAGGGGCTGAGAGGAAGTGGAACAGGAAGTGCTGCTAACGAGTCTGGGGTTTTTTGGTTTTGTTTTTATTTTAAGAGAGATGAAGATGTTTTAAATTGATTATAGTGATGGCTGCCCCATTTGGTGAATATGAAAACCACTGTGAATATAAAACCATTGAATTGTACACCTTAAATGAGTGAATTATATGGTACATGAATTATATGTCCATAAAGCTGTTTCATTTTTTTTAAACACCATTATAATGACGATAATGAAACAAAACAGAAAAAATAGAAATAATTAGAAATTAAGTTTTGCATGGTGCACTGGGTGTTATAACTAATGAATCATCGAACTTTACATCGGAAACCGGGGATGTACTGTATGGTGACTAACATAATATAATAAAAAATCATTAAAAAAAAAAATTAAGTTTTGTTTTGTTTTTTTTTTTAAGATTTTATTTATTTATGTGACAGAGAGACAGCCAGCGAGAGAGGGAAAAGAGCAGGGGAGTGGGAGAGGAAGAAGCAGGCTCCCAGCGGAGGAGCCCGATGTGGGACTCGATCCCAGGCCGGGATCACGCCCTGAGCCGAAGGCAGACGCTTAACGACTGCGCCACCCAGGCGCCCCAGAAATTAAGTTTTTAAAAAGTCTTTTTAAAGTCCTGCTAAAGAACACGTATTTGGTGGACTCTCTAGAAGTTACATTTCATTCAAAAATAACAATAGTTTGGTACTGTTTGGTATTGTTTGGTAACAATAACTTACAGTGTGCCACTGAGCACCTGGGTGGCTCAGTCGGTTAAGCATCTGCCTTTGGCTCGGGTTAGGATCCCAGGGCTCTAACAGGGACCCTGCTTCTCCCTCTGCCTGCCACTCCCCCTGCTTGTGAGCTCTCTCTCTCAAATAAATAAATAAAAATCTTATAAATAAATAATTTTATAAATAATTTTTAAAAATCTTTCTAAAATTAAGTCTTCCCAATTAGTCACTTTTCATATTCATTCATGTATTTTTGCTCTCTCACTGTTACCAATGTTGCTTTCTTAAACTCCCTCATCCCCATTCATTCATGCATTTCAAAAACAAAACTGAACATTAGTTTAGGGGAAAAAAAAAAACTAGTGAAATCTGAATAAAGTGGAGTTTAGGTACTAGTACTGCACCAATGTTAATTTCTTAGTTTTGATCATTGTACTACAGTTCTGTAAAGTGTTAACATTACAAAATGGTATAGGGTATGGGCTGAAGGGTATAGGGTATAGGTAAGGGTATTGGTAAAGGGTATAGAAATTTAGGTCATCACAGTGATTTTTAAAAGGTTATCTCCCATGCATGATTTAAGACTGTATAATATTTTCACTTATTTCTCCATATCTATTCCCACTGCTTTCAGAGCTTACCAAATAGATTTTTGAAAGGAAAGAAGGGTAGGCGAAAGAAAAATCATGTGTTTTTCTAAGTTATTATTTAAAATCTTGTTTGGAAAAAAAATATGTAAGAAACTATAAATCAATTCTGGCAGATGTTCAATAAAGTGGCATGAATTTGAAAAGTCACGCAAGCATTTTTCTTTTTAGTTATATTATTCAACCTAATTACTTCATAAAACAACAAAAATGTGAAAACTATTTTTAAAATAGTTGTCTTCATTTCCAAAATAAAAAAATTATCCTTAAATGTATCCGTCTAGATGTCATACTTTTATTTCAAACTGAGTCATTCATTATACTAACGCAATTTACAGAAAATTTTGTTTCTACCTTGGGGCCCATGGATTTTTTAGTGACCTATTTTCTGAAATATGAATTCTTCCACCATTTACTAACCGTGTAACCTCTGAAAAGTTCTTAGCCTTTCTATTTTTTTCCCAATTGTCAAAGGTAGGTAGAGATAAAACCTACCTCATCAGTATGTATGAGAATTAAATAAGAAAAGGTATATAAAAGCACTTTATGCACAAATGTGACTTTTTATAAGATACTTGGTGTCGTGCTAGGAGACCCATCAGAAACATTTAGCAATAGTCCAAGGGAGAGAGCCAAAGCGAACCTCAATTAAGGAAGAGGGCATGCATTGACTCCAGAGATACTTATAAATTTGAATTCTTAGACTTTGACTACTGATTAGGTGAAAAGAAAGATTAAAATTAAATTAATCTGGAAAAACAATCAACAGGAAATTAAGTTTCTTAATATGAAAGTAATATTTTGATTATGAAAACCACTGTAAGTATGACTTACAGCCCCAACTAGTAGGAAAAATATCTTTAGTACAAAGGGCAACGTGGAGAACAAAAAAATGCTATACTCAGATGAAACAAGTACTTTAGTGCACAAGAATGCAGACAGTCACTATAGTCTTGGCCTTCACATTTCATGGGCGCAGACTCTGGAATTACACAGTATCTGTTCTAAACACACACTCTAACTCAAACCACTCATTGAAGCTAAAAATATGCTTATAGAGACATTCACACACAAATTTCTACAAAGCAGTATTTCCCTTACAGGAAGGAAATTGCATATAATGGCTGAAACACTGAACTCAGAGCTGTAGATACAACTCCTAGGGGCCTTCACCTTCCCACCAATAAACAGGCACAACAAAATCTACCATCACGTGCCTCACAGACTCTACGGAGCCCGCCAGCCTAAATCACATCTTTTTAGAAGTTGAAAGGATCTAATAGTTCAGTCCCCTTATCAGTGAAGGTGGAAAAGCAGGAAAGTGTATAGTTGTTACTTACTAGCAAACAGATACCCAGTAAGAAAGAGAAAATAGTGTTCCAATTGTAATACATTAAATCTAGGCTATTAGGGGTGGACAGTACCAACAAGAGAAAAAACTTCATATGTTTCACCTCGAGACTGGAACAGGAAGATCCTATTTCTTCATCAGAAACCAAAAGACCTGAAGTTCCAACCCATCTATCATCCCCACAACTCCATCTCAGCCTTGACAAAGCACAGAATCAGAAGCCGAAATTACAACAAACTGGGACCCTGGAAAGAGGGAAGAAAAAGAAAAACTGAGAGGACAAGGGAGAGAAGATCAGAGAGTTCATAGCAGACAGGCAGCTCAAGGGAAAATGTAACAAACCATTTCATGCCATTTTCTGGACGCTTGTGAATGCTTCATTACCCATTATAAATTTCTTTCTGGTAATAAATTAAAACTTTTTGTACTTCTAAACATTAAAAGTATAACTTAGAGGTATTAAATTTACAGACTATAACATTCTATAGTGCACTTTAGAATCAGTATCTACCTAACTCTTTGCACAATCCTTGGAAGTAAGCAATCCCTGTTACAGAAGGAACTGAGGAACAGCTAGGTTAATTAAATACTGTAAGATATTACAATCATGTAGTTGATTAATGTGCTAGCATTCAACTGTCTTCCTTACGGATTCACGACCAGGTCTGGATTCTTAACTATCTTCTATTTGGTAAGCCAGTAAGAAGCTCAAGTCTCCTGCATATCTACGATGTTATATAAAATGTCATGCTTTTCAAGATGCTTCAACATATGCTGTTACATTTAGCTCTCAACAATAATCCTCAAATTACCAATATTATCTCCATTTTACAGATTAGGAAGGAAGGATTTAGATGACACATGAGCTTGTCAAAATCAAAGAAAGCAAGTGGTAGAACTAGAACTCTCCAATTCTGACCCTAAAGCTTCTGTTCTTTTCACAGCCATCGTGCCTCCATACATTTTTCTAATTCCAATATTCATCATCTTTCCTTTTCAGACAATAACCAGAGAGCAAAAATCTTAAAGATGTGAGGTGATTTGTCATTTCTACAACCACAGTTAAGAAGTAATCAGTCCTGGGGCGCCTGGGTGGCACAGCGGTTAAAGCGTCTGCCTTCGGCTCAGGGCGTGATCCCGGTGTTCTGGGATCGAGCCCCACATCAGGCTCCTCCACTATGGGCCTGCTTCTTCCTCTCCCACTCCTCCTGCTTGTGTTCCCTCTCTCGCTGGCTGTCTCTATCTCTGTCAAATAAATAAATAAACTCTTAAAAAAAAAAAAAAAAAAAAAAAGAAGTAATCAGTCCTGATATGGATGGTTTGTTCAATGCAATTCAAGTGAATTGCAAACAATCTAATGCACTTAGAGAAAAATGTGATTTTACCAGTGTGAAAAATGTAAACCAGACGTTCTTCAGAAAATTAGAAAAATCCACTCATTGGGAGCCCACCAAATTAAAACGTAGACAAAATTACAAACTTTCAAAAATGTTTAACATACCAATTACAATATTTTCTTATCCAGCGATTAAATACCATCTAAATCATTTTGAGTTAACTCCCACAGTGAGATGCCCAAAATATCACCCCGCCTGGCTGTCCTCTGGAGTTTAAATAGGGTAAGACTGGGAGAAAATGGAATGGATGGTTAGGGAATTGTGATATTTTAAGAGATGGACTAAGAAATAATTTGGAAATTTTTTTACTTCTTTCCATGTTGTTCTTCAAGAATAGTTTCTGTGTTATAGCTTTCTGTGATGCATCAGAGAGAAGCAAAAACAAATCTAAAAGTCAATGTTTCTTTTTTATATTAAATTTTTTATTTTAATTCCAGTAGAGTTAACATATAATGTTATGTTAGTCTCAGATGCACAAGACAGTGATTCAACGATTCTATACAACATTACTCAGTGCTCATTGTGGTAAGTGTACTCTTAATCCTCTTCACCTATTTCACCCATCCCCCCACCCACCTCCCTCTGATAGCTTTATTTCAAACGAGTACCCTCGAAGTGTTTTTTTCAACAAGAACATTTTTTACTTGAAGCATACTTCAGAATACATGGTTCTAAAAGATTCAGATAAAACATCCCATCCAAGAAAAATAGAATACACGTTTTCTCTACATACACACAGAAGAATTCCCTGGTCAAATCACATAAAAAGAGACATAACAAATATTATAAATTTAAGAAGACTAAAAGTCAATGTTTCTAACTTCTGAGATGAAATAACATTCATATCCACTAAGATCTGCATATAATCAAATCTACATTTAACAAACCTCCTCTGAACAGTCTTATATTATATTTCAGCAAGTGGCTCAAGACCACCCCAGACCTTAGTCAGGAGCAGTCTATAGCTGGTACGATTTAAGTAAGCCATACCTAGAAGCAACAAAACAGATGAACTCTTGAGGGCTTCTCCTGTCCTATGATTTTACCTATTTCATTTAATTTCATTTCCCATCAATAAGTGATGTCTCAAAGACCCACGCTATGAACACTGAGTGCAATTACTTTTGATAGAAAAATCTTTCTACATCAGTACTACAAGTTATCCAATATAATTCTTCCTAAACCCTCCACATGCATGGAATTGCTAGAATAAGCCAAATAAAAGCATGAAATAATCTGGTGAAAATGATTATTTTAGCGTTATTAATCATGACAAAAATTAGATAGAACCAGTAGCATGTTATGGCCAATCTTGGTGCACAATAATAGCTTATTTAAAAAAAATTTATCTTTCTGCTGTCTATAGCAGTGCATTTGCTTTATCCAAATGGATTATCAAGTCATTAAGACACAAGTTTTAAAAGGTGAAGAATAGGGGCGCCTGGGTGGCACAGTCATTAAGTGTCTGCCTTCGGCTCATGATCCCGGCATTCTGGGATCGAGCCCCACATCAGGCTCCTCCACTGGGAGCCTGCTTCTCCCTCTCCCACTCCCCCTGCTTGTGTTCCCTCTCTCATTGGCTGTCTCTCTCTCAAATAAATAAAATCTTTAAAAAAATAATAATAATAATAAAAATAAATAAAAGGTGAAGAATAAATAGTGAAAACTATCCTTTCTACCTGCTCAAAACTGCTGTCTCATGTGTCAAGAGATAACTGCTCTGTTCCTTTCATCCCGGTTCCTTCTTTGGCCATTAGGTTAATAACCACACTAACAGTAAAGGTTTATATTGAGATCGTTGAAGCTTAGTCCATAACCAATTTTTGCCACAGACAAAGCCACAAAAAGATCAATTAAAGTTACAAAAAGTCCATTGTTTCTAATAGATTTCTCCAGAAAGTGGGAAGATTGCGCCTAAATCCCACCTGCTCTTTACCTAGCATTGCGGCATGTTGAGAGACTGTGGGGCAGATTGTACTTCCCAGAGACGGCTGCAATATCTCCCATTCCGTATGCCCTTCTAGTACCTTGCCACTTTCTGATCCTTGAATCTGGGTGGGCTTGTGACATGCTGAGAAGCAATAAAATGCTTAGAGCGTGACTTCCACGACTACATCACAAAACATACATGTAAATGGTGTCTCTGCCTGGTTCACTGAAACACTTGTGTGAACAGAGCCCTGAGCCCCAACATGAACAGTCCACATGGAGAAGCCCTGAGATTGCATGGAGAGATGCCTGGCAGCCCCAAGCTGCTCCGGCCCCCACTGTTCCTGCTTTACTACAATTGCTTGAGAAACCTCAAGCCAGAACCACCCAGCTAAGCCCTTCCGAATTTCCTGACCCATGGAAACTATGAGAGTTAATAAAATAATTGTTCCTGTTTGAAGTCGTTAAGTTTTGGGGTGACTTATTACACAGCAATTGTTAGCAGAAGAGAAATCAGGGCTTTCAACTGAACAAGAAGAAAACTGGCACACATTGTGGATGAAGCACCTAGGAAGCACCAGGATATGGCTGTAGTTCTTGACCCTCTTCTCTGGTGACAGTTCCTTAACCTCCCTTACCTGTCAGGAGAGGAAGTATGATTTACTAACACAAATGTGAACTCTATTAAAAATCCAAAGTTCTCTCTTCCAGTGACTTTGACTACAAGCCCAGTATTTAATACTTGTGCACTTGTTTATCCTCAACCTATAAAGGGGAACACTACTTCCAGCATTTGACTAAAATCGCATTTGACTCTACGGAAAGGTACTGCTTTTGACGCAGACTTCAGTATCATTCCTCCTAATATTTTAGAATTTTTCATGCCAAAAATGCAGGTATCCATTCCTCTTTGAACATGTAGTAAAAGAGAGAAAATTAAACTTCCCTCTCAAAAATGAATGTGGAAACTATTCCTCAGTTCCCACCAAACAGGGTTATGGTTCCTGACAGCCACTCAGAGGGACAACAATGGGTAAAAAGAATGTGGTTCAGAACTAAGACTAACTAAGCTAAATCTTATTTCCTCAAAGCTGCAGACTGCCCCTTAGGGACCCCTTTAAACTCCCTTATAGTCACTTTACCCTGATCTTCCATAGATAAAAATGCCAGGGTGCAGAACGCATACTGTGTTCTGCCCTGCAGCCCAATCTCTAAGGGGAGAGGCTAACTCAAAATTTAAGCTCTCATTAACTTTCCAACAAAATTCTGTATGTTTCAAAAGGTAATTCAAGACACTCTGCATCTTTCTTTTTACAGTGTATAATTACAGTATGAATCAAACACTACATCCTTGACTGGTCAATCTTTTCCAGAAAAAAACTTTAAAAAAAAAATCTATTACTTAGTTTCCAAACTAAAACAATAAATAAAGACTCCTAAAGCTGTAAAAACTGTCAAAGGCGCATCAGGTCTAACGTGCTACCTTTAGACAGGTACATTTCTAGATTTTCCAATAGAGATGCTCATCCTCCTCTCCTTAAAGATCTCTAGAGGAAGGAGAACCGTTACTGAGTATCTAGTACATACCAGGCACTCGCTGGAAAGGGGAACGGAGCTAGCATTACCTCCCAGGTGCTTGCCTACACATTATCTCATTTAATCTGAGGACATCTTTCAGGACAGGCTTTAGTAGTCTCATTTTTACAAATAAAAAAAAAAAAATGAGGTTCAGAGATGTTAAGTGTGGCTAGGATTCCTGTCCCAAGGCCAATATCTTTCCACCCCACCATGCTAAGAGAAAGGGCATAACCTGTTTCTTTAGGCACTGTACTGTTCAACACCCGAATGGCCAGAAAGCTCTTCATTCAGCTAACTAAAATCTCTTCTCTGATGTGAGCTTACGTTCTCTTATTTACTATTCTATGAACAATGAAAATAACTATTCCACATTCTCTCCCCAAACATAGATAAAAACAGAAATCAAATCATTGCTTTCCCCTATACAGTAAACAAATACAGTCCCTATAGGCTTTCATTGAGAAAAAACAAAACAAAACAAAACAAAAAACACTATTTTATATCCCTGGGATAATTTTGGTCATTCTTTTCAGGATCTTCTCTGATTATAAACTTTTTCAAAGCATGATGACTCAAAATAAACACAAAGCTCTCAAAAGTAACCATTTACTGAGACAGGAAAAAAAAGAAGGGGAAAGATCTTTCTATTATAAGATTCAAAAACAAAAACATTAGAAAGAAACTTGTTTAAATACTTTTTAATCTTTACCTCAGGCTGTACATTTTTCAAATATTTTTACCATATTTTTCCAAACAGTCACAACCCAAAAATTCTCTTATTCACATTTTCTGAGAATGAGATGTTTACATGAAGTGGTCTACCCAATTGGAAAGATTCTCTTTTTATTTTTATGTCTCTTAAAGAACCTCAGAAAGAAACTCAAATGCTACAGAGGTTGCTACACTCTATCAACCTCTTATTATCAAATGAAAGCTGAATCCCTCCTGGAACAATGATTCCAATTCATAGGCAGCGAACCATCAGTGAGTACCAACTATGTAGGAGATCTGTATTATACTCTAGGATACAAAAGTAAGTGTCCTTAAGACATCTTCCCTGAATTATGCCCCTTATATTCTAAAGACAGAGACAGACAGCATAATGAAAATTATATAGGAACATAGAGAAAGAAGTGGCAAGTTTTGCCCAAGAAAGGTAAGAAAGTAACTAAAGGATGAACAAAAGTCCTGGATACCTAGGAGCACCACTGGCATTTTGGAGGGAGAATTTTAGATTCGTGAGCCCATCCCATATATTAAGGATGTTTACCCATTCCAACTCCAAGCACTAAAATGCTAATAACAACCCAAATACCTCACATGTCATTTTAAAACTCCCCTGGCATAGGGGTGGGGACTAGTACCCCAAATGAAAACCATTGCTAGAGCACAGGATACTGCAAGCTCAGAACCGACACAGTGAAGAGACTCATCATCCTATTCTTAGCTGTGGACAGCAGCAGAGGAAATGAAGTAAAAGAAAGGTGAATGACTAAATGAACAGGGAGAAGGGCTTAAAAGATTACGCGATAATATGGTCAAGGAATTTGTGGTATGGAAGATGCAATCAGAGAATACCACCCAAAATGGAATCTTCATATATAATACAAAATATAAAATGTGAACATATAAATTGGTATATCAAACTGTCACTGAGTAAACATAACTCTAGAACAGGCACTGAGCAAGACTACAGTGTGGTTTCACCTATAAGTTGTGTGATGTTTCTACCATCACTTTACAACTTTACAACCACCATTTTAAAATGATGTCTTCTCTATTTTACAGAGGGAGAAACTAAATGCAGACAACATGTCTAATGTTACACTGAATGACAGGATGAACATTCAAACCCAGATTTCTAATTCCTGACACCAGTCAATGAAGGTGTTAAACAGGTCATCAATGAAGATGTTAAAAACTGTTCAAGACAATGACAGGAACTGGACTTGACAAGACAACTGTGAAAGTCAAGTTCCTGGATAACATGGCAGAAGGGAGAAAAGACCAGGATGACTGAAGCTGGAAGCATGGGAAACAGAGTTTGAGCAGAGATTTTGGAAGTGGAGTGAGTGTTGGCCTACATTGTAGAACCACAGACTAGATGTTGGGATGGACAGCAAGAAGACTGGGACACTACCCCTAGCTTGAAGTTTGCAGAAGGTGCAATATCCAAAAATGACCATCCTCCAATTGAGAGGAATTTGAAAAAAGTAAATATTACTCATACATAACACAAATAATATTTCAAAAGAATTATCCCAATCTATAATCCCTTTCTATATTGGTATTAAATGCCCCTCCTGGGGGTGGGGGAATGGGATAGGCCGGTGATGGGTAGTAAGGAGGGCACGTATTGCATGGTGCACTGGGTGTTATACACAACTAATGAATTATCGAGCCTTACCTCGGAAACCGGGGATGTACTGTATGGTGACTAACATAATATAATAAAAAATCATTATAAATAAATTTAAAAAAATAAAAATAAAAAATAAATGCCCCTCCTGTCCTACAACATTTAAATAAACTGTTTATATTTACTTTAGTCTTTCCTCCTGGTTTAAAAAAAAAGTTTTTTTTTTTAACATTTCTTTGGGATGTTTCCAACTTGTTGACATTTCTCTGGCATTTTTGGTGTTTACAAATCAACTCAGTATTACAATTCCAGGAGTACCAGTGCTATATATAGATAAACTATAATAATCTTCTTGCTCTGCAATGTGAAACGAGTGGATGGAGCTCAAAATGATGTTGACAATATCAAAAGAATCAACATAAATAATTTGGTTGAGTAAAATGCTAAATAAAAATAACTTATTCAAATTCTGATTGTATTCACTAGACAGTTTAGAAAGATGGTAACAATAACAGCCTCTATAACAAGAACTACTGACCATTAAGAATCCTCACTCGCAAACAGGCTAGTTGCTGAGACTTCCTCACCCCAAAAAAGGGTGATACACATAAACTCTCACTCCTCAGTCTATGTAATCCCAACATACAATTTTTTAGATGAGATAATCTTAAACTGATGATCAAAAGGAAATGTCAGGGGAAAATGAGATTATGAGTAAGAGAAAATAATGCAAACCTACAGACTATAAGCAGACTACTCAGCCTGTTTCCTTTTTAACTCTTTCATGGAACGAAGCAAAAATAAATCACATCTTGGGGTGCGTGGGTGCCTCAGCCAATTAAGCATCTGCTCTTGATTTGGACTCAGGTTATGATCTCAGGGTTGTGAGATGGAGCCTATTTAAGATTCTCTCTCTTCTTCTCCCTCTGCACCCCCCAAAATAAATAAGTAAAATAAACAAATAAATCACACCTTATCTAAACCTCCTTCTTTCCTATTGCAATTCATGGGTAAATTCAAACTGAAGGACATCCCTATTACTATTCTCTTTCAAAGTTTAAAGCAAATATTTGATTTTTATCCTATGAAAACTAAGGTATCATTAAACGTACATGTGTTAAATTTTTGAAAAAGGAATTTTCTAGAAAAAAAGAACAGGTACATTTTTAAAAGCATCTGAGTTACAGAAAAAAGAAACAGTGATAGCGAATAAATTTAACATCTTAAGCTATAGAAGACTGCATGACTTTTCATACTATAAAGAAATTTTTAGCAAGCGTTGGCTATTTCAGAATAAGACATAATCCTTCCGAAACGAAATGCTTTCTCTGAAAGAAAACCCTTATCTCAAATAAAGGAGTCCTTTCCTCCCCAAAGAAATGCAGTTCATTTCTTGAAAAACTGGGATTGTGTGTGTGTCTATGCATGCATGTGTGTGAAATCTCTTACTACAACTCTGTTTTAGAGGAATTTGAGGATTTTCTCATTCTTTCATTAATTTCACAGATGACTCTGTCTTTCTTTGTGTTTACTTCCATTTAGGGGTCAAATGTGAGAAAAGCAAATCAAAACTACATTGTCAAATACATTCTATGGAATAATGGCTAAAATATCATATAAGCTTCAGTAATAAATATCAGTAGTGTTAATGTCAGTTCCTCTGGGAGGCACCTCGGTGGCTCAGTCAGTTAAGCTCCAACTCTTGATTTAGGCTCAGGTCATGCTCTCAGGTCATGAGATCAAGCCCCAGGTTGTCCAGCTCCACACTCCGCAGGGAGTCTACTTGAGATTCTCTCTCTCCCTCTCCTTCTGCCCCTCCTTCCACTCATGCTCTCTTGAGCTCCCTAAAATAAATAAATAACACTTTAAAAAATAAATGAGTAGGGGCTCCTGGGTGGCTCAGTCAGTTAAGCATCTGCCTTCAGCTCAGGTCATGATCCCAGGGTCCTGGGATGGAGTCCTGGGTTGGGCTCTGCTCAGTGGGGAATCTGCTTCTCCCTCCCCCTGCTCTTGTGCTCTCGCTCACTCTCTCTCACCCTCTCAAATAAATAAATAAAATCTAAAAAAAAAAGAAAGAAATGAATAAATAAATCCAATTCTACTTAAACTAATTAAACTAAATTGAATAGTCAGTAAGTCAACCAACAAATCAGCTGTACAAAGGGGAGAAAACATGATTATTTCTTTTCTCTAAATTTATTTGCAGTGTCATTGAACTGACCTAGGATCTAGTTGTTTTAACACATGTAAATGTATATCTACATTTGGTCAACCAATATTTGAGTGCCCGCTATGTTCCAGGCATTGTCATAGATTCGGGCAGTAAAGTAACAGCAAGTTCCTGACCTCACAAAGCTTACATTTTAAAGGTGAAAACAGACAGTAATGATAAAACTGATAAGAATGAAATATAACTTCACACATTTCAAAAATGATGATGAAGAAAAAAAGGAGGGTAAGGCGTTGGAGAGTAACTGGAAATCTTGTAGGATGGGTGGACAAGCTAAAAGGGTTGCTGCTCTTTCAGGACTGAACTCTACTTAATAGGACACTAATTCAAGTATTCCATTTATTGAGCCCATACTCTTATTTAGACACAAAATAGGTGTAATCTTAATGACCATCATGAAAAATAGGTATGTTATTACCATTTTACAGATGAAGAAATGGAGGTTCACAGTAGCTTGTCTAAAATTACTTAGGTAAGAAATAGCAGAGCCTACATTCAAACTCTCTGTAACTCCCAAGTCCATGCTCTTTGCACTAAAACACAACTGCTCTGATATGGATCAAAATGGCCTCACTGTTTCCAAACTACAGTTCCTTACCACAGTTATAATATTCACTAGCTTTAATAAGTTTTAATGAATCAAATCCTTCTGATACATTATATTCCTGAGAGATGTTAGGAAATGAGAGGAATGATATGCTCTTAATTCTAAAAATTCAGTGCTTTGAGAATTATTATTTATAACTTCTGTAGTAATATTTGAAAATTCTTACTAAAATTTGCTGTGTCTCACAAAACATCTTCCATTGTTTGCATGCTATCCCAAAATATTTATTATAATAAAACTATGATTTATCAATGTATGATTTATCCTTAGGGTATCTGTAATCTTGAAATCTCATGTGACCTACAGAGTTATAATTTTAATAAACAAAATGTTATTACACATCGTTTCATTCAGAAAAATACAAGTACAATTGGAATTCCTATTTTCTGCTAGTGAACAGACACATTAAAGCACAATTCTACCAACCCATTTATACTTTCCCCATCATCTTGTTTGTGTGGTTTTTCTGGTTTTTTTGTTTGCTTGTTTGTTTTTCCTAGGTCATACAAATTGGTCCTATTACCAACCAAAGAAGGACTGGGGAAAAACTTATGTGATAACTCTGAAAGTCAGAGGCCATGAAAAGAGCCAAAGATTGAGGTGCACCCATGAGGTATAGCTCCTCTCTTCCTTGCCCAGACAGTATTAAGGAAAGATAGGTTTAGTTGACCAAATCCTAAGAATCCAGATCAAAAACCTCTAATAGGAAAGAAGCACAATGAAAGGGGGAATAAAAAAAAGAAACTCTCAGAAAAGTTAACAAAATACCATTAAAGGAGGGGTGTCTGGGTGACTCAGTCGGTTAAGCATCTGACTTTGATTGGTTTCAGCTCAGGCTATGATCTCAGGGTTGTGAGATCGAGCCCCATGTCAGGCTCCACACTCAACTCAAAGTCTGCTTGAGATTCTTTCCCCCTCCCTCCTCCCTTCCCCCCACCCCCGACCCCCAGCTTGTGCTTTCACTCTCTGTCTCTCTCTCAAATAAATAAAATCTTTTTTAAAAAAATAACCTTAAAGGAGAAAATCTAAGGCCCAGAACCAAGGTAAAAAGTGCCACCAGGATCCTTGTCCATACATATGTGAGTTCCATTCACCCGTAGCTGGCTGAAGCAGGCTTAGCATTGTGCACTTGTTGGGGTCTAAGAAAGAAGGCAACACTAAGCCCCAGTAAAGCTTGCAGTCCTGCAAGACTTGGCCTCACACCACACCTTTTCTTCAACCTCACCCCACTCCTATTCCTATTCTTCAAGCAACTCCAAGTTGGAGAAATGACTGTTGTATTCCAGAACTTCAGTGCTGGAACTTGACTTAGAGCTGAAAGAGATAGAGTAAGTAAAAGCACTTAAGTATAAATACTAACTAAACTTTGACTAAGTAAAACTACTAATCAGCAACAATTGGGAAGTGACGAAAGGGAGATAGAGGGAAGAAATCTAAGACTGCTAATAATTACTCATAGCACGAAATCAACACATAATGTTTAAAATTGAACATGAAGGTAGTTAACAAAGCATGAAATCACTCCAGCGTCATTTTAAAGGTTTTCATAATCTCTCGTCTCAACCTTGAAAGGATCTGTTATGAACAATTATTTTTATAAAGAAGCATTTAGCAAAATTTGAGCAATGCGTTCCATTTCACTTCAGTTTATTGTTCCCCTGTTAAATTCAACTAAATTTAATACTTATTTGCTTTAAATTAACAAGAATATTATGATCAAGATATATTATGATCTTGTTGTTATGAAATTATTTCCATTCCTCATGCCTTGTGAATATGTCCACTTATAAAGCATAAACAGATGTCTGGAATGATTCTCACCAAATATTATTACTAGTAACTTCTGAGTGGTGAAATTAGGATAATTTGTTGTTTTCTAATCCATTATTTCCTGCATTGCTTAACTTCTTTTTTTAAATTTTTATTTAAATTCCAGTTAGTTAACATACAGTGTATTATTAGTTTCAGGTGTACAATATATTGATCCAACACTTACATACGACACCTGGGGCTCATCACAAGCACCCTCCTTAATCCCCACTACCTATTTAACCCATTCCTCCCACCCACCGCCTTTCTGGTAACCATCAGTTTGTTCTCCATAGTTAAGAGTCTGTTTCCTAGATGGCCTCCCTCTTTTTTTTTTTCCCTTTGCTCATTTGTTTTGTTTCTTAAATTCCACATATGAGTGAAATCATATGGTATTTGTCTTCCTCTGACTAACTTATTTCGCTTAGCATGATACTCTCTAGCTCGAGTATTGCATGTTATTACTAATGGCAAGATTCCATTCCTTTTATGACAGAGTAATATTCCACATGTATATATACCACCTCTTCTTTACCCATTCATCCATCGATGAGCACTTGGGCTGTTTCCATTATTTGGCTACTGTAGATGATGTTGCTATAAATGCTGGGGTGTATCTACCCCTTTGAATTAGTACTTTTGCATTCTTTGGGTAAATACCTAATAGTGCAATTGCTGGATGGTAGGGTAGTTCTATTTTTAACTTCTTGAGGAAACTCCCTACTGTTTTCCAGAGTGGCTGCATCAGTTTGCAATCCTACCAACAGTGCAAGAGGGTTCCTCTTCCTCCACATCCTCGACAACATTTGCTGTTTCTTGCGTTTTTCATTTTAGCCATTCTGACAGGTGTGAGGTGAGGTCTCATAGTAGTTTTGATTTGCATTTCCCTGATGATCAGTGATGGTGAGCCTCTTTTCATGTGTCTGTTGGCCATCTGGATGTCCTCCTCAGAAAAATGTCTATTCATGTCTTCTGCCCATTTCTTAACTTGGATTATTTGGTTTTTTCGGTGTTGAGTTTTATAGGCTCTTTGTAGATTTTGGATACTAACCCTTTGTTGGATATATCATTTACCAAAATCTTCTCCCATTCCGAAGGTTGCCTTTTAGTTTTGTTGATTGTTTCCTTTGCTGTGCAGCAGCTTTTTATTTTGATGTAGTCTCAATAGTTTTTTATTTTGTTTCCCTTGCCTCAGGAGACATATCCAAAATGAAGCTGCTATGGCTGATGTCAAAGAGGTTACGGCCTGTGTTCTCTTCTATGATTTTTATGGTTTCAGGCCTCACATTTAGGGCTTTAATCCATTTTGGATTTATTTTTGTGTATGGTGTAAGAAAGTGGTCCAGTTTCATTCTTTTGTATGTGGGTATCCAGTTTTCCCAACACTATTTGTTGAAGAGACTGTCTTTTTTCCATTGGATATTCTTTTCTGCTTTGTCCAAGATTAATTGACCATATAACTGCAGTTCATTTCTGGGTTTTCTATTCTGTTCCATTGATCTACACGTCTGTTTTTGTGCCAGCACCATATGTTTCGATCACTAGAGCTTTGTAATATAAGTTGAAGTCTGGAATTGTGACACCTCCAGCTTTGCTTTTATTTTTCAAGGTTGCTTTGGCTATTTGGGGTCTTTTGTGGTTCCATACGAATTTTAGGATTGTTTGTTCTAGCTCTGTGAAAACTGCTGTTGGTATTTTGATAGGATTGCATAAAATGTGTACATCGCTTTGGGTGGTATACACATTTTAACAATATTTGTTCTTCCGACACATGGCCATGGAAAGTCTTTCCATTTCTTTGTGTCATCTTCAATTTCTTTCATCAGTGTTCTATAGATTTCAGAGTACAGGTCTTTCACCTCTTTGGTTAGATTTATTCCTAGGTACCTTATTGTTTTTGGTGCAGTTGTAAGTGGAATTGATTCCTTATTTCTCTTTGTGCCACTTCATTATTGGTGTAGAGATATGCAACAGATTTCTGTACGTTGATTCTGTATCCTGCGACTTAACTAAATTCATTCAACAGTTCTAGCAGATTTTTGGTGGAGCCCTTTTGGGTTTTCCATATGTAGTATCACGTCATTTTGCAAATAGTGGAAGTTTTAGTTCTTTCTTGCCAATCTGGATGCCTTTTGTTTTTGTTGTCTGATTGCTGTGGCTAGGACTTCTAATGCTATGCTATGCTAAATAACAGGGTTGAAAGTGGAAATTCCTGTCTTGTTCCTGACCATATAGGAAAAGCTCTCAGTTTTTCCCTATTGAGGATATTAGCTGAGGGTTTTTCATATATGGCTTTTACTATGTTAAGGTATGTTCCCTTTAGAACTACTTTTATGAGGGTTTTTAGTATGAATGGATGTCGTACTTTGTCAAATGTTTTTTCTGCATCTATTGAAATGATCATATGGACTTACCCTTTCTTTTAATGATGTGGTGTATCACATTGATTGATTTGCAAATACTGAACCACCCTTGCAATCCAGGAATAAATCCCACTCGATCAAGAAATGACTCTTTTAATGTATTGTTGGATTCAGTTTCCTAGTATTTTTTTGGGAATTTCTGCATCCATGTTCATTGGGATATTGGCCTATAGTTTTCTTTTTGGTGGAATCTTTATCTGGTTTTGGTATCAGGCTAATGCTGACCTCATAGAATGAATCTGGAAGTTTTCCTTCCTTTCCTGGTTTTTGGAATAGTCTGAGAAGAATAACGAGTAACTCTTCTTGCTTTATTTATTTATTTTTTTAGAGAGAGAGAGAGCATGCAAGCAGAGGAGGGGAGGGGAGAGGGAGAGAGAGAATCTTTTTTTTTTTTTTCAAAGATTTTATTTATTTATTCGACAGAGATAGAGACAGCCAGAGAGAGAGGGAACACAAGCAGGGGGAGTGGGAGAGGAAGAAGCAGGCTCATAGTGGAGGAGCCTGATGCGGGGCTCGATCCCAGAACGCCAGGATCACGCCCTGAGCCAAAGGCAGACGCTTAACCGCTGTGCCACCCAGGCGCCCCGGGAGAGAGAGAATCTTAAGCAGGGTCCACACTCACTGCACAGCCTGACATAGGGCTCAATCTCACAACCCTAAGATCATGACCTAAGCCGAAATCAAGAGTCGGACACTTAACTGACTGAGCCACACAGGCACCCCATGTTAACTCTTCTTTAAATGTTTGGTAGAATTTGCCTGTGAAGCCATCTGGCCCTGGACTTTAGTTTGCTTGTAGTCTTCTGATTACTGATTCAATTTCTTTGCTAGTTATCAATCTGTTCAAGTTTTCTATTTCTTCCTGTTTTAGTTTTGGTAGTTTATATTTTCTAGAAATTTGTCCTTTTGTTCCAGGTTGTCCCATTTGTTGGCATATAGTTTTTCATAATATTCTCTTATGTAATTGTTTGTATTTCTGTGCTGTTCATTGTTATTTCTCCTCTTTCATTTGTGATTTTATTTATTTGGGTCCTTTCTCTTTTCTTTTTGATAAGTCTGGCTAGAGGTTTATCAATTTTTTTAATTTTTTCAATGAACCAGCTCCTGGTTTCATTGATCTGTTTTACTGGGGGTTTTTTCTTAAAATTTTTATTTATTTATTTATTTGAGTGAGAGAGGAAGAGAGAGAGAAAGCATGTGTCAGAGAAAGCACAAGCAGCAGGAGCAGCAGAGGGAGAGGGAAAAGCAGGGAGCCTGATGCAGGGCTCGATCCCAGGACCCTGGGATCATGACCTGAGCTGAAGGCAGACACTTAACAGACTGACCAGGCATCCCTGATCTATTGGGGTTTTTTTTCAGTTTCTATATCATTTATATCTGTTCTAATTTTTATTATGTCCTTCCTCTTTCTGGCTTTAGGCTTCATTTGTTGTTCTTTTTGTACTCCTTTCGGTGTAAGGTTTGGTTGTATTTGAGAGATTTTTCTTGCTTCTTGAGGTAGGCCTATATTGCTATATACTTCCCTCTTAGGACCACTTTTGCTGCATCCCAAAGGTTTTAGATCATTGTGTTTTCAGTTTCATCTGTTTCTATATATTTCTTATTTCTTCTTTGTTTTCCTGGTTTTCCATTCATTGTTTAGTAGCCTGTTATTTGACCTCCATGTCTTTGTGGTCTTTACAGATTTTTTCTTGCGGTTGACTTCCAGTTTCATAGCATTGTGGTCAGAAGAGACGCATGGTATAACTTCCATCTTTTGTATTTGTTGAGGCCTGTTTTGCAACCTAATATGTGATATATTCTGGAGAATGTTCTGTGTATGCATGAAAATAATTTATGTTCTGTTGTTTTAGGATGGGACATTGTCAATAAATCTGTTATGTCCATCTGGTCCAGTGTGTCATTCAAACTCATTGTTTCCTTGTTTATTTTCTGTTTAGATGCTCTGTCCATTGGTGTAAGTGGGATGTTAAAGTCCCCTGGCATTGTGTTATTATCAATCTGTTCCTTTATGTTTGTAAGTAATTGTTTTATATACTTGGATGCTCCCATTTTGGGTGCATAAATATTTACACTTGTTACATCTTCTTGTCGCATTGTTCCCTTTATGATTATATAGTGCCCTTGTCTCTTTTTACAGTCTTTGTTTTGAAGTCTAGTTTGTCTGATATAAGTATTAGTACTTCAGCTCTTTTGACACCCATTTTCATGATAAATCTTTCTCCACCCCCTTCCTTTCAATCTGCAAGTGTCTTTAGGTCTAAAATGAGTCTCTTATAGGTAGCATAAAGATGGGTCTTGGTATTTTATCCATTCTCACACCCTATGTCTTTTCATTGGCATACTTAGTCCATTTACATTGAAAGTAATTATTGATAGATATGTATTTATTGCTATTTTATTACTTGTTTTGTCATTGTTTCTAGAGATTTTCTCTTATCCTTGTCTTTGCCACTTTTGGTTTCTCCTTTGCACTCAGAGAGTCCCCTTTAATATTTCTTGAAGGCTGTTTTAGTGGTGACAGACTAACTTTTTATAATGAGTATATATTATTTATAAAAACCAGTTACTTTTTAAAATAATTTAAAATAAAATATAAATAAAACTTACAAGTTACTTCACCACTAACTCTAACGAATGATCAGCTATATTTAAGCAGTGTCACCTTAGAATGGTACATAAATTAAGGGCAAGTTGATTATTTAATATAGACTAATCTCTTTTATTAATATATTAATATTCATAAGTAATGAATAAGATTAAGATCAAGGAAACATATTATCCTGGCATGAGTCATGAGTCACAAAATAAGAAAATACACTTGATGAGCCTAAGAACTCACAATCCTTATAATATTTAGTAAGTACAAAGTTCTACACTAGGCACTAGTGTTATAAAAACAATATGTTGAGGAGCATATATTTTAACCAATGATCAAGTATAGTAAAATTTTTTAAAAAGGAAAGTATGTGTTTGTGTTTGTGGGTTTAAGAGGAGCCATATCTCTGTTACAAGCACACTTTGTTTTAATGCAATTTGCTTTATTACACTTCACAAACATTGTATTTTTTACAAATTGAAGGTTTTTGGCAACCCTACATCAAGGAAGTCTGTCAGCACCATTTTTCCAACAGCATTTGCTCATGTCGTTTCTCAGTGTCACATTTTGGTACTTCTCACAATATTTCAGAAGTTTTCATTATATATTTGTTATGGTGACCTGTGATCAGTGATCTCTGATGTTACTACTGGAGCCTGAAGATGTGACTGAATTGCTGCAATCTCATGATAAAACTTTAACAGTTTTATCTGTTTAAAAGCTGTTTCTGATGCATGAGCAAAAAAGTGGTTTCTTGATATGGAATCTACTCCTGATGATGATGTTGTGAAGACTGTTGAAATGACTAAAATAGATTTAGAATATGACATAACCTTAGTTGATAAAACAATGGCACAGTTTGAGAGGACTGACTCTCAAACTATGAACTCTGGTAAAATGCTAAAGCCCACAAGAGTGGAGCTGAGAAATCTGCAGATATCAAGCACTGGCTGATTATTTTGTGTACTGTCTTGCATTATACACAATTGTGTCCTTTTATGTTTAACAAAAGACATTTTATTTGCTTATTACAATATCTTTTTTTAAGATTTTATTTATTTTTGCAAGAGAGAGAGAGAGGGAGGAAGAGAGAGAGTATGAGCCGGGGGAAGGGCAGAGGGAGAAGCAGACTCCCCATTGAGCAGGGAGCCCGAGCAGGACTCGATCCCAAGACCCTGGGATCATGACCTGAACCAAAGGCAGATGCTTAACCAACTGAGCCACCTAGGCGCCCACTTATTACAATATCTTGAAGAGAAAGCATGTGACACTTCCAGATACACTTCATTGAAATACAGAGACTATATGACATGTCCGTGATCACATACCAGGTATGCATTTATTCATTCATTCAACATGAATTTATTGACTGCTGACTAAGCTCCAGACTATTCTAAGCATAGAGATACAACAGCAACCAAGCAAAGACCATGGTCTTAGGAAGCTTATACTCTCCTGGGGTGCATTTTAGGCAGCCAGTAAACACACAACAAGAGTAAATTAGATAGAGCTAGGCCTCCAGACTCTTAATCGAATGCTTTCTCACGATAACAAATGGTTGATTCACTAACTGTAACATATCATATCATGCTCATGCAACATGCATAAGCAAGATGCAAATACAATAAAAATCAGGATTCATTCTTCAGGCAATATGGAGTGTGGATATAAGCATCAGGGTATAAGGAGTAGAGCACACCCGGATTCAAAGTCTGGCTTTAGTGCTTTATATACCAAGGCAGCACTCTGGACAAGTTATCTAAGCCTTTAAGCTTTAGTTATAGAATTTATCAATAACTATCTGGAAGGATCAATGCGAGGATAAAGCATGGGTCTAGCAGAGTGTTGGCCCATGTTACTGGTTCTCTCTTTCCCCATAATCAAATAGGAATCTTACCTGACAACACCACAACATACCTAACCTAAAAGGCTAGATTTTAGATTAATGGAAGTCAACTGTCACTAGTTTGCTTAAATTTCATCATAAAGACTGCTTTCACAAATTTTATCCTATATTATCTACTTAGATGATGCCCCTTTGGGATAAAAACTACAATATGATCCTGTTATAAAAAAACAAACAAACATGAATTTTGAGGGTTTTTTCCTCATGATACTAGTCTATTTGTGGTACTATCACTCATTTTCTAGGCAGAAATATATTAGATCGTCACTAAAAAAATGTGTATATATACTAATGTGTCTTCTCTTATCAAACTTTTAAGTAATATAATAAGTCCCTAAACAGTAAGTTCGGCTCCCACGACCTACCTCTCCAACCTAATTTTCTCCCTTCTTTGCCAGCTCACAACAACCCAGTGACATTGGCATTCCTTTGGCTCCTCAAACCTACCAGACTGTCCAACAGATAGACACCATGCATGGCGATACCCTCTGGTCACCAGCCTAATGCCTAACGGGGTCCCACCTTAAACATCTGGTCCTCAGAGAACCCCTCCCCGACCATCCATTCTGGCAAGGTTGGGCTGGATTGTACAGGGTGATGTGGAGAAGCCTCAGGATAATGATGGAGAAGCCTGGGTTTCAATCAGTCATCTGACAAGATGGAGTTACGCTATGGCACAAATACACACGGGTGCAGGTCGATAAAAGTTCCCCAGTAGCGTGATATAACTGGCAATAATGCATCTGCACTGGCTAGTTGACAATATTAGCCAGGACTTTCAGAAGTGATCCCTCCTCTGCCACAAGGATTATAATACATTGCTGATAATGGGGAGTTCTCTTAAGGGGAACTCCCAACATGGCCCAATTCTCTTCACTTCTGCTTTTATCCCTGGTTGTCAAACCGCACTTTGCAGAGAATTTTGGAAGTATGAAAATGGTCTGAGGCACACTGTGACATATGTTAATAGTATATCGAGCCCTTTTCCGGAGTTCCCTTTATTTGTATCTAAAGTTTACTTTCTGTTAATGTTTGTTTTCTCCGCTTAAGAACTGTGCCTACCCCGTCGCCCACTGTATCACCAGTGCCTGCCAGTTCCCAGCATACAGGAGTATGTGTAATAACCAGTCACTGGATCGAAGAATTAAGACATAAGGGTGTGTTCACGTGAAAGAAATATGGTGTACGGAAGTTAAGTTTACTTAATACATGTAAAGTCTATGAAATAGTGCTGGGCACCTAGTAAGCCCTCAATCAATGCTGTTATCATTTGCTTAGCTAGGACAAAAATCTCCCAAGTAGGATAACAGAAGAGAGAAAGGCCATGAGTGGCTGACAAATGACGGGGTTGAGCACACGCTGTGCGGTTATCCCCGTGAGAGTAGAGTGCAGCACAGGAAAGGAAACACAGTAATCCTTCTCAACAGTGGTTTCTGAGTTAATTCATTTTAACATGTGAATATACAAATTGAATAGCCTGGAGATCTTTTCACATATTCACAGTTGAGTTCAGAACTCTTAAAATAAAACCACTCACAATAATCATGTTTTGTACACACAAACACTTCTATGGAATAGAGCGGAGAGAGAGATCCATGCTCCATTCTCCCAGCGGATGGAAAGAAAGCTGGTGCCCTTAAATGTTTTAAGGAAAGGTCACACATTTTCTTCTTAGACTCATGAAAATGAAACAGACAATGAAAGTACAAATACTTGTATTTCAAGTCAGCGAAATCCCACCAGCTGCTTTAAAATTGACAAAAAGAAGTAAAGGCTGCAAAAGACTCACGGTCACTCTGTCTCCATTCATCCCAGAACTGCAGCCGTATTTCCTAAAGAACTCACTGACGCAAGTGATTCAGGGAAGGAACACCTAAGTGGAAAAAGGTTTTACGCCTACCAATCCAAACTGTTTTGGAAATGGGTGTCTTTTATTATTTTTATTTATTAGGCTCTCACACTTTTATTTTTTTTTAATTTTTTATTATGTTATGTTAGTCACCATACAATATATCCTTAGTTTTTGATGTAGTGTTCCATGCTTCATTGTTTGTGTATAACACTCAGTGCTCCATGCAATATGTGCCCTCCTTAATACCCATCACCGGCCTATCCCAGTCCCCCACCCCCTTACTCCTGAAGCCCCCAGAACCACGAGAGACTATGGACTCTGAGAAACAAACTGGGAATCACACTTTTCTTTAACTTTCATGCCATTCTCACCGTTTTCTCGAAGAGTCCGTTTCCTAAGAGTCTGCCTTCAATCTAATAAGCAAACACATTTTAGCCATCTGTGTATTTCTTAAGAAATTCCCAACCTATTATTAATAAAGAAGGATTGCTCTAAAATCAAATAATTCTCCCACTGTCAGGACCTAATGTATGTAACAATCAGACACCATCCGCCTGAGGCTTTAAGTAACAAATTTTAAAACCCATAACTACCTATTAATATTCCAGAGGGAAATGAGACCCTCTACTGTGTACACATGAGGTACTCTGATAGAAATGGGCATATGTGGTCTGCTCTAGTCAGCCATTCTACTTCACAGAAGGAATATTCAGAAGTCACACCCAGGTGCCTATACCAAGCTTGAATAATTATGATACAAATGCAAAATTATAATACCAAAACAGATCAAGTGTTCATTAATTGATCTGTTGCTTCTTGCTAAAAAAAACTGTTATTTTCCATGGGGCCAAAAAAAATTGTTATTTTCCATGGGGCCATATTAACATTTAACCTCAAGTACATTTGTAATAAACACATCCATTTTCGGTAAGAATTCACTTCCCCTAGCTTCTTTCTAAAATCAACTCAAATTTAAGCTTATAGGTTAGTGAATAGGAAAATCCCTTTGGAATAAACAGGAGGAAATTTATGAATATTCTAAAGAATGATACCTACCTCAGGCCCTGTGATATGCATCAGACCAGAAACAGCAGAGGCAACAGCATCATAACCAGCTCGCTGAGACAGTGGACCTGTCTGACCATACCCTAAAATGAGATGAATAGACATAGTCAGCATCATGCAGGGAGAGCAAGAGTACAATGATGTGTTAAAATCTTCTGTGGCCAGAAATCTTGCTGCAATTTATTACTATGAGATTGATGGCATCCTTTGAAAAGGAAGCAATAAAAATTATTTATGATCTTATGCCCCAAAAGGTTGCAAACTGGTAACTTGAGGGCCAGATCCCACCTGGATGAATGTTCTGTCTGGCCTGAAGAGTGTCCTGAATTTCATTTTTATTTAGTTTCCAACATTTTAAAAAACAGGAGATAGCACATAAAATGCAAATTTCTGGCTTTTCTTGAAAATTCAGAAAATAAGTTCAAAACTAGGCCCACACAACAAACGATTAGAGTTAAGTAACAGCTCTTCCCTATACACAGGGAAATAAATTCTCTAACTTGTCATTCCTCCACAACTCTTACTACTTTATGCCTGATTCACTCATTTAATCTTACCTCCCAGACTCCATTCATATACACTACTCTTGTTCTATACAAAACAATATACCAAGTAAAATAAAATAGTGTCTCTCTGGATTCTGTTCACATATTTTCTCAGATATATAGATAGATAGACAGATAGAAATATAAATTTTTTTAAAGATTCTATTTATTTATTTATTTATTTATTTATTTATTTGACATAACCCACTGAGCCAGCCAGGCGCTCCAACTAAATTTTTGAACATAAATAATATGATTACATGAACTAACAGTGCTTTTTAAGATTACAAAAAGAAGGTGAAGGTATTTTTCTTTTTTCTTTTTTCTTTTTTTTTTTTTTTTTTGCCATCAACAAAAATCAAGAGAACACAATGGTTTCTCCTGCTCCCCTCAGTCCTGGCACTTATTGTTGAACAATACAGGTTATTTCAGGTACTACACGAATCTGTCCCCGTATCCTATGTTATCAACCAGAGATAGGATACATGAAAAACCTTCCACAGCCATCAGCTATTAGCTGAAATTTCCTACATACCTCACTTTAGAAAGATCAAAAAGGGGTGCCTCCGGGCCTTCGCTTGCTTCTCCAGGCACCTGGAACACTCTCCCTCTATTTCACTCCATATATCCACACACCTCACACTCCCTCACATCCTCCAAATCTGCACTCAAACATTTCCTTACCAGAAAGACCTTCGCCAGAGAACTTTTATAAAAGAGCACTCTCGTTTCTCACTCTTAATCCCCTTTACCTGACTACATTTGTCTTTGTAACACTTATTACAAGATACATAATACAGCTATGTGTTTTACTGATTTATTTTCTGTCTCCTCCCCTACCAAAATGTATGCTCCAGAACTTTTTTCTATTTGATTCATTGCTGTATTCACAGCATCTAGAGAAGTATTCAATAACATTCATTGAATAAATGAATAAATACTTGTCACATAAAATAATTTAAAAAAACAAATAATCTACAACAACTAAATTAATAAAGAAACTAAAGAAGTTTTTGTTTTGTTTTGTTTTTTACCAAAATGGCAATACAGGAGGTTCCTGAATTTTTCTCTTCCCACAGACACAACAAATGTATAGCTCCACGTCGAGCAACTCCCTCTGAGAAAAATCCAGAACTAGTTGTTTGACTCCTATAATTTGGTGATAGAGAAAATACCCACATCTAAATAGGTGTTTAAACCCCACTCCAGGCATAACACTATAAAATCAGGAGGGAACCCTCAACTCCCAGCTTCTCCTCAAGGAGTGAAGGGTTTGGACCACATATCTGGTGCCCCAACTTTTAAGGCTCCCACCTGAGGGACAGGCCCCCAAAGCACCTAGCTCTGAGACCCAGCAGAGCTTACATTCACAAGTCCCATCGGACTATAACAAACAGAAAAAGAAGTTGTTGACAGGTACACGAGCACTAACCACAGCTATCTTCCCAGGGATCAGCACAGAAGGATCAGACAAAACCATCCATCCAAAGGTCTCACTGCATACTTTACAAGCTGCTACATGAGGATTTGGACAGTAATTAACATACACCTAGGTGCTGACTACAATCCCACCTGGAACCCAAAAGAGCTGGTGGGTCACACTCAAGCTCACTCCAACAATACCAGGTCAACAGAGTCTCTCTGGAAAGAGCTTCTACACATGTCTGGCACACCAGCTTTTGCACCTACTGCCCAAGGGATGGGACCCCAGATCATCTGGCTCCGACAGACAATGGGTTTTGCATTCACAAGTCCCACAGGGCTATACCAAACAAAGTAGTAGTTTTTGAATAGCAAACTCCATGGCTATACATCTGGGCTCAGTGAAGAAGGCAAAAACACCTGTCTCTCACTTACTCCCCAGAAGGGTCTGACTGCATACTTTCCCAGCTCATTGTCTAAGGTCCAGCTTCTAATCAACCTGCACCTAGGTGCTAACTGCTATCATCCCCCTGGGGACATTAATGGATCTTGGCACACCCTCAACCCCTAGAAGCCACTAAGAACAAAGGCAATCATAAAGATTTGAGGGAACCTGGAGCTCAGACCAGGCTGATTGATGAGATTCATCTCCTACACAAGACCAGTCCCAAGACTGAGAGAGGTGGCTGTTTTAGCTAATACACAGAAAACAGAGAATCAAAGAAAAATGGAGAAACAGGAATATGTGGAATTCCAAACAAAAGAAAAAGGTAAATCTCCAGAAACTGATCTGAAGGAAATGGAAATAAGTTATTTATCTGATAGAGAGCTCAAAATAACAATCACAAAAATGTTTACCAAGATCAGACGAGCAAGGCATGAATAAAGTGAGAATTTCACAGGAAAGCAATGCATGACCAAAGTGACAATTTCAACAAAGAGAGAGAAATTATTAAAAAGTACCACAGAAATCATAGAGCTGAAGAATATAATAACTGAAGTGAAAAATTCGATGGAGACACTCAACCACAGACTAGATCAACTGGAAGAAAAGTAGGAAATTAGAAGACAGGCAGTGGAATATATCCAATCAGAGGAGCAAACAGGAAAAAGAGTGAAGATAGCTTAAGGAACTTATGGGACATGATCAAAAAGGCCAATATACTCATCAAAGAGGTCCTAGAAGAAGAAGAGAGAGAGAGGAAGAGGCAAAAGCTTATTTAAAGAAATGCCTCAAAACTGCCCTTATCTGAAAAAAAAAACAAGATAGCCAGATCCAGGTAGCCCAAAAAGTACCAAATAAGATGAATCTAAAGAGATTCACACCCAGACACATTATAATTAAATTGTCAAAAGTTACAAAGAGAGAACCAGCAAGAGAAAAGCATACAAGAAAACTGTCATAAGTCTATCAGTAGATTTTACAAAAACCATGCAGGCCAGAAGGGAATGGAATGAGATATTCAAAGTGCTGAAATAAAAATGTTGCCAGCCAAGGACACTCTATCCAACAGAGTTATCCTTCAGAATCAAAGAAGAGATAGAGAATTTTCCAGACAAACAAAAGCTGGAGGACCTCATCACCTCTAGACCACCCTTATAAGACATGTTAAAAGGAGTTCTTCAGGCTGAAATGAAAGAGTGCTAATTAGTTACATTAAAACATATCTAAGTATAAAACCCACCAGAAAAGGTAAATATATAGGTAAATTCAAAATGTTCTAATGTTGTAATGGTGGTGGGTAAGTCACTTATATAACTATAATATAAAAGTTAAAAGACAAAAGTTTATTAAGAACTCCCATAATGACAGTAATTTCTTAATGGATACATTAAAAAATGTAAATTGTGACATCAAAACCTTAAAATGTCAGGGGAGAATGTAAAAATTCAGAAGTTTCGTATACACCCAAGTTAGGTTATTATCAGCTTAAAATAGACTGTTATGGGGTGCCTGAGTAGCAGTCAGTTGAGTGTCCAACTCTTGGTTTCAGCTCAGGTTATGATCTCAGAGTCAAGAGATCAAGCCCTGAATCAGGATCCACACTCGGCGAGAATCTCCTTAGGACTGTCTCTCCCTTTCCCTCTGCCCCTGTGTGCTCTCTCTCTCTAAGAAATAAATCTTAAAAAAAAAAAAAAAGAAAAGTAAAATAGACTGTTATAAGATGTTTTACATAAGCTTCATGATAGCACAAAGCAAAAACCTATAGCAGATATACAAAAAAGAAAGAAATCTAAGCATACCACCACAGAAAATCATCAAATCATAAAAGAAGAAAACGAAAGAGGAAGAAACAACAGTTACAAAACAACCAGAAAAGAATTAACAAAATTACATAGGAAAGTCCATACCTATCAATAATTACTTTAAAGCAAATGCACTAAATTCTCCTATCAAAAGACATAGAGTAGTTAAATGGATTTTAAAAAAAGACCCAACTACATGCTGCCTACAAGAGACTTACTTCAGCTTTAAGTACACAGACTGAAAATGAAGGGATAGAAAAAAATATTATATGCAAATGGAACCAAAAGAAAGCAGGGGTAGCTATATTTATATCAAGTAAAATAGACTTTTAGCCAAAGATTCTAATAAGAGACAAAGAAGGGCATTACATAATGATTAAAAAAGTCAATCCAATTAGAGGATATAATATTTGTAAATATTTATGAACCTAACATAGAAGCAACTAAATATTTAAAGCAAATATTAATAGACATGAAGGGAGAAATAGAGAGCAATACATTAACAGTAGAGTTGAATAACTCACTCTCAACAATGGGTAGGTAATAAAGAAAGAAAATCAGTACGAAATCATTGCACTTGAACTACACATTAAACCAGATGGATTTAACAGACATTTATAGAACATTCCACCCAAAAGCAGCAAAATACACATTTTGCTCAAGCATATCCATGAAAACTTCTCTAGGATAAACCATATGTTAGGTTGCAAAACTAGTCTTAATTAATTTAAGAAGACTGAAACCTTCTTAAGCACTTTTTCTGATCATGAAGGTATCAAACTAGAAATCAAGTATAAGAAGAAAGTTGGAAAATTCACAAATACATGGAGATTAAACAACATGCCCCTGAAAAAAACCAATGGATCAAAGAAGAAATCAAAAGATAAACCAAAAAAAATCTTGAGACAAATGAAAATGAAAATACAACTTAACAAAACTTGTAAGATACAGTAAAAGCCATTCTAAGAGGGAAGTTTATAGTGACAAATGCCTACAATGAGAAAAAAAGAAAGATCTCAAACAACCTAATTTTACACCTCAAGGAACTAGAAAAACAGAACCAACTAAGCCCAAAGTTAGCAGACAGAAGGAAATAACAAAGATCAGAACAAATATGAAAAAATTAACAAAATAATCTTTAGCTAGATAATTAAGAAAAAAAGAGACAGAACTCAAATAAGAAAAATCAGAAATGAAAGACAAGTTACAACTGATACCACAGAAATAAAAAGGACATAAGAGACTATTATGAACAACTATACAACAACAAACCAGACAACCTACAATAAATGGATAAATTCTACATATGACCTACCAAGAATGAATCATGAAGAAATATAAAATCTGAATAGAGCAATTACTAGTAAGGAGATTGTATCAGTAATCAAAAACATCCTAAAATGCAAAAGTCCAAGACCAAATGGCTTCACTGGTGAACTGTACTAAATATTTTAAGAAGATTTAATATCAATCTTTCTCAAATACTTCCAAAAAATAGAAGAGAAGGGAATGTTTCTAAACTCATTTTACAAGACCAGCATTATCCTGACACTAAAACCAACAAGGACACTACAAGAAAAGAAAATTACAGGACAATAACCCTGATGATACAAAAGTCCTCAGCAAAAATTAGCAAACCAAATTCAACAGAACATTTTTAAATACACCATGATCAAGTGGATTTATTCCAGGAATGCAAGGATGGTTCAACATCCACAATCAATCAATGTGATATATCACATCAACAAAATGAAGGAAAAAACCATATGATCATCTCAGTAGATACAGATAAAGCACCTGACAAAATTCAACATTCATTTATAATAAAAACTGTCAACAAATTGAGTATAGAGGGAATGTACCACAACATAATAAAGTCCATATATGCCAAACCCAGACCTAACACCATACCAAATGGAGAAAAGCTAAAAGCTTTTCCTCTAAAATCAGGAACAAAACAATAGTACCTACTCTCACCACTTCTATTCAACACAGTATTGGAAGACCTACCCAAAGCAATTAAGCAAGAAAAAGAAATAAAATGCATCCAAATCAGAAAGGAAGAAGTAAAACTGTCTGTTTCTGAATGACATGGTCCTACATATAGAAAACCCTTAAGATTCCATCAAAAAACTGAAATTTAGTAAAATTTTGGGATACAAAATCAATATACAAAAATCTGCTGCATTTGAGGTGCCTCAGGGATTCGGTCAGTTGAGTATCTGAGTCTTGGTTTCATCTCAGGTCATGATCTCTGGGTTGTGGTCGAGCCCCATGTTGGGCTCTGTGCTCAGTGGGAAGTCTTCCTGAGATTTTCTCTTTCCCTCTGTCCCTCCACCCACTCATGCTCTCTCTCACACTCTTTATCAAATAAATAAATTTTTAAAAAATCTGTTGCATTTCTATGCACTAACAACAAATTATATGAAAGAGAAATTAAGAAAGCAATCCCATTTATAACAGTATCAAAAACAATAAAATATCAGGGGACCTGGGTGGCTCAGATAACCATCTGCCTTCGGCTCAGGTCATGCTCTCCAGGTCCTGTGATCGAGCCCCACATCGTGCACCCAGCTCAGCAGGGAGTGTGCTTCTCCTTCCCCCTCTTCTTCTCCCCCTGCTTGTGCTCTCTCTGTCTCTCAAATGAATAAATAATATCTTTAAAAACTATATTTGTAATATATTAACCAAAAAGATAAAATATCTATACACTGAAGATTATAAGACAATAACGGAAGAAACTGAAGACACATTAAATGGAAAGATTACCGTGCTCTTGGACTGGAAGATTAACATTGTCAAAATGTCAACACTACCCAAACCCATCTACAGATTCAACACAATTTCTATGAAGATCCCAATGCACTTTTTATGGAATTAGAAAAATAATCCTAAAATATATATGAAACCACAAAAGACCCCAAACAGCCAAAGCTACTGTAAGTAAAAGAACAAAGCTGGAGACATCACACTTCTTGATTTCAAAAAATATTACAAAGCTACAGTAATCAAAACAGTATGTGGTACTGGCATAACAACAGACAAATAGACCAATGGAACAGAATACAGAGCCCAAAAATAAATCCATGCATATATGGTCAACTAATCTTTAACAGGAGTACCAAGAACACACAATGGTAATGGACAGTCTGTCCAATAAATGGTGCTGGAAAAAAACAGATATCCACATGCAAAAGAATGAAATGGATCCCTATCTTACGCTATACACAAAAATCAACTCAAAATGGTTTAAAGACTTAAATGTAATATACGAAACCAGAAAATTTCTAGAAGAAAACATAAAGAGAAAGCTCCTTCACACTGGCCTTGGCAATAATTTTTGGATGACACCAAAAGCAAAGGCAAAAATAGACAAATGGAATTACATTAAACTAAAAGGCTTCTGTGAAGCAAAGGGAACAATCAGAAATGAAAAGGCAACCTACAGAATGGGAGAAAGCATTTGCAAACCATGTATGTGATAAGGGGTTAACATCCAAAATGTATATGGAACTCATAAAACTGAATAGCACAAAAAAATCAAATAATCTGATTTTAAAATGGGTGAAGGACCTGAATAAACATTTTTCCAAAGAAGACATAACAAAAGACCAATAGGTACATGAAAAGGAGCTCAACTTCACTAGTCATCAGGGAAATGCAAATCAAACTCACAGTGAGATATCACCACACCCTTGTTAGGATGGCTATTATCAAAGACAAGAGATAACAAATGTTAGCACGGTCATGGAACAAAATGGAACTCTTGAGCACTATTGGTAGGAATGTAAATTGGTATAGCTATTACAGAAAACATTATGAAAATTCCTCAATAAAATAAATTAAAAATGGAACTACCCTGTGTTCCAGCAATCCCACTTCTGGGTATACATATCCCACATAAATGAAATCAGTATCTCCATAAGGTATCTGGACTCCTATATTCACTGTAGCATTATACAAAATAGCATAGATATAGAAACACGTTGTGCACTTTAAATATACACAATTTTGTCATTTATTTTTCATGCAGCTTGGGAATAAAGAAAAAAATAAAGATATTAAAACAAAATCCCCAGATAAAATTATCACTTAGCATTAAGAAATTAAAACAGTTCAAGATTAAATTATATTTATCATTACCGATGACAGAAAAGATGTCACAACATCTCCTTTATGCATTATTATGGAAAGTTTCACACATAAAAGTAGAGAAAATCATATAATAAATCCATTAGCAACTTCCATAATTATTTATTCATAGACAATCTTCTTTCCACTACATTTATTTTTCAGTTAAAACTATTGTATGAAAAACAAAGTAAAACCATTAAAAAAAAGTCTTGATTCAGGTAAAAACAGTCACACAAAATCCTAGATTCTGCCATGTTTGTATTCCAATTGCAAAAACAAAATCTGTAAATTCTGAACTGTTACTTTTTAAATCTTTAGATAAGCAAAAATGGGATATGAAGGGAACATAATGGGAAACAAAGTGTAAGGCAACATTCTCCATAAACACAGAAATTAAAAACCAAGCATTAGGAATGAATTCATATTCCAGGGCAGCTAGTTTACAACTGTAAAGGGCACCCTAGACTAAGCTTCCAGTATTCTACACAACAGTTTTTAAACCACCCGTATCTCCAGCATTAAACAGGCCCCCTGGAGCAGAGAAAAGCTCCACCATAATACAGGAACCCTGTGTTCAGCGAACCACCTGTTATCTCAACAGGAAGTCAAGAGAAGGAATTAAGTTTCAGTCCGCTCTCAGAGAGGAAAATCAGGTGCTCAGGAATCTGGCCAGGAGCCCAAATCCCTCAAAGGGGATAAATCCAGGCCCCTCATCATCAGCACAACTCTAAAGGGAGTCTTCTAAATAAAGGCCTGCAGGAAAAAATGCTCAGAAAAACAAACAACTTGCTAAATAAAAGTACACCATAATAGTTGCCTTGTGATACAAATTCTTTTGTTCAGTTTACAACAAAGAGGAGGCATAAATACCTAATTACTTTAAATTACAACTTCCAAGTACTTCTTTTAAAGAGAAATAGGGGCACCAAGGTGGCTCAGTCAGTTAAGGAACCGAGTGTTGATTTCGCTCAGGTCATGATCTCACGGTCGTCAGATCAAGCGTCAGGCTCTGCGCTGGACGGGCGTGGAGCCTGCTTAAGATTCTCTCTCTCCTTCTCCCTCTGCCCCTCCCCCTACTTCAGGTGTGCGCATACTATCTCTCTCGAAAATAATTAATTAATTAAATTTTTAAAAATAAAAAGAAATATAGTTTTTCTCATGGAGGTAGTATGGCACAGTGAATAAGGATGAGTTTCAGGATTGAAAAAAGCCTGGATTCAAATTATTGCTGTGTGAACTACTAAATCTTTGACAATTTATCTGATCTCCCTGAACCTCCTCCATGTCTTCATCTGTAAAATGGCAATATTCAATTTTTATCACGTAGATTTCTTATGAGGATTTTACTTGATAAGACAGCATAAGCAAAGCGCATTTTACTTTGAGAGCTAAATATACTTCATTAATAAACATGCATTAATCAATATACTAATAATATAGTAGCTTACCCTTTCCACAAAATATGGAGAATAACAAAAAGAAACTGCCTTGAGGTATGTTGAAATGATGAGAATAAATATTCTAAGCATTGCAATTATGTTGTTAATAACACATAAAAATTAAAAGTTTTTGTACTTGGAAACTTGTATTTGTTCATTTTAGAGAAAAAGTTGACAATAAAATAAATTAATCATATATACACACACACACACACATATGTATGTATGTGTGTGTGTGTGTGTATTTTATAATACTGATGAGAGATAGAAGCAGAAAAATATTCGTCTTTAGCCCAGAAGGCTGACCTATAGCCTGCATAGTCTCTATAAGGATTAAATATGTGCTGGTTACCACATTCTTAAAGGGTCTCATGACTGCTTGTACATCTCACTGATAGTTCATATCAAGCTGAATGATAAGCACCAGAGAAATCTTTTAAAACTATTTTACAAGTAGTAATTCGAAGAAGACATTTATGATCTAATACTCCCTGCACGTCCCCTCCCCCTTGAGCACTAAGCATATAACAACCAGCTTCATACAGCAAAAAGTCCAGCTCTTTCTGTCCATGGGTCCTGTCCCCGTGCTACTTAAATAAACGTAATTAAGTTGCACCACGCAACCTCCCAAGAATTCTTTCTTGACCATTGTACTTGACCATCCCACAACAACAGGAGTCAAAATTATTCCACCTATTCATCTTATACTTAACCTTAACTATTTGAATGCTGACTGTCAGGACTATCCAAAAATGTTTCTGACAATACATAGAAGTTTTAAAGCAGGGAACTAATATTGTCAAATGCTATTTTGTAAAGCTTACTCTGTTGGCAATGTGAGGGTGATTTATCAATAATCACCCTAAAAAAAAGAGCTAAAAAAAAATTGTAAGCATGGGATCCAGATAGTTCTTTTTAATGTTATTCTAGCTTTACAATTCCAATACAACCATGATCAAAATCCAAATTAAAGAGAAAAAATCTAAGCATGTCAGTTCTACTGTATGTTCAAGTAACGGGGTGAGGAAAATTAAGGAGGTTAAGGAAAATCAGAGAGGAACACTACACATTCATTCATTCTTTCCCTCGTTTTCTTTCTCCTCTCTGTGTGTCTCAGTAAATCTCTCTCTCTCTCTCTTTCTCTCTCTCCCCCCCACCCCCTTACTCACATTCATTTTAAGGAGCAACCTCGCCATCTTGTGGCATTTATGAACATTGACTATAAAGCAAAACATTTACAGGCAGAAGCAAAATTGTGAGGAAAAGAAACTAAAGGGAAAAGATTTCTTCTTTTAATATTTGCCCCGAATACCAGATGATCTGGCCTTCTCGCTCCTGGCTTCACTCATCTTTCTTCTTAATTATGTCTAACTGTGCTTTCTTTTTCTCCTTAACCTAAGCGCTTAGAAAGCAGGAGCTCCCACAGTGCTCAACATGATATCAAAGGTTAACCTTCTGAGGGCCAAATAGCCCTTCAACAAACTGGCAGGAAGCTATGAATTCTCCCCCGAAGAAAATAACTGAACATATTTCGAATCCCATTCATGCACCCTTGTTGAGGATGCAGGTCAAGGACCTCACCAAGCAATCACTGCTTGTCTCTGTCCACTCCAGGCCCACAGCACCTCCATTATCAGCATAACTCTCCTGAGGGGGATCAGTTCAAGGACAGCTGTGAGGCTTCCAAGCAAATGAGAGCTCTAGCATGGAGCTTCGGCCTGATCATAAAAAGAGAACAGGGAACAAAATAAAGCATCTCTCATCTAGCCTCTGTCATTAGCCTCCTGCTTCTGGTCTCCCTCCCTCATGCTTGCCTCTTGTGATCACAGTGATCTCCCTAAAATGTAAATCAGTGTACTACTTTCCTGACTAATGCTTTCTACAGACTTTCCAAGTCACCTAGAGTAAATCCAAACTCTTTATCCTTGTGTCTTAGTCATGCCTGCTCTCTGGACTAATGTCATCGATTTTCCCACTGCCCTTTATCTTGAGTCCCACTGGTCTTCCTGCTGTTCTCTGAATACACCCACAGCTTATTTCCATCCTGGAGACTCTGCACTACCTAGAATGTTCTTTCTTCCAATCGTCACACGGCTGGCTACTACTGATTATGTGATCCTGAACACACCCTCTTCAAAGAGGCACTCCCTAATCACCCAATCTAACATAGGTTTCTAGGAACTCCCTAGCATTTTATCATATTTTCATTCTCCCTGAAGTACTTATCACCATCTGATACTTAACTTTTCAGGTGAATATATGTCTCTCCTCTAGAATGTTAGCTGTGATGGAGGTGTATGTTCTCTGTGGTATCTTCAGCACTTAGAATAATGTCTAACGGTATTTCAGCAAGTATGTATTAAAGGAATGAATATAATAAATAAGCTAGGGAAATAGAAATAACACATCTTCCACTGGCTATAAAACAAAAATTAAATTGTACTTCCTCTAGTAATACCTGAAATAAACTGTCTGGGGCTCGGGGGAAGAACAATATGGGAAGGTCCAGGCAACTAAATTTCCCAGGGTTAACCACTGACATTTCCTAAGAGTCCATACATCTTTGGCCCCTTCTCTTAACCTCAGTGTTCTCTCTAATGAATTTCATCCTTATCACAGCCCCAAACAAGATACTGACAACACCCTATCTAGAATAATAATGACTAGTTATCAAGTTATTAAGCATTAGACAGTGGTAGATGTTTGTTCACTCTATCACTTAATTCACATAAAAACCTTATGAGTTAGGTACAATTATCCCTTTTTACAGCTATAAAACCTGAGGCTTAGAAAGGTTAAGTGACCTGTCCAAGGTCACACAGATAGGAAGTAGCAGAGTTAAGATTTTAACCCAAGTCTGAATCCTTATACATAAAGATGTTTGCTTGTGTGTGTACAGACATCTCTACCAAAAAATCCAAAGTACCACAAGTGTAAAGATGCCCTAAACAGAAAGTATCATCCCACCTCAGTCACCCTCACAGGCCACCGATCCAGACTGCTCCTTCTTCCACAATTGCTTCACTGAATGAAACTTCACCCACACATCTGCACAATCCAGAAACCTAAGGGTCATCCTGGACTCTTCTTCAGTTCCTGCCCATATCCAGTTGGTCACGGACTCTTTCTTTGATCTGCTAAATAACTCTCAAATCCATCTAAGCCCTTATGACTTGAAATAGCTTACTTACTGGTCCCCCGGCCTCAGTTTATTGTTCACAGGGCTACAAAGACCTTTCAAATATGTAATTCTGATCAAGTCATTTCCCTTATTAAATTCTTATTAAGTTGCCCTACAGGATAAAAATTCCTTAGTATGACAAACTAAGTCTTTTGTGACCTGGCCCCTAACTACCCCATACACCTTATCTCCTGTCAGTCCTCCAAAGCAACTCATACTTAGTATAGCTGCTCTCCAAATACGCAAGGCTCTTTCATTCCTCTGGGCCTCTGTAAGTGCCATTTTACTTGTGACTCTCACCTCCCCCATCTGTCTAGTAAAGATAATCCCCTTCAAGATACAGACTTAGTCGATAATGGGCTATTATGGACAATAAAGAAAGAGGTTTCAAAGAGGACTACTATCTATCCTGCTAATGAAATCAAAAACAAAACAGGAGTATGTTTAAAGCTAACAGCATGTTATTCGCTAGATAGGTAATACTACTATTCCAGCAGCTACAGAAACTCCAACAATAGATTATTTACCGGAAAGAAGATCAGAAGGCAATAAAATATTTTATAATAAATAAAGTAATCCTTCAAAATACATATAAATACAGTTCACCTGAACAACACAAGTTTGAACCATGCGGGTCCACTTTCACACACATTTTTTCTAATAAATACAGCACAGTACCATAGATATATGATTCTCTTATGATTTTCTTAATAAAATTTTCTTTTCTCTAGCTTATGTTAAGAATACAATATATAATACATATGAACATAGAAAATATGTGCTATTTGATTGTTTATGTTACTGGTAAGTCTTCCAGTCAAAAGTAGGCTATTAGTAGTTAAGTTCTGGGGGTCAAAAGTTATAAGCAGATTTAACTGCAATGGGGGGTCAACACCTCTAACCCCCACATTTTCAAGGTCCAGTGAATCTGGACTTTGTTTCTCTCTTTGCTCATTTTCTCATGTATAAAATGTTTCTGAATTAAAATGATAGATGAACTACTGATGGATTTTATTTTTATTTAATTTTTTAAGAGTTTTATTTATTAATTTGACAGAGAGAGCGAGAGAATGAGAGAGCACAAACAGGGGAGGCAGCAGAGGGAGAGAGAGAGGGAGCAGCAGGCTCCCTGCTGAGCAGGAAGCCTGATGCAGGGCTCAATCCCAGGACCCTGGGAACATGACCTGAGCTGAAGCAGACATTTAACTGACTGAGCCACCCAGGCGCCCCGATGGATTTAATTTTTTTTTTTAATATTTTCTTATCTGTCCACTGGAAAGGCCTAGAACCAAAAAGGCTATCCAGTGGCAATGAGCATTCCTCTATCCAGACTGTGGTCACTAAATGCCATTTCCCACTAAAAGGAACTAGGATCCCTTGGAGAAATGGCTGATTCCAGGATGGGGCAGGAAACATACAAAATTCATCTAGAATATCTTATTATATCAGAAATCAAGGAAGCTATCAAAGACTACTGGTCATGTCAAAAAAAATGCAGAATCCATACCTGAAAAGGCCCACAATGGCCAAAGATAAGATCATTTTGAGTATGAATAAAAATAACAGCTACAATGGACTGAAACACAACAAATGTGTTAAATTCTGAGAATTCATAATGATATTTTTTTTAAATCATCAGTCACCCTTGGCAGACAAGAGGGAATAAATTCATTATTATGACAACTGGTATTAAATAAAGGGAAAGAATTTCATCTATCTTGCCTTTACTAATCAAATGCTAATCAAATAGTTGATGAGAGGATATCCTTTTATAGAAATTTTCCAACCAACATATGAAGAAGCAATGGCAGAATTAGGATATTACCACTTTGTAATTCTTAATGGATTAATAGATCTAGGCAAGCATCATCAAAGACTTCTAACAACACAAAGAGAGCAACAGCTAGCCTTTATGTGCCCCCTAGTGGAACTACACATCATCTTCTACGAAATATTCTTAACAACAACAAAACAAAACAAAACAAAACAAAATCTGAGCAAGCCTACAGATGTCAATTTTTAAAGAAGAACAACAACAAAATTAAACATATGGGAATGTATCAGCAAAATTCAACTCAACAAGACAATAAACTGTTTTTTTAAACAAGTTACAAGAAAAAAAGAGACTGAGGAGGAACCATATAAATTACAGAAGATTTAAGAAACTTATCAATCAGTTGTGGGGCACCTGAGTGCCTCAGTCAGTTAAGCATCTGCCTTCGGCTCGGGTCTGATCTCAGGGTCCTGGGCTCAGGGTCCTCAGCCCGCATCAGGCTCCCTGCTCAGCTGAGAGTCTGCTTCTCCCTCTCCCTATTCCCCTACCCCCTGCTTGTATGCATCTCTCTCTCTCAAATAAATAAAATCTTAAAATATATATATATATAGATATCAATCAGCTGCAATGACTAGACTTCATTTGGATCCCAATTCAAAATGACTATAAAGAGAAAGAGGGAGAGAGTTGGGACAATTTGAATACCAACTGCATATTTAATGATATTAAGGAATTACAGTCATTTTTTATTTACATGTGATCACAGTGGGTGTTAATGTTTTAAAAAGAGTCCTTTTGGATATATACTGCAATATTTAGAAATGAAATGATATAAAACCTGAGATTTGCTTTTAAGTAATCGGGGAGGGGGGGCGGAGAATATGTGGGATTATGGACAAAATAAGATTGGCCATGAGGTGATTGTACATGTACCTCAAGAACCATTATACTACTCTCTCTACTTTCCTGTAACTACATTAAATGTCAAAAAATAAATTTTTAATGATATGAAAATTTCACTTTGTACGTCCAAAAGTACACCAAGGAATATTAAAGCTGAATGGGTCTAGTGTAAAAATTCTTGCCTTACAGATGTGAAAACTGAGGCCTACAGAAGTTAAGTGACTTGTCCAAAGTCATAAAGCCAATCATTAGCAAAACTAGAACAAACACTCCAGATTTCAGTTTCCCTATCAGGTTCTCCTTCATCTGAACAGGAGCATTTTATTCTATCGAAGAACCTTCTTAGCCATTTCTGTTTTATACGATTAATTCAAGAATAATAATTAACATGTACAGAGCACCTGTTGTGTGCTGGTGGGAACTGTACTGGAACTTTGTATGTATCACTTCATGGCAGTCTCACGAAAAGTACATTAGGTATTTTAATTACTATGGAGAAAAATGAAATTATGAGAGACTAAGTGCCTCACCCAAGGTCACACAGCTACTCACCGTGATTCTGTTAAGTTATTATCAAACTGTGGACACTCAATACTGTGTAACCACTTTTACAAAATATTTCCATGAGTATCAACAGTTCATACATTGTTCCAAGACCAAATATGTGATACATTAATCATTAGGTTTGCTGTCTCAATAACCTTTGAAATGTGACCCCTCACTCTCTATCACAGACAGGCAGCAAAACTGGTTGACTAATTGTACAGCATCTAAAGCATCTAAAACATAATAATAATAAGCATATGTTGCTAGTCAGAAAGGGCAAGTAAATTTGTAAGTTAAGCAGTATTCTGCCATGTGGCAAAAGCATACTAAGAAAATACAAAATTAAAAAAAGGTTTACACTGATGATGTCTGTCTTTATCACAGAATTACCACTTCGTTTTACAATATCCAGTTTGATGATGTTAATATATAAAAGTATGTTTGTTTAAGAATTGTTCCTTATGCATAGGTTTCGGTTTCCCCAACTAGTGAACATAACAATAAGCACACAGTAAGCACTTAATGTAAACATTTGTCACCTGACTGCTGCATATTTTTGTATTTTATAGTATTTCATGCATGCCTATGATATTCTTCACATAAACTATCAAAATAAATGTTTTTAAAGGACTGACTGGAGTTAGGGATAAGTGGGTATCAAGATACTTTCTTGTCTATAATATACACAATGTTTTTATGGAAAAGTAATTAAAACTCTTCAATACTTCCATCATCGAACTGGAATCTACAATTTCAAAGACTTCCATGATCATGTCAATGCATCCTGCTAAAAGCCACTTTAACTACACTGCAATCTTGTACACACACACACACAAATTATCCTAAATCCCAGAAGACTTATTCAAGTAGAGAACGAAAAAAACTATTATAAAGACTTATATAATGAAAATAAATTGCAGAATTTGTCCTCACAGTAAGAATTCAAATACAGGGACGCCTGAGTGACTTAGTCAGTTAAGCGTCTGCCTTTGGCTCAGGTCATGATCCCAAAGTCCTAGGCCTGCTTCTCCCTCTGCTTGCTGCTCCCCCTGCTTGTGCTTTCTCTCTCTGATAAATAAATAAATAAAATCTCTTAAAAAAGAATTTAAAAAAATTCAAATATATTTTCATGGGATCTATTATAAAGAAATTATATTAGCAGTTATAAATATCTATATCCCAAGAGTCAACATTTTCTATAAGACACATGCAGCTCACATTCTGATAAATGTCCCATAAAATCATTAAAGAATAATAGAATTACTATTGCTATGTATTTTTCATTTTCAGGTACAAAATCAAATTTTAAATGTCAGAAATATAAAACATACTCTGAGTAGAAAAGAAAATAAAAATTCAGCCAGACTCTCACATAAAACCAATTCCCTATAGTTAGATTCCCACACCCCAAATAGCAGCACTACGTCAGACTGTGAAAGAACATTCTAGGCAAAGAACATAAAAATGTTCAGTACTGACCTCTCTGAGAGACTAAATATCATCTCAAATCAAATCCAGATAAATGGGTAACTCGACTGAGTAACAAATTAGCAAGAATCACCTTTAGCCTTCTTTCATTGCCAAGAGAAAAATATTCAATTAAGTACAGTCTACATCTTTATTTAATAGAGATCAATGAAACAAGAGGGTAACAGTAACCCAAGTAAGAAAGATATCAAATAAAATCCAGTAATCCTGGAACTGCCCAAAGTTGGGAGCAATTAAAGTCTTTCCAAAAGTGCAAACTTCTAGGCAAGCAATGTTTCCTAAACAAGGAAATACGTAGTATTATACATGTGTATACAACAAATCCAAAAGCAGGGAAGTAACAAGAAATCAGGACAAATAGTGTATAATATATAATGGCACTGGTGAAAATAATCATTGTAGAATAACTGAAGGAAGCTTTAAAAAAGTTTGCAGTTAAGAGCACATCTAGAGCTCAGACCTTGGTTTTTAAATACAATTCTCCACTCAACGGAACCAGGGCTCCTTGGAGAAATGGTCGATTCCAGGACTAGGACAGGGGAGGAAGGGGGACATAAAACAGGAATAACCTGGAACATCTCATGCCAAAAATTTAGGAAGTGCTCAAAGAATGGTGAGGACATATCAAAAGGACACAGGGGACATCTTGAAGGTATTCCCACTGACCATATCTGGGGCAATCTGAGCAGCAAAATAAATAATAATAATAAAGGACTGGAACTGATTGAATAAAACATGAATTCAAGAGTCAACACTGATATAAATAAAGGAAAAGGAAAGATCTTCCCTGTTATAGAAAGGGACTCTTCTGTTACTCTTATTGTGTTCATAAAAAATGTAGGTAGATGATAGAGTATTAGATAGATAGATAGATAGATAGATGATAGACAGAGGCAGAAAGAAGGCTAAAGCAAAAGTATATGTATATCCAAGTACATGGGATAATAAACTATAAGTAATGAGTCCTAAAACACACCTGAACACCACATAACTTGCCCCTGTGCTTGAGGAAGAAGAGGAAGATAAAGAGGAAGAGGAGGAGAGGAAGGCAGCAGCAGCAAAGGAGGAACAGCTACCATTTCCTGAACACTTCCTTGTAATAACCCTTTACTAACCCTTATAATAACCCTTTCTTATAACCCTAAAATTTACAGATGAGAAAAATGCACTTGGAAAGGGTAAGTAACTTATCCAAAGCCACATAAGCAGTAAGTGACAGAGACAACATTTCAAACAGTCTACTGTATAGTGGACAACGCCCCTGCTCTCTTTGCCCTGCTTTGATCTGAGCACTTCCAGCTTTATCTGTGTTAGGCTTCTAGATAAGGTATTTGAAGAAAAGGCTAAATAACTTTAAAACACTATACTACACTGTTCTCCCTCACAATGTTCCTAGATACCTCCCTGAAGCTGCAATGAGAGTATCACTTGTGAAGACACAAGACCAAGGCTATAAAGAGGTCAGGACGAGCTAAGTCCAGTGCTTTGAAGCAAAACTTCAGGAACGAAGAGAACACCCACCACAGTGCTCAAAACAGGAACCTGGATAGTCATCTAATTTCTAGTAAATCAGTTACAACATTTTATTCCACCAATATTGATAAATATCTACTATGTGTAAATTTTACTTCCAAGAAAATCAGTAGCATTTAAGAAAAACCATTGGTGTCCAATAATAACAGAATCCAACTGTATGTAGCCTCCCCATTTGCTGAGCATAGTTTCTAATGCATCAATGGTTGGGCATATGCCGGAAGGGGTGGGGGTGGAGGAAAATGAGAAGTACAGTCAGCAGGGAATGTCTTAGTTAATTGGTACTATCATGGTGATCTAGCCTTGGCAGGGGTTAAAAGCCTACTTGTTTCATAGAGTACTTTAATGGCTTCTTCAAAGACCTCCCTTACTCCATCGGTGGTCTCTCACCTCCAGGGCCTCTTTACACTGGAGAATCTCTCTCTTTTCCAGCTAATAATCACTTATGTTCCCCCCTCAGCCCCAGACATCATCAGTACACCACCAGCTTCCTTCTGCCCCCTTGGACAGGATCTAAAGCAGTCACACAGTGTTTTTCTCTTTCTCACTCTGATCCACAGGAAATATTGGCAAGACCACAGTGGCTCCCAAACCGCAGCCCTCCAGACATCCTCTGTCTCCCTAAATATCTCAGGCATGAATCACATATCAATCCACTTATCTACCAAGCTCAAGGGAACAAACACCAAATCCTCCCAGAGGTCCAATTCAAGGTCTTTTCCTTTGGTTTAAGATTATAAATTTGCAGAACTATTTCTTTTGAAACTGTAAGTGTTAGATTAAAATTTTTTTAATTTAAAAATGATTATAGAAATATACCAAAATCATACATAGTTATCTCAGGGTGGTAGCACTATAAGTCATAATTATTTTCTTTTTTATAGTCCTCTATTTTCAGAATTTCCCACAATAAACATTTATTCCTTTTGTGGCTGGCAAAAAGCAATAACAGATATTTTAACTAAAGAAAAACATAGATAATATAAATATCTGGTTTATTCTACAATTAGATGCCTGATGAACAATAGTCTTAAAGTACACTTCCCAATATTAAAGGAAAGCTGCTTTTTTTTCTAAGTGCATGGCAAATGTCAAAAGAAGATCTAACTATACTCATCTATGGTATCTCCACCAATGGTGAAGACACTGACTCAAAAAAAAAAGTCCAGTACTGTATTCCCACTATAAAACTATGATTTTATATCAATAAACTTATCTTCCTCATTATTTGAACTAAACTCACATTAAGATGAATTACATTTTCTTTCAAGAATCCAAACAAGGGCAAAGGAAGATGATTCCCAACATTTTATATCAGGGGAGTCAGCCCAGGTTCAACATATTTCTGTGGATAATCCAAAAATAAATAATTAAGAATTTATCATGCTAGAATTAGAAACCAAGGTGAGGATAACATTATTTTGTAGGAAATAGGTATTTCTATTTATTTATGGAACTGTGCAAGGAACAGAAAACTTCCCAAATTATATGAAAAATCACTGCATAAAAATATCCTCTGTGGCAGCCCTCAGTTAAATGTCCTTAATGAAGTGATTAAAGACTTTCAGATTTTGTCATCTCCACATGCAACTTCGATTAAGCAGTTTGTTCCTCCATCATCACTCAGGGACTATCACTTGGCCTGATGGTCCGATAGCCTGAAAGTACTTGGTAACAGACTTATCACAAAGTTGTGAACCAATGCCAAGTTTCCTCCTGATACAGCCAAGTTCCAAAGCCAGCTTTATGTTTTTAATTAACACTATCTTTGCACCAGATGTAAATAAATATCTGGAACACTCTGGGAATATCATTAGAGCCAGATGAAATATCAGGGTTCTTCTAACTTCTGAGTTAACAAGGCAGCAGACACCAAGGCCAGTATGCTTTCTCTCAACATCCCATCAAAATACCTATGGAAAGATAGAATAAAGATCAAAACCTGGGAGGGGCAGGGTGGACAAGGGGAGGGGGGTGGGGCGGGAGGTGGGGGGAGAGAGAAAAACTTTGAAGGGAAGATAACATCACCAACGTTTAGTGGAGAATTTCCACTAAAAGCATCATTGGTGCAAAGGATTAAGAAGCACATTCTTGAGTGATAATCACATGCACACTATTCTGAACCAGAACCATACAGGCCACCTTCAAATAAATCGGGGAAAAAAAGGGTTTTCCCCCCACATGTTCCTATGCTAATGAAAACCAGCCAGAGATTAGGGTAGACTTCCTTATCTTTACAAGGTCCTAATTAATTAATTGATACTTTTTATGAGGCAGTGAAGAGAAGATTAAGAATTCTAAGGAAAAAAGTTTGGTCAAAGGGATTTTTTTAATAAGGTCCCTTTTAATTTCTACATTAAGTTATTATCTGCAATGGTTTTTTTCAGTCCTTTGCAGATAAGGACTTTTTAATTTTTTACTTTTGTTTTATTGTGTCTGCTGGATGTTTGCTTTAAACATGCAAACAGCAGTCACCACCCCTACAAACAGCATGTCTGGTGTATAGAGGCTCACCCATGGAAAATCTCCACAGACATGGCCTGGTCTCTGCCTCTCCAAGAGACGAGGTGACCTGATGTTTATAATTGTGATGACTGATCATCCAATGACAATTAATGAGTTATATCCAATTACAAACCTTTTTTTTCTCATTTGGAACATCAGGAGCCAGGCTTCCTCTATTCTGTAATAGAAATATTACTACCACAAAGTAGTACATGTGCATAGTTCCCTGAACAGTAAAATAAGCATCTCTTGCTTTCATTCCCTTTCTTTTAAATTGTGTGAACTTTCCTCTTGGAATGAAACTCTCTAACCATGCGTAACCAACTCGAGGGACACTAGTGACAGTTTTTCAAGGCCATCTTTTTCCAGAAGGGTTATCACATAGCAAGTGGCCAAACATCTCAGTCCACAAATGCAAGATTTTCCAAGAGTACCCTGGCACAGTCAGTAATTCTAGAATCCATAAACTGCACATAAAAAAAAAAAAAAAACAAAAAAAACAAAAAAAAACAAAAGATTTCCAGAACCAGAATTTGGGTCCTCCATCAGTCTCATTCAACTTTTCTGTTTCCTAGTACAAAACAGAGGAGAAATTGCATAAGGACTGTAGATGGACAGGATACCAGGATGCTTTGATACCTGAGCAAAAGCACTGTGAGCAGGAGTAAAGACAAGAGTAATTCTGGAAGCAATTCAGGGTTAGGAAGTTGGCTGGGGATGGGGTGGGAGGGGACTTCACATGGTATCTGTGGCCCTAGCTACATCATAGTATCAGGCAACAAAAGCAAGAGACTAAAAACCTCAGCGCTGCAAACCTCTAGCTAAATTCATAAATGGATTCTATGAACAATCAGCCATGCGATCTAATGTTGAGAGAGAGGAGACACCAGCATCCAAGTGGAGAGAGTAGAAGAGAACACTCTACCAGCAATATCCTTGGATGTGGCCTCCCAGTGCCCTGTCATCCTTCTCTCCTCCTTACAGAAAGAGGGTACAAATAAATTACAACACCCTTCTGAGGCAAGTTTAGCCAGCTTGTCCCTTCATGCTTCCTTTTTTATTTAAGTACAATTGACATTCAATGTTATATTAGTTTCAGGTGTACAACAGAGCGATTTAACAATTCTGTATATTACTCAATGCTCACCAGGACAAGTCACCATCTGTCACCATGCAACGTAATTAGAATATTATTGACAATGCTCCCTATGCCGTGCTTTTCATTCCTGTGAGTTATGTATTTTATAACTGGAAGTTTGTACCTCTGAATGCTTTTTATCTGTTTTGCCCATCCCCCCCCACCTCCCTTATGCTTTCTTGCAAGCTATCTGTGTATCTGCACCAAGAAAAGAAAAATGAAAAAAAAATTTAAACAGTTTTGTTTCACAAAACAAGTAAAGAAAGTAGAATAGGGCATTCCTATGGATGGAAATTGTAAGTAAATTTCATTTTTGGACCAATAGCTCTATCCTACTAAAGATAATTATAGCCAGCTCTTTCCTAAAAGGTCTGGGCTGTGCCTTGTGGTCACCTACCTCTACTTACCAGTGGAGAACAGCTGTTCCAAAATCCAGAGCCACTCAAAACATAAAAGTCCCAAACCCTCAGCTACCTCTAAATATTATTTGCATTTGATAGGAAATAAATGACACACAAAACTCTTTGACCAGTTATTGTTTGTTGGTATCTGAAAAGTTTGCATTGCTGTGGTTAAAAATATCAACATATAATATAGCCCAGAAAAAGGGAAACATCACTAACTCTGATCGACTCTAAAATATCTGCCCATGCTGGAAACTTTGGGGATCTTTCTCAGTCCTTTACCTCATTCCCCACATCATCAAGGCCTATAAACTTGACACCTGAATTATCTCCTAGATTACACATTCCCTCGTCTCCATACAGCCTTTCCACTTCAAGTCTCAGTGTAGACCCAAGACACGCCTAATGAAGAACATCACTGTAACCCCAACCTTGGCTCCCAGTCCACAGTTCTGACACACAAAGCGTCACAGATCACAACCCTATTTAAAAATATCCAAGGGGTTTCCAGGCACAGATAGTGAGCTCTCCCCATTCTGACAGAAATAACCAAAGAACTGCTGTAGCTGTGGCTTCCAAATTGTTAGGAATTTCTATTACATATAATTCAAATGGGATTAGACCTATGTTCAACAGGTCTGGAGTACAGATATGTAACTCACTCTCATAAGCTTCCGTTTCTCACAGGAAAGCAATAGTAGAGAGTATGTAGTGGTAAAGGCAGAACAGCGAGACTGCCTGGTTCAAAGTCTGGCTCCACTGCTTCCTAGCAGGGCAACCCAGGACAAGTCACTGAACCAGGAGGCAACCCTGGACAAGTCACTGAACCAGCAGGCGACGGATCATGGACAAGGGATTTAACCTCACTGTGCCTCAGTTCTCTCTTAATATGTATGAAGTGACAAACAGTATCTAACATTCCTTATGTGCAGTAATTGCTATTATTATCCCACTACAGTGTAGACTCCATGAGGGCAGGGATTTTTCTCTGTTTAGTTCATTGCTGAGTTCCCAGGGACAGAAAGGCCTGGAAGGAGGAAGAAGGGTTGTGGGAAAACGTCTGCACCATACCAGTAAGTGTTTTCTCAATGGATTTGTCTCAGAATGAACTTTTCAGAAGAAGGCGGCATATATCTCAGTGGTCAATAACAAAATGGTTCTGTTTGGTTCAAACAGTGCTGTTTCGTGTTCTCACTATGCCACTTACTACATGGATTCAGCCTCAAAATTTGTAAAAATGGAGTTAATATCTATCTACCTCAGAAGGCTATCTTGAGGATTCGGTGAGATAATGTATCTAAAAAAGCACTTAGTTGCAGGACTAAGGCAAGGAAAATACAAAATGAACATGTCCTAGTGCCAGAAAGTGATGTTAAAAAAAAGGAGGAAGGAGGCGCCTGGGTGGCACAGAGGTTAAGCGTCTGCCTTCAGCTCAGGGAGTGATCCCGGCGTTGTGGGATCGAGCCCCACATCAGGCTCCTCTGCTATGAGCCTGCTTCTTCCTCTCCCACTCCCCCTGCTTGTGTTCCCTCTCTCGCTGGCTGTCTCTATCTCTGTCGAATAAATAAATAAAATCTTAAAAAAAAAAAAAAAAAGGAGGAGGAAGAGGAAAAGTTGGAGGAGAGGGAGAGAGAGAGAGCAACAGAGAGGAAAAGACAGGAAAAGATGGAGATATGTCAGGAAGACACAGAATCCAACCTAAAAGTGCAACCCATGGACAAAGCTGGAGAAACTTTAACAGTTTTTTTATTTCATTTTATTCTATTGATTTGAGACAGAGAGAAAGATAGACAGGGAGCGTGCACAGGGGAGGGGCAGAGGGAGAAGGAAAAGCAGGTTCCCTGCTGAGCAGAGAGCCTGATGCGGGACTCAATCCCAGGACCCTGGGATCATGACCTGAGCCGAAGGCAAACACTTAACTAACTGAGCCACCCAGGTGCCCCAAGCTGCAGAAATTTTAGCAACAAAATAAATAACAATAGCAACTGACTATAACCGAATGAGTAAGACACATATGCATGAGCCTGTGCTAATATGAATGAGTAAACAAATAAATGAGGAAGAATGGACAAATCCTCCTTTCAGAATTACAAGTATCTGTAGATACTGCCCCCCACTAGAAGGTACAGCTTAATTCCCCTTTACTTGGGAGTAGGCTGAACTTCCCAAGAATACAGTACAGAAAGGGAAAAGTAGTGAATTTATAGTGAAGAAAGCTGGCAGACAACACTCTAACCAGGACATCAAAGTTAGCATCATCAGTGATGGGTCATGGTGATTTTGTGTATCCCTGACACGATGCCATGAGAAGGGCATTTCACCTCTGTAATGTTCTTCCCAAAAAGCCCATCACCCCAGCTAAGAATAAGAAAACATTAGATAAACCCAAAGTGAGGGACGTTCTACGAAACATCTAACAAGCACTCTTTTAAAGTGTCAAGAACAGAAAAATAAGGAAAGCCTGAAGAACTGTCACAGGTTGGAGAAATTTAAGGAAACATAATAACTACATGCAATGCAATATCCTGAAATGGATTCTGGGACAGAAAAAAGACATCAGTGGAAAAATTGGTAAAATCTGAATAAAGTCTAGAGTTTAAAATATCATATCAATGTTAATTTCTTAATTTTGACAAATGTACCCTTGTTATAGGAGATGTTAACATTAGAGAAAATTGGGCAAAGAACATATACGAACTCTCTACACTATCTTTGCTCCTTTCCCGTCAATCTAAAATTATGCCAAAATACAAATTTTTTAAGGACTTATCATATCCTTAACACAGAGTGCCAGTAAGTGTTAGAAAATAAACAGACCACCTAAGTTGGAGAGAAGCAAGGGCTAAGGCCCAGTGGTCTAGAACAGACTGGCTCAAGCTTAGGTGGAGTCCCTAGAGGCTTTCTCTTAGTAGATCACATTTGGTGGAAACCAGTGAGCCTCAAAAGCAACAGAACTAGGAACAGTAATACCCACAGACCCCTGTCTGTCTGGACCCCTGTCCAGCAGGCCTGGAAAGCTTCGGGCAGCAGCTCAGATTATATGTGACAAAAAGCACTGTCCTCCCCTCTCTCCTCCTCCCACTAATACCTCCACTACCTCTAAGGCAGGTTCTCAACCCTGGCTGCACAGTTGAATTACCTGGTGAACATATGAAAAAAATGTGAGGCGGGCCTCACCCTACCCTCTCTGAGTTTCTGGTTGAATGGGGTGGAGCCTGGCGTCAGTATTTTTTAAGTGACCTCAGGTAATGCTCATGTACAGCCAGGGTTAAGAACTGCTCTCTTAGAGGAAAAGTGACCTTAATCAGGACCCACTAACAGAGGGATGCTTGTACCACACATGTAAGTACTCCTGGAAATTGTTGGAAATATTGGGGGAAAGAAGGCCATAGAAAAAAGACAAGAGCTGACGTGGAACCAGAAATATGCATAATATAGGCGGTAAGTGCTTTCAAAATAATAAAAAGGAGCAAAGTGACAGCAGGGATAGGAGAGCTAGAAAGAGAGTTACTTCAGCTCTCTCTCAGATTTACCTGAGTCCTGAATGAAAAAACAAAAGCCCACATTAGAAGGGCTGGATAAAGAAAATCCAGGCATAAAAGTCCTCCACAAAAGTCCTGCACTGAGAATTAGCTGGAAGTTTGAAGGACAAGAAGAACACCAGTGTGACAGGGGTTGAGGAATACACTATAAGATGAGGTCATAGATAGAGGAACGGTCCTACAAGCCATAGTGAGGGGTTTGGGAGGGGTTTTGAGGGAGCCACCTTAGGGTGGAAAGCAGAAGAGTAACATGATCTGCTTTGCAGTCATTCTGGCTGCTGTCTGGAGAATATAGCAGTAGAAGCAGAGACAAGTAAGAGCGCCTGGGTGGCTCAGTCGTTAAGCGTCTGTCTTCGGCTCAGGGCGTGATCCTGGGGTCCTGGGATCGAGCCCCACATCAGGCTCCTCTGCTGGGAGCCTGCTTCTTCCTCTCCCACTCCCCCTGCCTGTGTTCCCTCTCTCACTGGCTGTCACTCTCTCTGTCAAATAAATAAATAAAATCTTTAAAAAAAAAAAAAAAAAAAAGCAGCAGCAGCAGAGACAAGTAGGACCCTACTGCAACCTTCCAGGCTGAGACAAGGTAGCTTGGACAATCCAAAATCCTGTATCTGCCTAGTTTTTCCGAAAGCCCACCAGTTAAATGCATCACCGCTAAATCAAAAAATCTCTGAACTCAAGGTCAAACCAGCCCTATAAAAGATCTAACAATATCCTAAGGATTTAGGACTTTATTATATAGGGACTAGAGCAGAGGTTAATGTTTTTCAAACCCAAGATGGCAGCAGAGGGTTGGCAAATATTCTCACAGATAAGTGTTTTCTTAGAGAATTTTGAATTTTGTATTTGCAATTCAATAATAACCCCCCAAAATAATTAACCCCAACATATTCTAGTCATCTAATTGACAACTTCATAACTAAGCACTACCCCAGAATTTCAAAGCATGCATCCATGTGTTTACAGCCAAGTTTATTGTTCCAAAGGAATCCAAATGTCATGGTGCGCTATTCAAAAACACGTTTTGCAGTAATTTCAAAGAAGGAAAGCGCTGGCAGAATTGCATCATGCATAACTTCAGTAAGTACCGTACTCCTTTTGGGTGTGGATGAACAACACGGATCTCAACTTTGTACCAACTTGTACCTGTGCAGCAGCAAGCAAGTGTGGAGATAAAACCACAAAGGAGTTTTACTATCACCAATTCCAACAAGAAGTGCTAGAGACATTTAACGCAAATGTCAATAACACCTCATTGCTAACTTCAGGTTTGCTCTAATACAATTTTCATGAAATATAAGTAATCACACACTTAGTTCATTAAGTTAAATAGTATTACAAGATTTATAACAAAAAACCACAATCTCACACTTCCCTAGATTTGAATCCCACTACCCAAAGACAACCATTTCCAACTCTTTTAGCTAGTTCTTCTAGTATTTACCTTAATAGGTTTTTTTTTAAAGATTTTATTTATTTATTTGACAGAGAGAGAGAGACAGCCAGTGAGAGAGGGAACACAAGCAGGGGGAGTGGGAGAGGACGAAGCAGGCTCCCAGCGGAGGAGCTTGATGTGGGACTTGATCCCAGGACTCAGGGATCATGCCCTGAGCCAAAGGCAGACACTTAACGACTGAGCCACTCAGGCGCCCCTACCTTAATAGTTTTAAAAATGATATCCATATTACTATTTCTTGAATTTCAACTTCAGACATTAAATATTAGCTTTCTACAACAGAAGATGTGGATTTTGTGATTTTATATCATAGTCATATAGCAAATTTTGGTATTTATTATGGCTATGATATAGTCATATAGCAAATTTTGGTATTTATTATGGCTATGAAAATATTGTTGGGGTGCCTGGCTGGCTCAGTCCATACAGCAAGTGACTCTAGATCTCAGGATCCTGAGTTCGAGCCGCACATTGGGCATGGAGCCTATTTAAAATTAATAAAATCCAAAAAATGAAAATATTGTCTACTTCTTTTTTTTTTTTTTTTAAAGATTTTATTTATTTATTTGACAGAGATAGAGACAGCCAGCGAGAGAGGGAACACAAGCAGGGGGAGTGGGAGAGGAAGAAGCAGGCTCATAGCAGAGGAGCCTGATGTGGGGCTTGATCCCAGAACGCCGGGATCACGCCCTGAGCCGAAGGCAGACGCTCAACCGCTGTGCCACCCAGGCGCCCCGAAAATATTGTCTACTTCTGAGCCACATGATCTTTCTTCCCCTTCCCCTAGCTACTGTTAATATTCTCTCTTTGTCTTTGATTTTGTATAATTTTGCTCTGATGTGCCTCGATGAGGCTTTCTTCCCACTTATCCTGCTTCAGTTTAGAGTGACCCTCTTCACTCACACACACACTTTATTTCTTCATCTGAAGCTGGTTTCAAAGGATCTGACATAAGACTCAAACGCTCTGGGTAACAGCCAAGCCACTACACGAAAGGGCCTGGGTCCTTGGAATGATTATATCATTGCAAAGCTGCCTCTAACTCATACTATCTGTGACACAAGAAAGAAATAAACTATAATTAAGTCATGGAGATTTGGGGATACTAGAGCAGTTTACCTACCCTAATCAATATAGTATCCTTCCAGCTGTTCAGGCAAAAAACTTTGATTCTTTTCTTTCTCCTGCATTCCACATCCAATCCTTCAGGAAATTCTGTCAGTTCTACAGGAAGTAAGTCCAGGATCTGACCACTTTTACTATTCTCCTGGTTCAAGGCCATCAGCCTCTCACAGGCAGCCCTTTCTTAACTGGACTCCTTAACTCTTTCAAAACACAGATTATATCACTCCTAGGCTCAAAAATCCCCCATGGGTTTGGCATCTCACTTAGAGTAAAAGCCAAAGTCCTTAAAGCTGCCCACAAGGCCCCATGGGATCCAATCACCAACCACATCTCTAACCTAAACTTCATTAATTGTCCACTCACTCACTCTGAGCCAGCCACATGAACTCCTCAAGTTTCCTTGAACAAGGCAAGCTCACATCTACCTGAACACCTCTGCCCTTACTAATCTCTGCTTAGAACATTCTTTTTCTAGATACAAGTTTATATGATGCATTCCTTCTCTTCCTTCAGGCCATTGCTCCAATGTCCACCCCCCCCCCCCAATCTATGGGGCCTTACCTAACCCCTCTTCCCCACTGACAGTTTTCAAAGAATACTTTAGTTTTTTGAACTCACCATAATGGTCAAGAAACCTGGCTACCTGAATGACTGCATGAGCAAAGCCCCCACTGACACAACTTAGACTGTGACATAACAAAAAAATAAACCTCTGATGTATAAAGTCATTGAGATTTTAGAGCTATTTATTATAGCAATTTTCTATTTTAAAAAGTTGAGGTAATTTATTAGTGTTAAGGATTGAGTCTTGGCACCAGACTTGTGATTCTGGACAAGACTCTAGGCTTCAGCTTCATCACTGAAATAAAAATAATTAGTATACCACGTTAATTTTTATGAAGACCAAATGAGGTAATGCATGTAAAGTTTTGATGACATAGTAAGATTCAATAAATAGAAGCTATTATTAGTTTCTTTTTTTTTTGATTTTTATTTATTTTAAAAGATTTTATTCATTTATTTGACAGAGACAGAGAGAGCACAAGCAAAGGGAGCAGCAGGCAGAGGGAGAGGGAGAAGCAGACTCCCCACTGAGCAGGGAGCCCAACGTGGGGCTCAATCCCAGGACTGGGGGATCATGACCTGAGCCGAAAGCAGACGCTTAATCAGCTGAGCAACCCAGGTGCCCCTATTTATTTATTTTAGAAAGAGTGAGAGAGAGAGAGAGAGAGAGAGAACACGAGTGGGGGTAGGGGAGCAGAGGGAGAGGAACAAGCAGATTCCATGCTGAGCATGGGGCTCGATCCCACGACTCTGATATCATGACCTGAGCTAAAATCAAGAGTCACATGTTTAACCAATTGAGCCACCCAGGCACCCGTGTGAATTACTTCTGCATTACAGACATCATGCTAGTATTGGGAGCGCATAGGAAAAAAGACACAGTAATGCTATCAAGGTGATCACAGACTCATACTTGAGGGGAGAAGGAAGTCAGCTAAAGAAGTACATTATATTGGGGCACCATTATATTGGTGGGGCATCTGCCTTTGGCTTAGGTCATGATCCCAGAGTACTGGGATCGAACTCCACATCGGGGTCCCTGCTCGGCGGGGAGCCTGCTTCACCCTCTCCCTCTGCTACCCCCCTGCTTGTGCTCTCTCTCCCTCTCTCTCTGTGTCAAATAAATAAATAAAATCTTTAAAAAATAATAAGAGTTACATTATATTGCTTGGCATGGAGCAGATACGACACTTTTTTTGCAGAATGAATGGATGCATGAATGAGTGGATGCATGCATGCATATTTAGATGAATAAATACAATCTAATAATTGTTAAAATCAAAAGAGTATAAAAGGGGCTATGAAATTACAAGGTCAAAAATGTCCTCTGCACAGTAACTAACACTGATCATTTTATCTTCCCCTTGAAATTCTCTCTTCCCATGGCCCCCGGTATTGAACTTATTTAAATTTTTCATTTCTCCCATGTCCCAGAATGGCTCAAGCTAGGCAATCTGAAATCACCTCAATTCCTTTCTTTCTCCTTTCTTTTGGTCACTCAATCCATGTGCTAAATCCTTCTTTGATTCACCCCCTCCACTCTACCCCACTGCTTCTGCTTTGTTTAGACTGTTTCTCCCACTATTTTACTATAACTAGTGAACTGCTGTCAGGATATACTCTGGTTAAATGCAATTCTCTACCTGCAGTTAATTATCTTCCTAAAATGGATTTGACCAGGCAGGGCATTTCCTTGCTTAAAATCTCTGATGATTTCCTATTAATAACAGGATAGAGACTGAGCTTGAAAATCTGGCATATAAAGTCCTCTGTGTAGCCTCAATTTACTTTTCAAGCTTCATCTTCTACCTCACGTTTTATCCACACAGGCCTCTGCACTGTTCTTTGAACACACCATGTCAGTTGTGTCTCAATTCCTCTGCCAAAACAACCCTACTATCTAAAATGTCTTTTACCTCCATTCCCTGCCTAGGGGGGAAAAAAAACTAATCATATTTCAAAAATCAACTTGATTATGACCTCTTTTGTTAAGACTTCCCTAGCACCCCACCACAACCATGGAGTTAGTCAACCCCTAATCTGTGCTTCATAGCTCTTCTATCCATTCCTTAAATTGATCTGTAACTACTGGGTTCCATATGAACTATCTCCTTCCCCAGGGACTGTTGGCCGCCCATGTGTCTTATTAATCTTTATGCTCCTGGTACTTATCAAAATATCTGTAGAGGCCACTTTTAGGCGAACAGGCTTGAGCAATGGAATGCAGAAAGGGCCCACAGTGACCATCTGGCTGAATACAGGCAGGCCCCATCAGACGACCCACCTCAAAATATCCATAGGCCCTAACTAACCAATGGGCTACCTGCAACTAGGCACAGTTCCCAAAAAAGGGAAGATTCCATATGTCACCATACTTCCTCATCTTTCCGCTTTAAAAACAGCCCCACACACTGCCTCATGGCAGACAGTTTCTCTCCTCTGCTGTCCTGCCTGCTGCTCCCTGGTGGTGTATTACAAAAACTTCTATCTCTTTTGTTCTGCCTTGGGTGAATCCTTTCACTGCCCGCACCACCAGCTTCCCCAATCGTTGCCTCACATTTGGGGGGCCCCATCCGATCAAGACACCCCATTTAGGTACCACAGTATCTACATCAATAAATATTTCTTGAATGGATAGCTATTCCATCACCTCAAAAGAGGTTCCACAAATTCTTCCTATTTTCTTTTTTTCTTAACTTAGAAAAGATTCCCTGTTTGTATTCTTTTTTAATTTTGGCTCATATAACAAAGCAAAAACAACTTCATCTTAATACAGTATACAACTAAGTGAGCACAGAAAACAGCATCGAGCCAAAGAACATGAGAAATGTTAGAATGTGAGGATTAACATATCTAGTTCAGTCTCTGCTCTGAGAAATGGTAGCTGGAGAGCAGCTTCCTTCAGTTTTGAGTATCACTGTCCACATGCCAGAGCAGAGGGTAGGTGGACAGGAAATGTCTGGAGTACTATGGAGGAGGGGGAGTAGAAGACTCAGGTCTGAGAATAACATTGCATGTGAAGATTGTATCACTTTTATGGATTCCATTTGCACTTTTATTTAATCCTTATAATAACATTGCTGGGGGAGGCACCAGCATCAACGTTCCTATATTACAGCCAGAAAACAAAGATTAAAAGAGATTAAAAACTTGACAAAAGTTATACAACTACAATGGTAGAACTGGGAATTCACCCCAGGTCCTCCAACCCCTAAGCCTTTGCTCTCCATTATGTAGTCACATAAAAAAAAAAGTTCTAGGTATGACCAGTATTATACCCGATATAAAATTTACATAACATTATCTGAAACATATTTAATGACTCAATGTCCTTAATATCTCTAAAATAATTTACAACTCTGAAGGAACTTTCGTGAACTAAGTCTCAGACTCCACTAGAAGTTTATGAGGTAAGCAGGCAGATTTATTTCCATTTTAGAGATGAGGACATTTAAGATCAGATAGTGTAATGACTTCCCTAAGGTCACCAGACACTCTAATACAAGCCTCATAAATCCTCATTGAGAGCTTTTTTGGATTATGCTGCATGGTATTTTTTATAATTGATAAGCAATTAATATATCATAATTACAAGATTTGCCTAAATGTAAATTATGCCAATTAGTGCTATTTTATATGATAATACATAATAAATGCTTAGCACAGTGCCTAACACATAATAAATGCTCAGTAAATCTTAGGTATTATTTTATATAGCCAAACTAAATGTAAATCTTTTCCTGATTCCATTTCTTATTACGTCTGTAATTACTTTTGTTGTGGAGAATTATTTCCTGGAAATAATTCCTGGAAATGTAGGCACAGGACTCAGATCCTAAGCTTTAACATCACAATGCATTTTCTATCCTAAGGATCCTCAGAGTTTTGACTCAAAAGGGAGCCAAAGGGAACAAATAAATAAATAAAATAAAAACAAAAGGGTGGGTTTCTTCCTCTTCATCCTGTGGGGTCATCCTGCCTTCAGGACATGAATACCAAATGCTCTAGCTCTGAGGCCTGCAAATTCTGTCAAGCACCAGACAGTAAATATTTTAGGCTTTGTGAGTTGGGGGGGTTGGGGGTGGAATGTTCTGTGCTGAACTCCTCAACTCTGCTGTTGCAACACAAAAAGAGCCATAGATAACATATAAACAAATGGGTATGGCTGTGTTCCTATAAAACTTTATTTTCAAAAAGTGACAATTGGACAAATCTGGCCCACAGGCCCTTCCAGGCCCCCACTCTATGTAACTGAATTGTGGAAATGCAAAGAATCCAGTGAAATGCTGGGAGCGCAGTGGTAGGCGGCCCAAGAGGGAAATATATTTCAACAGTTGCCTCTCCACACCTATGTTTCACAATGCGAGATTCCTCCTGTGACTTATCCCTCTTCCCCACCCCGTTTTCACCTGAGAAGTATTTGGGCCACACTGTCAGTGATTCTATGCCTTTCATACTAGCTCTGGTTGTTTTTAAGACTGAGTAACTCAAGACAGTCAAAAAGAAGGACCAAACAGCTTAGGTCCATAATCCCCATGGCCTCCAGACGTAAGAAACAGTTCAAGGTCAAAGGAAAGATCAGACCTGAAATGGTAGTCGGAATAGAGGACAGAAGCATACAGCATCCCATCCAAAGAAGCAAAGACCCACAGAAGCACTAAGGATAAACACTGAACACTCTGTTGCTGATAAATGATCCTGAGCACCTTCAACTAAACACTGATAGGCAGAAGATCTAAACGAGGGTATCTGTGTGGACACGATGTACGGCTCAGTGGAATCATTGCATCCATACGCTGCGTTAGAAACAGAACCGAGAGTACGTGAGACCCAAGCATGCGAGACACTGTAGGGGAAGAAGAGTAGAAGATTCAAAATGTAAGGATGGTAAGAGAACAAATAAAATTCTGGGTGTTTCTAACTGAGGTGAAGGTAGGTCCCCCATTACCATTTTGGCTTTCCTTGGAGAGCTGTGAGAAACAAGATTGAAATTTCTGGCTGGGGTAGCAGAAATGGAAATATTTGGGAGCATAAAATTTCATTTGTCAGGTTGAAAATATTTAAGTAATTCTATCTTTATTTCGAAGAAGACCAGCAACTCTCATAGATTATAACTCATGATTATAACTATTTATCCTAACAGGCAATTCTTCTCTCCGGAAAGTATTCATTTAAATGAATAAATATTTGCCTCAATCCTTTCAGTATTTCCTAGACAATGTTAGGAATGATAAATTATTTACAACAGAATGATAAATACAGGGTGAATAGCAATAATAATCTAAAGACATAAAAGTAGTATTATGGAATAGGATTTTGACCCCCAAAAAAATGGAATGTTGGCCAGTATTTAGTATTAAGCAAATTTACAAGTATATTCTAATTTACAAGTATATGCTAATCCCATGAGACTGAAAAGAAACAAAACCCAAAATCCTTGAAATAAAGGGTTTTTAATTTATACACTTAAGAATCAGTTTTTTCTTGAACAAAGGAGTGTTTTATATATTCAATACTTAGTCAAGTACTTATATTTGCATACCACTATTCCAGATATAGCGAAACATTTTCTTGCAGCTGTAATATAGTAATTGCAATTTTTCCCACAGTATACCTTGTACCTTAAACTATTTTTTTTACTTAAATGTTTTCTTTTACTCTATTTTTTCATTCTAATTTTTACTTTTTCAATTGTGATAAAGCATACACAACATAAAATTTACCATTTTGCCAGGTTTAAGCGTACAGTGTGGTAACGTTTATGCTGTTGTGCAACCATCACCACCATCCATCTCCAAAACTTTTCATCTTCCCAAACTGAGACTTTGCATCTCCCCACCCTCTCCTCCCCCCAGACCCCAGGAACGACCCTTCTACTTCCTATCTCTATGAATCTGACTACTCTAAATGGGAATCATAAGTATTCGTCCTTTCGTGTCTGGCTTATTTCACATAGCGTAACATCTTCAAGGTTCATCCACGTTGTGGCACATGTCAGAATTTCCTTCCCTTTTAAGCTGAATAATATCCCATTGTATGCATGTACCACATTTTATTTATCCACTCATCCATTCATTAGTGGACGCTTTGGTTTCTTCCAACTTATGGCCATTTTGAATAATGCTGCTTCTATGAATATACACGTGCAAATACCTGTTCAAGTCTCTGGTTTCAATTCTTCTGCATATATACCCAGAAGTGGAATTGCTGGCTCATATGGTAATTCCGTTTAAATCTTTGAGGAACCTCCACTGTGGCTTACATTAGTATACACACCCCACCAATAGCGCACGAGGGTTCCAATTTCTCCATATCCTCATCAACACTTAACTTCTGTGGGTTTTTTTAATAGTAGCCACTCTAATAGGAATGAGGTGGTATCTCATTTTGGTATTTATTTGAATTTCCTTAACGATTAGTACTGTTGAGCATCTTTTCGTGTGCTCATTGGCATTTGCATATCCTCTTTGGAGAAATGTCTATTTCGGTCTTTTGCCCATTTTTTAATTGGCCTGTTTGTTAGACTAATTTTCCTTATACCCAAGTATGTTTGCTAAATTTTTTAACTTTGGTATTTTTTCACTTGATAAACTTTTATGGGTTTTACATTCTTTAGAAATCAGAATCACTGATTCCACAATCTGATATTCTATCAACATCTCTGATCTTTCAGGATTGCGTGATTATTACTTACTCCACATACTTTAAAGCTCTGTGATTAAAAATATTGCAGTTCAAGTAAAGGACTGAAAGTTGTAGTACTGCATTAAGGCTGGCTTGGAAGACCATCCAAGGAATGGAAAAAATACCATTAGCACTCATGAAATAAATGTTATCTAAATTTTATCTAACATTTATTCTTTGCATCCTTTTAAGTATAACATTTCTTCTTATCTAGCATTACTTCTTTAAATTTATGGATTTATTTCCCAGGCCTGTTACCATAAAGGGAAACAATTCAGTTCGATGACAGGGTTTTGGAATGATGGCTAAGTCTTGACGTGTGTTATCTGGCACGATCCGTGAATCATTCGATTTGTGAAGGTTTTGAAATAATTACTACTTTAACATGAACTAATGTTGTCATCTTTTTCCGTCCTGGTGGTCTCTAGACCCCAAGAAGTTCTTTAAGTTGGGAACCATTATCCATATATTAGAAATCAGAGACCAAAGGTAAAACCAACTGATTCTAGATTTACACCATATTGCTAGGCCCAGCCTATCCCTTTGCTTCTGGAATTATAAAGCATTGAGAAAACAGCTCAACCTCCTTCTTAAGTCTTGAATTCCTCTTTTATTGATCAATAGTATATGCAAAAAAAAAGTAACTGGGGACTGAAGTAGGTCAAACATACATTTATGTATAAAATTGTGTCATGAGATAGTACTCACTGCAAATCCATAAATACACCCAGCAGAACTCTTTTAGGAAGAGCAATTTTGTCTCTTTAAACATAATGGGAAGTCATTTTGTTCATGGTCCAGTCCAGTAGATTTTCTTAATTTCACAGCTTCATAAAGAGTTCCCAAGGGAAACTATCATAATGTTCCTTATATCCAGTAACAACTCAGTATCAGCTTAGAGCAGTATTTGCTATTGGGGAAAGATCTTTATTTAGAAATTATGTATATGGAAAAATGTGACCTTTGCACTGGTGTTTAAATATTTGAAAATGCATATGAAATCAATCAAAATACTTTTATCATTAAATATTATCATTTCATACTTAAAATTTTAAAGACAGAGATCTCAGGTTTGTTCTATTTAGTATTATTCATTACCTCCCGAAAAACATATTTCTTTAACAAAATTTGAGTTAAAGAATGTTTAAATGGAACTCTCATCCCAGTTCATCTGAAGCTTCAAACCCCCCAAAAAATGCCGTATCTGTCAGAACACCAGTGTAGACCATGCTAAAATATTATGAAACCACTTTTGCTGCCCTTAGCTTATCATCCATTTGAAGGTATGCAAGAAAAGGTAGGGAGGCAAAAAGACCTTTAGCAAGGGTTTCCTTAGAAAGAGTTGTCAGCATGCTATGCATTTACCCTGCCACAGGGGAGGGGCAAACTGCCTCCCCCTTACTTCAAGCCACTTGAGGGAAACTTCAAAAAAAACATCTGAGATCTTGGCCTGTGTTCTGAGAACTTGAAATTACCTAAGGACTTGACTCTTACCTAAAAACATACCAAAAGCAGGAGATTATGGTTTCATCAGTTAAACGCAGCAAAAGTAACAGGTTTGGAAGTAAACTGCACTCCCACCAATGATGATGAAGAGAAAGGGGCAGTTTGCCCAATGAGCCAAGTGGACCATCAGAAGAGCAGAACTAGCTCATTTAAAAGGAATTCTACCCATAAGGGCTGCCTTAGGACCATGTGACCTAAATAGCTAGTCTGTGTACAGAGGACCACAAAAAGACAGGCGCTGAAGGGGAAGAACCACAGTCTGAGGTCTCAGGATCCTACCAAGCTCCTCACAAGACAAAAAGCCACCAACTGAGCTTCAGGCACAAAGAAGTCTCCAATGCAGGGCTCCAACTACATCAGGCAACTAAAGGCTTTCTGTGTACCCATTAACTCAACTCCCTTTCCCTAAAAAGGCCTGACTCTGAAGGAATTACACAAAACTGCTAGCAACAGGGAAGAGAAGAATCATGGAAGAATGAAGAAAATGACTATCACCTTCCAACACACACACTCTCTCTCTCTCTCTCTTTTTCCCCTCCCTCTCTCTCTCTTCCCCCTCCCCGACTCTTTTTCTCTCCCCAGGTTCCCAAAAAAGCAGACTCAAGTTGGGGAAAAGGAAAGGTCATAAACTGCACAAGAGTCTGAAGTTATGACTTTAGATTGGGCTGGACTTTTTAATACTTTAAGTGAAACAACAGGAAAAAAATCTATAGGACTTGCCTGGGATTTCATCCACGAGCAAGGAAAATGAGTCAAGAGTGCAGGTTGCAGAGGTAGGGTGGGAGAGAATAAAGTTTCTGCTTCTACTCCACTGAGTCCAACTTGTACAACACATCTGTTATATGTGTAAGGGTAAAAAGAAGTATTTAAAGATAAAAAGGTTATTCCCTTCGGGGATAAAATAAAGGCATAAAGTCACTTTCTGGAGTCAGTCCATCTCTACAGACAAAATATCATCTCAGTCCCTAGCTTTATGGGCTGTGTTTTGAAATCTTGTATTTATGCGCTAAGTTTCTCTTCCCCTGCAGAGATGGTGTCATTATTTGTTTAAATAATGAGTTTGGTATGAAATGGTAAATATGTCAAACCACACTTTTGCTGGGGATCACTGATTATAAAGTTGGACAGATGGCCACAATATTCTGAATTTCTGGAGAAAAAAGCATTTCCTGAGAGAACCGGGTGCAACTGAGACATTCACAATTTAGACCAGTAGTTTCCAATTATTTTGACTGTAAGGATCCCTCTTAATGTCATATCCATACTGATTATTTATTCAATCTAAGAATGATGCTTACTGCCATGTGAATGTCATGTGAACTAAACTAGACTACAATTTTTAGAGGTTAAACAACAACAAAAACTTGCCCATTGTTATTTAATTTGACTCAGTTCTGAGTCTTTCTCTTCTTTCCTTCCTTCTCTTCTTTCTTCCAACCCCCTCTCCCTCCATCCATTCCTCACTCCTTTCCTTCCTTCCTTCTCTTCCTCACCTTCAACATCTTTATGGATTTACAGTGCAGGCAGGCTTCTAGTTACTCTTCTTAAAGAGATGCGGTTATGTGGTAATATGCAGAAAATGATGAGAATACACATACACACACACACACAGGCTAACTCACTCCCTATGAATCCAAGTGCAGCAGTGTTTTGTTTTGTCTTGTCGTTGCCATGATATGAATGTTGGATGCAGTCGCTGGATGATTTGCCATAGCCATTTGGGCTCATGGACCTCTGCTACTGACGCTGATACACTACGGAGGCATGGTGATTTCCTCAGTAATCTCAAGAAATTTTATCTTAATCACTACTTTCTGGAACATGAACTTTCTTTCAATGTCCAATTTTTTCTCACTTTTTTAAAAAGCGTTATGAAAATATAATTTATACAGCACTAAATTCACCCATTGAAAGTCCATAAATCAATGTATAGAGTTTTACAAACATCACCACAATCTAAAAAGTTTCCTCATGCCTCTTGGCAGTTAATCCCCCACGCCCATTTCCAGCGTTAGGCAACCACTGATCTGCTTTCCAGCTTATAAATTTGTCTTTTCTTAGACATTGCATATAAATGGAATCAGACAATACCTAGCCTTTCGCATCTGGCCTTTTTCATGCAGCTTGGTGTTTCTGAGGTTCATCCACACTGTAGTATGAATCAGGACTACACTCCTTTTGATAGCCAAATGGATCATGTTCTTGCCATCACACGTCTAAAGTCACAGCCAAAGCCAAAGGTTATGCAGCTTTTCTCATATGTCGTTCTTTTGTGCGCAAATATGGTTAGCACAGATTTTGAAAGTTCACCTGGCCTACATTCCTGGGATGAAGCCCACTCGATTGTGATGTATTATCATTTTATATACTGCTGGATTCAATTTGTTCATATTTTGTTGAGAATTTTTACTTCCATGTTCATGAGGGATATTGGTCTTTGGTTTTCTTTTATTGAAATGTCTTTAGTTTGGAATCAGGGCAATGCTGGCCTCATAAAATGAGTTTGGAAGTATTCCCTCCTTTTCTATTGTTCTGGAAGAGATGATGTAAAATTGATAGTATTTCTTACTCAATGTTTGGTAAGATTCACCAGTGAAACCTGATCTGGGCCTGAAGTTTTTTCCAAAGGGTTTTTAACTAAAAATAGATATAGCACAATTCACCTTGTTTCTTCTTGAGTGAGTTTTGGTACTTTGTCTTCTCTAAGGATTTATTCTATTCTATTTCATCTCAGTTTTTTAATTCATGGGCATAGAGTTATTTGTAATATTCTGATTGATATCCTTTTAATGTCTTTGTTGTCAGAAATGATATCCTTTTAATGTCTTTGTTGTCAGAAGTGATGGCCCTTCTTTCATTCCTGACATTGATTAACTTTGTATCTTCTCTCTTTTTATCTTGGTCAGTATGACTAGAAGTTTGTCAGTTATTTTTTTTTTTTTTTAGTATAGTTGACACACATTACATACACAAGACAGTGATTCAACTTCTCCATATATTATGTTATGCTCACAAATGTAGCTACCTTCTATCACCATGCAATGCTATTACAATATCATTGACTATATTCCCTGTGCTGTGCCTTTTATTCCCATGACTTATTCATTCCATAACTGGAAGCCTTACCTCCCACTCCCCTTCACCTATTTTGCCCATCCCCTCTTCACCCCCAGCAACTATCAGTTTGTTCTCTGTATTTCTAGGTCTGATTCTGCTTTTTGTTTATTTATTCATTTGTTTTGTTTTGTTTCTTAGCTTCCACATATGAGTGAAATCATATGGTATTTGTCTTTCTCTGACTTATTCCACTTAGCATAATGATGCTCTAGGTCCATTCATGATATCACAAATGGCAGACCTCATCCTTTCTTATGGCTGTGTAATTCTATGTCCAATGTTTATAATGAAGTTCTTCTCTGAGTTAATCAGTATTTGATTACTACCTATTTTAAAGATTATTTTTAATGTAATTTGGATCATATCCCTCTACTGCTCAAATCCTGCCCAGTATGCCATAGCATCTGCACCCCTATACGGTGTCTTCTCAAGCATTCTAATTGTTTTTGGTATTTCAGGCACGTTGGCTTTCTCTCAGGCTTTTAAAGGAATTTAGATCCTTCCTACCTCAGGGCCTTTGCACATAGTGTTCTCTCTGCCTGAAATGCTCCTCCCTTTGATCTTTGAATAGCTGGTTCCTTCTCATATTTTAGGTCTATTAAATGATAACTCCCCAGAAAGGCCTTTTCTGACCATCCCATTTACACTATGCATCCGCTCCTCTATTAATCTCTGTCAAGTACCTTGTTTGATTCTTTCATAACAACACAATTTATTAGTACATGCCACACGATTTCTTTAACTTCTTCATAAAATGTCTGTAACACTAGGCTGTAAGCTCCTAAAGGCAGAAATCACGTCTGCATTGTTCACCCTGTACACGCAACACAGCCAGGAAATACAGAAGCTCAAGAAATATGCGTTGGAGTAGAAGGGAGACAGAGGAAGGGAGGGAGGGAGGGTGGGTGGGAGGGAAATATTTGGGTATTTCTGGATCTTTTGTTATGTTGAACATAAAAGGGTATACAGAATAATCTAACAAATATGCATGCATATTTGGCAAATAAAGTTGAAGTCCTGCCTATGTCCCTTCCCTGTCCCATATCGCTCCCTTCCCACTCCCCAGGGGTAATCATTCTCTTAAATTTAGTATTTTTCACTACCATGCATGTCTTTATATTTTAACTATACTTCAGTGAATTACTAAAAAATATATACAATTTTTATTATCTTAACTCTACATATCAGCTTTTGTAACTTGCTTTCTTCAGTGAATTTTATGTTTGGAAAATTCATCTAATTGATTTCATGTTGTTCCAGCTTACTCTTTCCACTGCTTAATGGTATCCCATTCATTATATTACACATGTAGCCATTTTCATACTGAAATATACTTCATCTCATATTTTCACCTTTTTGCTATTACAAACAAATGCTGCTATGAACATTCTTCATGTCCCCTCATGCACATGCTCAAGACTTTCTATAGGGACGTGCCTAAAAGTGAAACTGGAGATCACAGGGTAGACTCGTGTACAATCTCAAAAGAGCTTGCCAAATCGCTCCCAACGTGGATATCATTTTCCAACATGGGTATCAGTCCTCCAGCAATGTTCACGGATTCCTTTGCTTCATCCACACTTGGTAATGTCAGACTTTTAAATGTCTGTCAATCTCTTAGGTGTGAAGTGGAATATTATTCTTGTTTTAATTTGCATTTTTAATTTAAATTTTAGTTAGTTAACATACAGTGTAATTTGCATTTTTCTAAAAACTACTGAGTCTGAGTAACTTTTTATGGCCATTCAGGTTTCCTTTTCTGGAGCTTGCCCATTTGTCTATTGAATTGTTTCTCTTTTTCTCTATTTGATTTAAAAGAATGTTTAATATATTCTGGTTATTAATCCTGTGTCAGTTACCTTCTAAGGCTCTATGACTCATCTCCTTGCTTTTTTATGGTGGCTTTTGGTGCACAAAAGTTTTTCATTTTAATAAGTAGTCGAGTTTATCAATCCCTTCCTTTGTAGTTTATACTTTTCATGTGCTGTCTACAAATTTCTTCCCTGCAATAAGGTCATAAGACATTGTCCTATATTGTTTTCTAAAAGTTTTAAAGTTTTACTTTTTATATTTAGGGCAAAAATCAACATTATGTCACTGTACAGAATAAACTCAAGATCAATTTTACCTTTCCCCAAAAGGATGACCAATGTTCTACCATCAATTATTGCATATTCTATTCTTTAATGAACTAAAGTATAAGCCCTAAAAAAACATGTTTCCATACATATGCCAGCATGTTTCTCAGCTCTCTCTTCTGTTCCATCGATCAATTTCTTCATCCTCATACTAATACCACTCCGTCTTATTACTATGGGTTGTATCAGTCTTTATATCTAACTGGGCAAATCTGCCTACCAGGTTCTTCCTTAAAACTGTCTTAGCGATTCTTAACTCATAAGTAGAGCTCTCAGACTTTTTTCCTATTTAAAACTAAAGAATGTGTCTAACTCTTTAAAATATTCTCTTTGATATGAGTTCTGAGGTCCCTCTTGAGGACCTATCTTCAAGTAGAAACCTTTAATCTGTCTGTACAAGGACAGAGATTAAGAAAATGCCATTGGGGAATTCACAAAAATCAAAAAGGTACTTTGCAAAGCCCCTTCCCAACCCAAAAAAAAAAAAAAATTATTAAAGGGTATACACAATGTCCCTACCACAAAATTAGTCTGACTCAATAATATAATGCAATGTTTATCCTTCTAGGAAAAAAGAGTAATGAAGTTAATAAGAAGAAAAAGAGTAAATATTTTAAAATGTGGTAGAGAGAATTTTTATTGCTAAGTTTTTATAATTAATAACACGCTCAGAAGAAACAAAGGAAAGAAGGTACAACTTAAAATTAAAGTGCCATGGAGAATATCGTTATACTTCTAAAAGTATAGAGAGGTAGAGAATGGTCAGTTTAAAAAACAAAACTTCTTTAAAAATATAAATATGCCCTTTCAGAGATTTTCTCTACCCACTGGTACAGAGGAAACACTAGTTTTCTCAAAAAGTAATTCCTAGTGAATTATAGCTTTTTAAACACTGCCCCCTAATGTTCATACTCTGAAATGATAAGAGAACCTTGCTAACAAAAATAATCAGGTCCTTCCTCCCTTGTGATCAGTCTAGCATTTTTGTCCTGCAGACCAGATTTCACAGACTGAGGCAATCTCAACCACACAACTGTCAGAGTGCATTAAAATAAATCTCCCAACCATTCTAAGATTACTCTCATCAGCAATAAGGCCAACATGTGAGTGAGAACAGATTATTTGGGCTTGGACAGCACTGACAGAACAGCAATGCCACTGGGAAACATAAGGAAAGTCTAGGATCCCAATCATAACATGTGCAACTTTAGACTGATCTAATCAGTCTTATTAAAAAATATCAAAAACAAACACTGATTACCAAGAATACCAAACTTTTAAAAAAGAGATGGACCTTATTTTATATACACACTACAAATTCATGACTCATAAATGACCTCTGCTTCTAAAGACTCTGTTGACATTTAGACTCCCTGATGAGTAAATATGATTAACAACAAATGAAAGAGAAGAGCAAGAATATACTATTCTCAAGTCAAGCTGTTCAGTGTCTTGTAATCACAAAGTCCATGTCATCACTTAACAATATAAGTTATAACAATGTAACATATAACCATGATATATGTCTAAATATGGAAAGCATAGAGACACTTAATATTTAGTCAAGAGGCCTGAGTTTTAAAGCCGTCTGCCATTAAACAGCTGTGTGACCAGAGGTCCCTTGGACATTCTGGACCTGTTTCCTTATCAGGAAATAAAGGAGAATGAACTGTATGGATGTTTTTCTCATGATTGTCAGGAGATAGGGATGTAGAGGATTACAGAATTATGGAAGGTGCTTGTTCAGACTGCAAATGCCTCTCCCCATCACCTACTTATTCCCCCATCCCTATCACTGAAAAGCATAAGAAATCCCCACTCTCCCCATAGCTGAGAACTTCTGCATTATACAATCTATCTCCAAGGCCCTTTGACACACTAAAACGTTAATACAGGATCTGAGAACTGGAAGAAAATGCAGAGATTCTCTAACCACAAGCCAAGACCCAGAAGAACTGCTGGCTCTAACTATAGCTGGTTATAGATGTGCAACTTTGGGAACTGTGAGGTTTCCCAAGTAGAGTAGCTTTTTTTTTTTTTTATTTCATTTCATTTACTTATTTGAGAGAGAGAGCACGTGCAGGAGCAGGGGAAGGGGCAGAGAGAGAGGAGAAGCAGACTCCCTGCCACGTGGAGAGCCGACAGCCCAACATGGAGCTCTATCCCAGAACCCTGATATCATGACCTGAGCTGAAGTCAGATGCATAACCGACTGAGCCACCCAGGGGCCCCTCAAGTGGATTAGCATTTTGTTTGGCTGGGGGATGTGATAAAATATATTATTATTCCTAATCTTTACCCCTCTTGGAATCCACACCTTGCCATGTGACTCTGTAGTTCCTGCCATGAGAGTTGAATATATTTCACCATGCATTGGTATTAGGCTTGGTTGAGTGACTTGCCTTGACCAAAGGAATGTAAGCAAATGGGATGTGAGCTAATGCTTTTTTTTTTTTTAAAGATTTTATTTATTTAGTTGACAGAGATAGAGACAGCCAGCGAGAGAGGGAACACAAGCAGGGGGAGTGGGAGAGGAAGAAGCAGGCTCATAGCGGAGGAGCCTGATGTGGGGCTCGATCCCATAACGCCAGGATCACGCCCTGAGCCGAAGGCAGACGCTTAACCGCTGTGCCACCCAGGCGCCCCTGAGCTAATGCTTTAAATGTGCTTGTGAGGTTAGGCTCATTCTCTTGTACTCTTGCCTTTCAGTATGAGGAAAACATGCATTTGGTGGCCACTGGTCCAAGAAGTGGAAGAGACAGGTAAAGCACACCAGGCCCCCAAACTGAAACTTGGAGCCACATCTAACCAGTCTGGATCAGCTGAACCTCAGCCAGTGTAAATTCACGGGAATGAGAAATAAATACTTACTGTCACAGATTTTGCATTTGCTAGTTATGTAGCATTTTTTTGATAACAAGGTAATTGGAAGATATTTTACTTATTTTAATAATTTAGAACTCCATATTTCCATTGGACTGTGAGATTTTAAAGAAAAATCTTTCCCTCTCTCTGACACATATAAATACTGACACATAGATACAAAAATTGAAGTGTGATTACATATCTATAAAATAGTACATCTAAGAAAGAGTCAGATTTAGCAGCAAAGAGTCATCTACTACGCACAGACCCTGTCTCTCATGCTGATTCAGTAGAGAAATAAATGATCATTGGGCTCTTCATCCTTTCTAAAGTAATATCAACCAAATATTGCAGTTATAGCTTAGTTTATCTTAAAAAAAAAGGACCACATAATTATACTGTGAAAAGCATTATTTATACTAAAGTAGTATGTCATAGTCAAAGTATTATTATATCTCAGTTAACCTGAATGCATAGAAACAGAAGTATTTTGGTTATTATTACTTTATGACTAATAAAGAAACACTTTTACTCCTATCGCTCCCCAATGACCTCCACCACTCCTACCCTAATTCAAGCCACCAGCATCTCTAGCCTGCAGTAGTTAAACAGCTTCACGACTGGTCTTCCACTTCTACCCTTGTCCTCTACAGTCTATTCTCAACACACTGGCTAAAGTGATCCTTTTAGAAATATGTCAGATCATATCACTCTTCTGTTCAAAACACTCCATTAACTAATAAACATATTCAAAGTAAAAGCCAAATTCCTTAAGAGTTGCCAACAAGCTCTTCATGATCTTGCTAACCAACATCTCCCTGTTTTCCTTCCTGTTACATTCCCCTTGGCTCACTGTGCTTCAGCCATCCTTGATGGTCCTCAAACATGCCCAGCACATTCCTGCCTTAGGTCCTTTGTACTTGCTATTTCTCCTTCCTGAAGCCATCTTTGCCAATATCTATACGATTCACTCCTTTACTTCATCCAGGTCTCTGCTCAAAGGTCATATATTTCACAACCAAGGGAGCCTTCTCTCTCTTTTTTTTTAAGATTTTAGTTATTCATTTAAAAGAGAGAAAGCAAGCATGAGGGGGAGGGGAGACAGAGGAAGAGACAGAAGCAGGCTCCCTGCTGAGCACAGAGCTCGGCATGGACTGGATCCCAGGATCCCAGGATCATGACCTGAGCAAAAGGCAGACGCTTCAGCAACTGAGCCACCCAGGTGCCACACCCCCAAGGGCACCTTCTCTTATCTCCAAGTATAAAATAGCTCCTCCTCACCCCCTCCTTCTTGCCCTACTTTATTTCTCTTTAGCCCTTATCACTACCTGGCTCAGTTACAAAAAACAAAAAACAAAAGAATATATTCATTTATTTATTCTCTATCTCCCTAACCTATAATGCAAACCTCTATGACAGCATAAATATGCATTATTCACTGCCACAACCCAGAAGCTTAGAATACAGCCTGGCAAATCATAGGCCTGCGGTAAATATTTGTAGATGAATGAATAAAGACTGAAAATATTGTGAATTTTTCTGATAAAAACGACTAATGTAACTCAGAATTTTCAGAACCACTTTTTTATAATATTGCATCCCTAATTAATAGTTAAGTGCTTAAAAATGGGTTAAACTAACTAATATGATAACCTTTTTTCCTTGGACCTGAACACACACACACACACACACACACACACAAACACCCACAATATTCCCCAGCTAAACAATCTGGAAGACTTTATGGAACTCTTTTCCTTCGCCTGGCTTAACACTTTTGAATAAATTAAAGGGATATGTTGATTTCCTGTGCTACCCTAAAGCCCATTAATATTTTACCTACAATCTATATATGAATTAATAACTGTACTTTGTAAATGTCTGTAAAATATCAATAGGAAAATTGTCAAAAAACCACAGGCATACAATTCAAGAAGACATGCAAATAGCCAATAAATACATGAAAAATCTTCATTTCGGTTAATATTCTTTAACAATTAATTGGAGGGCAAGGGCTAGGGAGAACAGAATGACTTCAAGAAAACCAACACTAGCAAGAGGTTTCTTACATGGACAAAGAAACCCAATAACTGGAAAATCTACTCACTGACAAGGGCGTGGGGTCAAAATACCTGTGATGGAACAGTAGATGATGTGAGGAGCAATCTTGTCTACATCTTCATATCCCAGGCCCACTGCAGACAGTTTGCCAGGGACGTAGTTTTCCACAAATACATCACAAACAGCTGCAAGCTGAGGAAAGAGGGGAAGATGAGTCAGACTTCTTAAGGGACTTCCAAACTTGCAACAAACCCCCACATGACACAATTCGAATTTCAGTAAACACAGTTGATCCTCACATTGTAATAGTCCAGAAAAATCACAGGAAAAGTAGAATTATAAAGTAGAATTAAATGAACATAAAGGCTCCGGTCAACTACTTGAGGTATTGCTGCCAATAAAACAATGGCCATTAAAACAGCCAGCAAATATCACGGTGTTAGGTGGATAGGCTTACATTAAATGTAAGAAATATCTAGGTTACATGGTCCAAATATAGTCTCAAGAAGCTTAGGTAGGAAAGTTAAAATGTATGTATAAAAACATATGAAAAACATCTTAAACCCTTTACAAAAAAACTAAATACAATGTCTTTGATATTCTCCATCCTTACTATGTAACATTCCTCACCACAACCTGCACATATAGGTACTTAACACGTAAACGTTAATTCGGAAATGCTTTCATACTTTTCAGATGCTTTCTTCCCAAAGAGTTCTAAATGTATTTAATGAACCATTAAAAAAAAAAAACGATTAAACTGTAACCCAGTGAATTAGTAAGTCAGAAACAAGGCCCAGTGATTCCCAGATCACTGCTATCTGAATTGGAGGACAATGAACCAACACAAACCTTAACCTTAAAATTATTTTCTAAATTTCAGTTGTGACTGCGTATCTTTTAAGGTCTGTTTTAAAGTCATCCAAAAGTTATACTATTTCACCCAGAGAAATTCATTACACTAGTTCTTTTTTTTTAAGGTTTTATTTTTAAATAATCTCTACACCCAATGTGAGGCTCAAACCTAAAAGCCCAAGATCAAGAGTCACACGCTCCGCCAACTGAGCCAGCCAGGAACCCCATTGCAGTAATTTTTGAACATATTCAAGTGCCTAATAATTATTCAACAATTTTTAATTGCCCTTTTGACATAAATTTAGATATATTCACACATACAAACTAATATAATAGATAAGATTCTAGATAAAGGGTGGGCTAACTTTTTCCATAAAAGGTCAAACAGTAAGTATCTTCAGCCATCAGGAAACTCCCTCTGAGTTATATTGCTCTTCACTCTAACTACAAGTGTCATATATGACAATTACTTCAGGGGAGACCAAGTGTTTACTGCATTTCCCCTGATACAATAATCTACCAGGAAATAAAGTAAGAAGTCTGGTTTCCAGTTTTATTGGTGATTACCTCTTCCTCATCCAAGTGCTCACAAATCATCTAAAAAATCTGTTCTAGAATCTGACCCAGAATAAAAAGCAAGCACAATTTTGTATGAGTTAGAGAAGCTACTATCTTTTTCTTTCTGAAAGGGAACAAAGAAAATCTTCCATCTAGTCACAGAGTAGTAAATAAGAACTAAAATTATTTGAAATATAGAGTATCTAATTCTGAGTTCTCTTCATTAGATGTAATTTAAGAACAGTGGAGATCAGAAGTAGAAAGGAAAGTGATAATAATTTAGCCACATTTTTGAATTAAAAAATCATAAAGTAATTTTTTAAATGTTGTATCAAAGAATATGAGTATTGGTAGGAAATGTATTCTGAAAAATTTAAGCACAAAGTTTCATATCTTCCACTTTAAAATAATTCAAGGGGCACCTGGGTGGCTCAGTCGGTTAAGCATCCGACTCTTGGTTTCAGCTCAGGTCATGATTTCAGAGTCATGAGATCAAGCCCCGCACTGCGCTCTGCACTCAGTGTAGAGTTTGCTTGAGATTCTCTTTCCCTCTTTCCTCTGCCCCTCCCCCTGCTCATTCTCTCTCAATAAATAAATAATTAAATAAACCTTAAAAAAAATAAAATATATAAAATAGTTCAAAAATACACACACAAACACACACATAGTTATATGTATGTAGATAAGCAAATATAGCAAAATAATAACATTATTGCATCTAGACATAGGGTTAAAGAAAGTTCATTATGCTCTTCTTTCAACTCTTTTGTATGTTTGAATTTTTCATAATAAAATGTTGGAAGAAAATAAAATCCACGACATTGCGCTGTGGACCATAACATGTGCACACAATATGGATATTGTGACTGTCTGCTAATTAACATAGAGAATTATTTGAAATATAGATGACGTGTCAGAAAGTTACCAAATCATATGGCTATGAAAATCCCAGGCTCTACATAGATTTTCTAAGCAGAGTTTTGTTTTTTTCACAAGCTGTTTTTGGTTAGCCTAGGAGACAAAGCAGTCATATTTTTTGAAGCTCTCATGTATCCAGCTGATTGCTTTGTATGCTACTTTGGAACTGCTTCCATAAACTAAACTCATTATATTAGCAATCATGGCCACTATGGTCTGAATACGGAGGTTGTTTTGCTACTCTTAAACTAAAGGAGAAACTGATGCCAGAAAGATTAAAAAGATTAGGCAAAAAATAATTTTCCCGGGGCGCCTGGGTGGCACAGCGGTTAAGCGTCTGCCTTCGGCTCAGGGCATGATCCCGGCGTTCTGGGATCGAGCCCCACATCAGGCTCCTCGGCTATGAGCCTGCTTCTTCCTCTCCCACTCCCCCTGCTTGTGTTCCCTCTCTCGCTGGCTGTCTCTATCTCTGTCGAATAAATAAATAAAATCTTTAAAAAAATAAAATAAAAAATAATTTTCCCCCCAGGCAATAAGATATATAACATGCTAAAAGCTAAAAACATACAGCTAGCTAAAAGAAACAGACATGAATAATGTCCTCATACAATCTATTTAAGTTTAATATGACTTGAAATGTACTTTATTATTATCATTCAAACATGAAGAGAAATCAGGCCCATAATGAAGGTTAATTGAAAGCTGTTGCAACATGGTAGAAGACTGGCAAGATCCAAGGACAGTGAGAAAGAAGTCCTGGAGATGCGTTTCCTTTGGTCAGAATTACACATGCAGGCCTAAAATACTCAACTGTACACTTCTGTCTTAGTAGCAAGAGTTATGAATTCCACCTAATACTGCCCCATTGAGAAGCTCTAATGAAACTGCAAAGTATTTGCTCAATCAAATCTGAAACCTTGACTACTTAGGATAAAATATCAGAATGCTCTGAAACAGAAGCAAAGAAGCAGGAACTGTGACCACTGAAGATGAAACAGAGAAAGAACAGAAAGAGGAGAATTAAAGCAAGAACAATCTCCTAAAAATAATTAGATAAAACGAAATATCCACTGAGGAGAATATAAAAAGAATGTTCTGAGAATGAAGACCATGGGAATTGGGTCCAAAGTGAGGATAGACAATTGCAGAAAAACAGAGCAGGGCAACAGTAATGGAGAAAAATTTAGAAAAATCAAACTAAGTTTCAACTGAAAAAGAAAACAAAAACAAACAAATCTAAGTTACACTACAGAAAGATATATGAAAACAGGGCAGTAAGACCAAGACAATTATCAAGCTCTGTGTTCAAAATACATCTAGTAAATAAAAATTCTACCTTTGCTGGATTGACCCAAGAGAACCAAAGTGGGTGGTCAGTGATTCTAATCTTTCAATCAGCCAGATAGGTAAGGGCAATGATGTTAAAGTTGATGCTTTGATATGAAACAAATTTGGGTATTTAGCACTTACATCTATTAGATAAGATTTTAAACTTTAACAAAGATGACGAGCAAGTCTTATCTCACATGATAAATCCAATTTTATGGGTATCAGGAACAACAATAACAGCTAATACTGACTGAGTACTAACTACGGCAGGCACCCTTCTACACATTTTGCATATATTAACTCAATTCTAACAACAACCTTAAGAAGTAGGTATTATTATTATCCCCATTTTACTGATAAGGAAACTAAGGCATAAAGAAGTTAAATAATAATCAAAAGAACAAACGTAAGTAACCTACCTGAAGTCACAAGACTACTAAGTAGAGAAGGCAGGATTTGGATCTCAGCAGTGGAACACCAGGGTGTGCACCAAACTATTACACACAATCTTGCCCCTCAAGGAAAGATGCTGAGGATGGATATATTAACCATCTGAATAAAGGTTAGAAAAAGCCAGGGCTCTCCAGTGATGTGACCCACATCACCAGGTTCAAATTTCAGTTCTTCCCTTTACCAGCTCTGTAATCTGCGGAGCATTACTTGAGCCCCATGAGACTCATTTTCCTCCCATGAAAATGAGGATTCTAATACCCACTTACAGGTCAAATTCTGAGGATTTGAGGAGATAATATATGGAAAAGTGCCTAAGCCTAAGATCTGATGCAGAGCAGGCATTCAGTCAATAGTAGATAGTAGATATAACTGAAAACTTTCACAGAGTAGAGAAATATTATACACAACATACAAGAAATTAGAAAGCAGATTTTACTTATAATAAATGTAAAGTTAAATTCTTAAATGGTATTTACAGCAAAATTAGAGCTTGCCAATGAAATCAAGTTTTAAAACACTTTTACTCTGATATTCAAATCCCCAATTACAACCCAGGTGGTTAGATGTCTTCCATAGAGCATACTGTACCTCTTTGATGATTTTCACCCCTTTTGGATCCTTGATATTAACAGCTATACTCTAAAAATTAAAATATATATATTAAAATACTATCATAAAGTTTTTCATATTTGGAACATTCAATAAGGGAGCCATTCATATCATATGTTCTTCACTTAAAGCAAGTGTATTTTCCTTATAAAGAAACATTTAAATTATCTTTACTGACTTTATTTGCAATATAGATATATTAGGATGATAGCAAGGATTACAGTAAAAATTTTTCAAATAACAATACCAAATGTTAGGCAATTAGCAATCTCCGAAAGAATAAAATGTAAAGAATCAAATGATTTCTTTCTTTAATAAAATTATTTCCATCATAAACCATTATAAATTCTCATGAAATATTTTAAGTTAGTATAGAAGGAAGATTAGTAAAATGCTCTCTTGTTTCTATTTGGTAACTGGTGAATGAATAAGATTTCACCTTATTTTAAATATTAATTATATATACAAAAAAGGATAGAAATGAATGAGCCAAGGTGATATGAAAAGTTTTGTTATTACAAGAGAATTACACAAAAAAAGCAAAGAAAGAAATTAAGTCTTACTTTTTTATTTCGATTAACACTGAGAAAATAAGTACTTTCTGTCCCCACAAAAGGTGGCCCCCAAGTTCGTGTATCATCACCAGCTCCTGAAAATAATAGTATGAACTATTAATTTTTAACTCCAAAACATCATGAGACATTCAAACCAACATTCATCCATCATATACATTCACAGGTGCCTAAACAAAATCAGCTCAATTCAGTGGAATTAGCAATCTAGAGGGGCCATAAGAACTTGTTGGAACTGTCCAAATTCTACCCATTCATGTTATTCACTAAATCTTTTCATAGCATCTTTTACTAGACTCCAACCCTGAAAGTCAATATCCAGGAAGAAATATCCTATTAGCAGGCTTTAGATTTAATAAATGGCAAATTTAAAAGAAAAAAACTACTCTCAGTTTTTGGCAAGCAAAAAGTAAAAATCTTTGGCAGTTTAGGTCAAAAAGTAAAAAGCTTTGGCAGTTTAGGTCAGCTCTTTCTGTGTTTCTTGGCATTAAATGTGCAAAGAAATGCTGAGTCTGCAAAAGATTTTTGTTAACTATTATTTAAATCAGAATAATGGTAAGATTTTATAATAAAATGGCACCATAAATCAATCAATCAATCAATCTTTAAATTTCTGTGAAATCCCAGAAATAAACCCAAGCATATATGGTCAACTAATATATGACAAGGGAGCCAAGAACACTCAATGGAGAAGACAGTCTTTTCAACAAAAGTTGATGGGATAATTGGATACTCACATGTAAAAGAATGAAACTAAACCCCTATCTTATGCCATTAATCACTCACAAAAATTAACTCAAGAAAGATTAAAGACTTAAACATAAGACCTAAAACCATGAAACTCCAAAAAGAAAACACAGGAACAAAGTTCCTTGACATGGGTCTCGGTAATGACTTTTTTGGATTTGACACCAAAAGCACAAGCAATAAAATAAAAAATAAACAAGAGGAACTACATCAAACTAAAAAGATTCTGCGCAGTAAAGGAAACCATCGACAAAGTGAAAAGACAACCTATAGAATGGGAAAAAATATTTGCAAATCATATAGCTGGTAACAGGTTAATAACCAAAATATATAAAGAACTCACACAACTCAAATAAAAACAAACAACCCACGCAATCAAAAAATGGGCAAAGGACCCAAAAAGACGTTTCTCCAAAGAAGAAAGACAAAAGGCCATCAGGTACAGAAAAAGAAGCCTGACATCACTAGTCATTAGGGAAATGCATATTAAAACCACAATGAGATAATCACCTCACACCTGTTAGAATGGCCATTGTCAAAAAGACAAGAGATATACATCGGAAACCGGGGATGTACTGTATGGTGACTAACATAATATAATAAAAAAATCATTAAAAAAAAAAAAAAGACAAGAGATAACAAATACTGGTGAGGATGTGGAGACCCCATTGCTCTGTGCACTGCTGTGGGAATGGAAATTGGTACAGCCACTGTGGGAAACAGTATGAAGGATCCTCAAAAAATTAAAAAGATAACTACAATATGATCCAGGAATTCCACTTCCAGGACAATAGCCCAAGGAAACAAAAACACTAACTCAAAAAGATACGCACCCCTATGTTCATAGCAGCATTATTTACAAGAGCCAAGATACAAAAACACCTGTGTACACTGATGGATAAAGCTGTAGTATATATACACAATGGAATACTATTAAGCCATAAAAAATGAGGAAATCCTACCATTTATGACAACATGGATGGACCTTGAAAGCATTATGCTAAATGAAATAAGTCAGACAAAGACAAATACTGTATGATCTCACTTACATGTGGAATATTTAAAAAAAAAAAACTCATAAAATAGGACATCAGACTTGTGGTTACCAGAGGTGGAGGGTGGGGGCAGAAGGAATTAGAGGAAGGTGGTCAAAAGGTACAAACTGCCAGTCAAAAAGTAAATTAAATACTAGGGATGTAATGTACAGCATGATGACTGTATGTTATATAGGAAATTTGTTAAGAGAGTAAATCCTAACAGATTTCATCACAAGAATTTTTTTTTCCTTTTTTCTTTTCTTCTTTCTTTTCTTTTTCCCATATCTACATGAGAAGATGGATGTTAGCTATTGTGGTAATAATGTCGTAACAATGTACGTAACTCAAACCACCATGTCATGTGCCTCAAACTTATACAGTGATGTATGTATTATTTCTCAACACAATTGGGAAAAAATTTTGTGTTATAGCAACAAATCAGAAAAGGCAAAATAAGTTATTGAATAGCAGAATCATTCAATTTCAAATACTATTCTAGAATAAAATTTTAGTCAACTAGGTCTTGCTTCAAAGTAAAAGTTTAAAACCATAAAAATATAGGGTGTTTTTTTCTGGACATCTATTTCAAGTGATATATTTGTGTTAGATTCAAAGACAACACTATAGAGTTACAGAAAAATTTTCCTTTGCACAAAAAGCAACTGACAAACAATGTAGACAGAGCTCAGAAAATCAATCAATGATTAAATGGCACAAAATAGTATCTTAAGAATTTTATAATATAAGGTCTGATTAAGTATTGATATCTGAAACATCACTATATGAGTAATTACAATTAAAATATTTATCACTAGCCCCCAAGAAGAGACTACTTGTAAATATGAGTTAAAGTTTAAATTATAATCTCATCTAAATAATATAATTAAGCTATTAGCCCATTAGATTTTACCACTGAAACTGATCAAGAAAAACAGACATAGCCTTTTGGAAAACAAAACAGAGGCCAAAGAATAGACTCATTTATTTTAAAGAACAAACAAAAAAAACAAAACAACCTCACAAGAGAAAGGGCAGAGGAGAAAAGCAGCATTAGTTCTAGGGATGCCTGGGTGGCTCAGTCAGTTAAGGGTCGGCCTTCGGCTCAGGTCATGATCCCAGAGTCCTAGGATAGAGTCCCAGAGTGGGCTCCCTGCCCAGTGGGGAGTCTGCTTCTCCTTCCCCTCCGCCCCCACTCCCTACTCATGCACTCTTACTCTCTCTCTCTCAAATAAATAAAGAAAATCTTTGGGAAAAAAAAAAAAGCAGCAGTAGCAGCATTAGTTCTAACTGGAAATGAACCAATAACAAAACAAAAGCAATCAATGGTAAGCACCAAATGGAATGGCATGCCCAAAACATCAGGGGGAAAAACAAACTACAAGATCCCAGGAAGGCAATCTTCCAGTAATAAACTAGTAAGAGGCTTCCCGGAAAAGGCAGGTGTAAGTCTGGATCTTCAGGATCAGACAGGACCTCTCACAGTCAAGAGAAAGTCTAGCCACTTCCATTTTTTTGAAGCTTCCAATACATTAATTTTTTTTAAATAAAGCAATGTCAAAATTAGATAATTTAATATGTTTACATTCATCTCTCAGGTGGAGATAATGTCAGGAAACTTCACTGGAGGCCTACATGGCTTTCCTACCCAAGGCTTAAGAGAGGATCAGTGGCCTCTGGAAAGAATCAGCATGGATAGCACATGACAAGAAATAAAGACTAAAGGTCACAAACTGGGAAAACTGGCAGTTGAGAGATATTTTATTTGAACCACACACAATTTAAAGTTTTTAACTAGCTGCCATGATTTCAAAGTCTGGAGATCTCATATAAGATTTCAGACTGCTGGGGCGCCTGGGTGGCACAGCGGTTAAGCATCTGCCTTCGGCTCAGGGCGTGATCCCGGCATTATGGGATCGAGCCCCACATCAGGCTCCTCTGCTATGAGCCTGCTTCTTCCTCTCCCACTCCCCCTGCTTGTGTTCCCTCTCTCGCTGGCTGTCTCTATCTCTGTCGAATAAATAAATAAAATCTTTAAAAAAAAAAATCTTTAAAAGATTTCAGACTGCTTTTCTTAAATGATATTTCCACATATTCAATCAATTCAGCAAATATTTATTGGGCACTGACCATGTCACAGACACTGCTCTAGGAAGAGCAGACACAGCAGTGAATGAAAGACCACACCCCTGCCCTCATATCCCTGCCTCTGGGGCACAATCCACGAGTACCAGCAGCATCGTTTGCTGCCCTCCCTAGTCCATGTTGCTCAGCTAGGTTACTACAGAAAGAAGAAAAAGAAAATTTATGTGCTCTTTGATTACAAAAATAAGAATAGTCTAAGTCCCAAGTCAGAAAACTATAACCAAATTTTACTTAATTAAAAAACTGGAAGAGTGCCTGGGTGGCTCAGCTGGTGAAGCATCTGCCTTCTGCTCAGTTCATGATCCCAGGGTCCTGGGATTGAGCCCCACATCAGGCTCCCCGCTCAGGGAGGAGTCTGCTTCTCCCTCTCCCTCTGCCTCTCCCCCTGCTTATGCTCTCTCTCTTTCTCTCTCAAATAAATAAATAAAATCTTTAAAAAAGAAAGGAAGGGAAGAGAAGTAAAAAGAACTGGAGAAGTGGACATGAAAAAAGACTAGTTCTCTCCTGAACTTTGAAAATCCTGCCAACTCACTTTTCCTTAGATCTGTGTTGAATAACTATCTCAAAAATCCAAAACAGTTAAACACATAATATGAACACTAAAATGCATCATGCAGAAGGGTTAAGGGAAAGAGAGCAATCAGGAAAAAAACAATGAACAACAACCTGTTAGGAACAAAGCTCGATACCATGTGTATCACTATGGGACATAAAAGCCTAGACAAAGGAAGGTACCCCCTACTGAAGAAACAAAAAAGTATAAAGGAGAAATAAGGCCTACATAAATAGGGAATAATGATCTCTAAAATTAATATAAATACAAATATTTAGACTAGTGATCAACTGAAATAGCAAGAGAAATTAGACTAGACTCTGTCTAGGATTAGAAGACCCAATGGCTGAAATTAGAAAGTGCCGTGGTGTTGAATTCACACAATAACATAGAAATTAAAGTTTTAGGAAACCTGGAAAAGAAAAAAAGGTATTCAGCCAGAAAATAAATATTATTCAGCATGTATCACACAACAACCAAAAGTCATAAACATCACTGGCTAGGTAAATGAAGCATTCATTATATCTGGAAAGCAGGATTTGCCAGGCTCTTCTACCATCTGGAGCCTGATAAAACACAGTGTCAAATAAATACGATATAATAATATATAATATTCCCCATACTGATCAGAGAATCTTCTGCTAATTGCTTTGGCCTCCAAAGAAATCTATTTAGCAGAAAGTTGACTCTTCTATACCATGTATTCTACTTCATAGCATTTAATCACTTATGGGAAATTAATAAGGTGATATAATTATAAACTAGTCTTTTATGAGTATTCTAGAAAGACTCACACTATTGAGGGTCAAGAACCATTTTCACTGATTTAGTAATCTTGTTCCCTATCCTTAAGGATCCAACTTAAAGAATAAATAATAATGCTAAGTTTTGAAACCTTGAAGCTCTTTATAGGATGATTTGGAGAACATGGACTCTGCCCTTTACCTTCTTGTAGGCGAGAAAGAGCATACATGACACTGGTCTAAACAACTTTCAATAACAGCATTAGCTAAACACCAAAATACTAATAAGATACCAAATAAAAGTGAGAAATGTGTACACAGAATAGATTAATTTGGTGGACAACGGGGAAAGAAAAAATGGGAAAGATGTCAAATGAAAAACAAAACCAGGGGTGCCCGGGTGGCACAGCAGTTAAGCATCTGCCTTCGGCTCAGGGCGTGATCCCGGCGTTCTGGGATCGAGCCCCACATCAGGCTCCTCTGCTATGAGCCTGCTTCTTCCTCTCCCACTCCCCCTGCTTGTGTTCCCTCTCTCGCTGGCTGTCTCTATCTCTGTCAAATAAATAAATAAAATCTTTAAAAAAGAAAAACAAAAACAAAGAACTGATCTCAGCATCAGTGTTTCTCCCACAAAATCTTTAGAATTATAAAATGAGAAAACATTTCTTTTATTAAAAACAAAAAAGAATGACTTAGATTGGAGTATCTGGGCTCCTTTTGGGAAGGACTCTGATTCCTTTTCCTTCTCTCCTTCATGTGTATCCTACTTCTTCCCTTTTACCCACCGCTCCTCCTGGCCTTCCCTTCATCCCCCAGCAAGGCAGTGTGGCCAGGCCAACTCTAAACTCAGTCTCAATGGTAAGGCTTGTGTGGGGATAAGGAGGGCCAGGACTACAGCTGAGTGCATGATATTCCTTATCAGCTGTGTGACTTTGGACAAATCGCTTCATGTCTCTGTGTCTCTGTCTTCTCATTTATAATCTAGGAATAATAAAGTGTCAGCCCATAAGGTTGTTGCAGAGACTAAATAAATATAGGCAAAGTGCTGAGACCTGTGCCTGGCACTGTAAGTGCAACTTAGCATCACTGTTACTACATGGTGCATCTCAGTCTCTACTGGAGGCTTTCAGGTACATGTGAATGGCCTGGCTGAAGCCTTAGCCCTTGGCGCTTATAAAAAGTAAGAAGAAATCATTAGTACAAGTTCAGAGGAAAATAAGGAATGGAGAAGAAAAAACAATCATTTCATTTCAATTCTCTCCTCATCCCATGTATAGATACATGGTTATTTAAAAAAAAAAAAAAAGTTAAAAACTGCGTTAATTTGGGGTGCCTGGCTGGCTCAGCTGGAAGAACATGTGACTCCTGATCTCAGGGTTTTGAGTTCAAGCCACATGTTGGGTGTAGAGATTACTTAAAAACAAAATCTTTAAAAAAGAAAAAAATTGTATTAGTTTCTATGTTTTAAAGGGAGAAATAGATTTACCTGGTCTTTCCACTTTTATAACTTCTGCTCCAAGATCTCCTAAATTCATAGTAGCAAAAGGTCCCGCCAGTACTCTACAATATTAATAATGATAAATAATTACCACCTTGAAGATTTTTATATTCTTAATAGCTGTTAACATAGATAAGCTGATATAATGCTAGTAAGAATTAAAATTATTAAAACTGTTCAGAATAGCAATTTGGCATTATGTATTAAGAGTCTGAAAAGTATATTCCCTTGGGGTGCCTGGATGGCTCAGTTAAGCGTCTTCTTTCAGCTCAGGTCATGATCTCAGGGTCCTGGGATTGAGCCCCACATCAAGGGCCCTGCTCAGCAGGAAGTCTGCTTCTCCCTCTGCCCCCCCCACCATGTGCACCTGCTCTCTCTCTCTCTCTCAAATAAATAAATAAAATCTCTAAAAAAAAAAAAAGTATATTCCCACTGATGCAGTAATTCCACTTCCACAATTCTATGCTAAGGAAGAAATCCTAAGATTTCCTGAGGCAAAGATTTATGTAAAAGGAAACCTAATTTATAATTGTGGAATATTGGGGGATGAGTAATTATGTGACAACTATATAATAAAATATCATCTTACATTTTTATCAAATTTTGAATGACATGGAAAAATACTCAAAATACAACATTATCTTTTAAATGTCAGTAAACATAATTTCTTTTTTTTAAGAATTTAGTTTTTATTTGAGAGAGCAAGAGAAAGCATGAGCAGGGGTAGGGGCAGAAGGAGAAGGAGAAGCAGACTCCCCACTGAGCAAGGAGTCCAATGTGGGACTCGATCCCAGGACCCTGGGATCATGACCTGAGCCAAAGTCAGATGCTTAACCAACTGAGCCACCCACCCAGGTGCTCCTAAAACTGTAATTTCAATATGGTTCTAATTTTTCTTTTTAAAAATTTATATATAAATATACAGATTGGAAAAAATGCATAAATATACTAATTGTCTCTTAGAATAATGAAATTATAAAATTTTTTCTTGTTTTTCTTTCTAAAACTTTGATAGTAAGCATTATAATCCAAAAATAAATGCATGTTTTTTTGAAAGAAGGGGAAAATGTAATCACCAAAATATAGTTAAATTAATACAAACCTTGTTAGATCCAGAATTTTTACACCCTCCAATGGCTTCACATTGTCAGTATCTGGCAAAACACAGAAAAGATTTGAAGAGTACTGATGACTAATTTTCAGGAGGAAGAATGCAGAATTCTTCATATTCTGTTTTAAGTAATCTGTATTACTACCAAAAACATATGTTTTCCTTCATAATATTTCTGCTTCCTATGTAACACAGAAACCTTGACCTGATCCAGCTAAGTCAATGTGTAAAAATTACAACAGCTAATATCTAATTAATAAAGTCCACAGCTACACTTAAGATAGCTTGTCCGGGCAGCGGAACGTATAGGCTGAGCACAGAGGATTTTTAGGGCACTGTGTTAATATAGGTTGTAACAAATTAAAATGAACACACCACTCTGGTGGAAAGCTACTGATAAGGGGGGATTGTGTGCAGGCAAGGGATATATGGGAAATCTCTGTGCCTTCCTCTCAATTTTGCTGTAAACCTGAAACTGCTATAAAAAAAATAAAGTCTTAAAAAAATAAACAAATAGGGGCGCCTGGGTGGCACAGCGGTTAAGCATCTACCTTTGGCTCAGGGCGTGATCCCGGCATTATGGGATCGAGCCCCACATCAGGCTCCTCCGCTATGAGACTGCTTCTTCCTCTCCCACTCCCCCTGCTTGTGTTCCCTCTCTCGCTGGCTGTCTCTATCTCTGTCGAATAAATAAATAAAATCTTTAAAAAATAATAATAATAAACAAATAAAAAGTGAACTGAACAACAAAAAAGGAAAAACAAAGACCTCCAAGTATCTGTCCTACATTTAAGACAGGGAGACCATACGAATTTTTAAAAAGTTTATTCAACAATTTACAATCATATGTGTATTTCCTTTTTCTCTTCACCCACCAGCTATAAATATAGGTAGATAGGTCAATAATTATATCACTAATTCACTAAAAATATTTAACATCAACATTAAATCACAAAGTTAAATTCTTGCCAAATGGCTTACAAAGTTTAGATCATGATGACTGAGATCAAGTTGACTTTTTGGGGAGGAAATGATGAACTACTGATTCAATACATTTTTAAAATAGACTATCTTTTGGAGCAGTTTTGGATTCCAGCCCCAAAACTGAGCAGAAAGTGCAAAGAATTCCTCTGTACCTCCCCACAAGTACACAACCTCCCCCACCTTGAGCATCCCTCACCAGTGATACATTTGTTACAACTGATGAAGCTACACTGACACGTCACTATCACATAATTTAGAGTTCACTCTTGGTCTTGTATATTGTATGATTTAGACAAACACATAATAGCACGTACCAAACATTATTATATACAGAATCGTTGCCCTAAAAATCCTCTATGCTCTCTTCATCCCTTCCTCCCCTCAGAACTCCAGAAACCAATCTTTTCACTGTATCCACAATTTGCCTCTTCCAGAACATCATATAGTTGGAATCAAACAGCAGGTAGCCTTTTCAGATTGGCTTCTTTCACTCGGTAATATGCATTTAAATTTCTTCCATGGCTCAATATATCATTCCTTTTCAGTGCTGAATAATATTCCATTACCGTGATATATCAGTTTATTTATCCTTCCACCTACTAAAAGACACCTGGGTTGCTTCCAAGGTTTGGCAGTTATGAAGAAAGCTGCTAAAACGTTGTGTGCAGGTTTCTGTGTGGACATAAGTTTTCAACTTATCTGGGTTACTATCAAGGAGTGCAAATTACTGAATAATATGGTAAGAGTATGTTTAGTTTTCTACTCCATCTTCCAAAGCAGCTGTACCATTCTGCATTCTCACCAGCAATGAATGAGAGTTCCTCAGTTCAATACATTTTTTTTTTTAAATCTCAATGCAGCTGCATCACCAGTGGAAGTTACAGAAGTCACAGATTTACACATACACCATTAGAGTCTTGAGAAGGATCACAGTGGCACAATAATTCTTAACTAGGAGGGTCCCCAGGCCACACTTCTCTAGTAAGAAATAATCAAAGTCCAGATAGCGGGCATTTTGTCCTTGAAACCAGCCAAATTATTCTTTTACAATAAGAAATTGCTATCACAGCAATAGGAAATATGTGAAGTCTATGTGACTGGTGCATTATTTTCTTGGAAACACTGATGTAGGAAACTAAATAATATGCAGAGGATAAACTGACGAGCAGAGGATCAGAAAAAGGGAAGTAACTAAAACAATGTTTAATGTGGTAAATTGTTCCAGCAATGGCCTCCAGGAATCACACTTCCAGATATCCACGCCCTTGTATATTCCCCTTCCATGTTGACTCTGGCCTTGGACGTCTGCCTTGCTTTAGCCAAGGGAACATTAGCAAACTTGATGCCCGCAGAGGCTGGAAAAGTGCCTACACAGTAGGGCTTGACTTTTTGGAACACTTCCACCTTCAGATGAAGAAGCAGAAGATGAAAGAACAAATGGAGAGAGGCTTAGCCATCCCAAGTCTGTAGCTGTCCCAGGTGAGGTCCAGACATGTGGGTGAAGCCATCTTAGAACACCCAGATCCAGCCAGCTGAGTGAGTTCAGGTGAGTCCAGCAGGACACTCACAGAATTGAGAAAAATAAGCCACTGTTGTTTTAAGCCAGTAAGTTTTGCAGTGGTTTGCTGTATAGCAATAGCTAAACAGATACAATGGCTTATGGCAGAGCGATCCTTTCAAAATATAAAACCCATGTCATTCCCGTGCTCGAAGTCCTCTAACTTAGGCTTTCTACCAAACTTAGAATGGAATCCAACATCTTCCCACAGCCCGGGATGCTGCTTGCTGTGGCCCTCTGCTACCTCTCCAGCCATGACCCCTATCACTCCCTCCCACTCTTCTCCAGCTACATTAGCTTTCTTGCAGTTCCTTGAACACACCGAACATACTTCTATTTTAAGGCCTGTGGCAGAAACAGAGATGGACCACCCTGAATTCCCCTTCAAAGAAAGGAATTTCTGCCCAACCTACAAGAAGCCTGGTTAACTTACAACTCCAGTATTAGCTTCCTCAAGGCCCACCTCAGCTTTCCTCAGCTGGGAGCACTCTGTTCTCAGGACAGTCCCTGGTCAAATGACCGAGCAAAGTTGGGCAGAAAGGCCTGGTCATTTCTACCACCCAATGTGGAATGTTGTATCAGCTCTCTTTGGTGTACTGCTCTGGGACTCCCCATTGGGCTGGCAAAGAATTTGACAGGTGCAAGCACATCTGATGGATCCTCTACCCAATCCTATTTCCTTCCTTTCCCTTTCATAGGTGTGACTCCCCAGTAAATCCTTTGTCCTTCCAACTGTCCCAACATCTCCTTTCTGGAGAATCCAAAACATGACAGGACCTTTGTCCTTGCTATTCTCTAAACCTGGAACTCTTTTCCTCCACACATTTGCATGTCTTGCTTACTTCATTCAAATTTCTGCTCAAACACCACACTCTCAGAGAAACCTTGCCTCATCATCCTATCTCAAACAGCACCCCTCTGGATCTCAGTATGGTTTAGTTTTCTTAATAACACCTACTGTTACTTCACAGTACATTATACATTTGTTTATTTATTGTACTACTTACTGTCTTTTCCACTAGAATGTGATCTCAATGAAGGCAGAACTTGTCTGTCTTGCATCTCCAGCCAGAACAGTGGCTGGCACACGGTAGGCACTCACTAAGAATTAGTTGAAGGGTCACACTGGGAAAGGGCGAGGGAGGGAGGGAGGAACTCATATACTTAATAATTCATATAATCATTGCAATGGACTGAATGTTTGTGTCCCCCCCAAAATTCATAACTTGAAATCCTAACCCCTAAAGTTATAATATTAGGAAGTGGGACCTTTGGGAGGTAATTAGGTCTTGAGGGTGGAACCGTCATGAATGGAATTAATACCCTTATATAATGAGCCCCAGAGAACTTCCTTGCACCCTTTCCACCATGCGAAGACACAGCAGGAAGTCAGCTGTCCTCAACCCAGAAGAGGATCTCACCAGAATCCACCATGTTGGCATTCTGATCTCACATTTCTAGCCTCCAGAACCATGAGAAACAACTGTCTGTTGTGTTTAAGTCTGTGATCACCTATTATAGCAGCCCAAACTTACTAAGATCATTAAAAGAGACCAGAATCTTCAAAGCCAGATAGCTAATTTTTCTCTAACCGGACAGGGCTTGAATAGGGTAGGAAAAGACACAGTTAGGGGCACCTGAGTGGCTCAGTTGGTTAAGGGTCCAACTCTTAAATTTCGGCTCAAGTCACGATCTCACGCTGGTGAGATCAAGCCCCAAACAGGCTCTGTGCTCAGCGAGAAGTATGCTTGAGATTCTCTCTCTCTCCCCCTCTGCCCCTCCCCCTGTTCTCATGTTCTCTCCCTAAAATAAAAAACTAAATCTTAAAAAAAAAAAAAGAAAAAAGAGAAGAAAAGAAAAGGTCACTGTCAAACAAAAACACAGTGAAAATGCTCTGCCAAAGAATTCAATGGGCATTTGGAGGTACAGGTAAGCTTAGCAGCTAGAATGGAAAGGAAAATCAGACAGAGAAAGAGAAGAAGCTGAGGAAAAATGGCAGAAGAAAAACTACCAGGAAAAAATTTCCATTAACGAGACAGCTAACAGACCTTTTTTATAATATACTACAAAGAGTTAGTATTAGATTTTACATTACATGTGGTACCTACCCAAAATTACCAAATTAATTCAGTAAGGCCTAGCACAAACCCAAGTACCTTGTGTGAGTGGTTCTTTTTTTTTTTTTTTTTTTTTTTTTTTTTTTTTAATTTATTTGAGAGAGAGCAAGTGAGCGAGAACACAAGCAGGGTGAAGGGCAGAGGGAGAAGCAGGCTCCCCGCTGAGCAGGAAGCCCGATGTGGGACTTGATCCCGAGACTCCAGGATCATGACCTGAGCAAAGGAAGACGCTTAACAGACTGAGCCACCTAGGTGCCCTGTGTGAGTGGTTCTTGGGAAGAGTTTTAAAAAGAGGATGAGTTGGAGCTGGGGCAGAGTGGATAGAATGGGTACACGAGGTAGGACATAAGTAAAAGCTCCCATTAAACAACCTTTGTCCCTACTATGTGCTAATCATTCTATGAAGATACAGCATGAGAGGCATCATATCCCTTCCTCCTCAAGTACTCCAAGATCTACCAGGGAAAACTGAAACATACAATTACTATTATGATTAAGAGCACTACCCCTAGGTTCAAAATGTTACTCTATTTACTAACTCGTAATCTTGTTCCACCTTGATTTCCCCATCTGTAACACAGGGATAATACTGGCACCTATCTCATAAGGATACTAAAAAATTAAATGAAACATTGCTTTACAAGCATTTAGCCATGGTGCTCACTAAATGTCAGCTACTGTCAGTATCATTTCTATCTTCTCCCCAAACTTGCTCCTATGTTCCTTAATTCAGTAAATGGCACTCCTACCCACTCGGTTACCCAAGTCAAAAACCCAAACAAAATTCTTGAGCCCTCTCTCTTTTTGCACCCCTTAAATTTAATAAAGAACCACTTATTGCATATTCTTTCTGAAAAATATCTCTTGACTTGCTTCTCTTCTCTCATCCTCACTGCCACCATTATAGCTCAGGTCACCATCAACTCTCTCCTGAATTACTCTAACAACCTACTAATTCTTCTGCCGGGCTTCGATCTTGGCTCTCCTCATAACAACCTCCAAAACCGGGCCTGGGTAGCTCAGTCGGTTAAGCATACAACTTGATCTCAGCTCAGGTCTTGATTTCAGGGTCATGAGTTCAAACCCTTCATTGGACTCCACGCTGGCCGTGGAGCCTACATTTAAAAAAAAAAGAAAAGAAAAGAAAAAGAAAAAGAAAAAGCACCCACCATAATGCTGCCAGAATTACTTTTCAAAATGTAAATCAGCCAATCTTTGCAACAATATCTGTTTCTCATTGCTCTCTTCCCTATCTCAGCTAATGGCATCATTAACTTCATCATCTTCCCAGACATGTCTTCTTCTTCACTCCCCACATTCAATCAGCCATCAATTTTCTGTTAAATCTGCTCTCTTCTTCCCCAATTCCCTGGTACTGCCTCTACTCAGGCCTTCGTCATTTCTTGTCCCAACTGCCTGCAAAAGCATCTTAACCTATTTCTGCCTAACCTTTGTCCCCACCAATTCATTCTCAACATTGCTTCCAGAGTAATCTTCCAAAATGAAGAACCCGTTATGCCACTCTCTTGTTCAATCACACATTCACTCATGGTCCCTTCCCTCATGAAGCTAACAGTCTATTCTAAAACTGCAAACAAAGCTATTGTTCATGGTTTCACTCCTGTCCACCTTTTCTATTTCAAACTGCAAAAAAAGAAATGTCTTAGTAGCCATACTCTTCCAAATCTCTCACACTTCTGGGCCACTGTACATGCTCTTTCCTTTGACTGTAATAATCCTCCACCCTGTCTCACCTAGACAAGTCCTTCCATCTTTCATAAGTCAGCATTCTTAGAAGGTATTCCTGCTCATCACAGCAACCTGAGCAAGTCTTTGTCAATAGCATTTTTCTGAATTATGACTTACTAGTTAGTCTTGATCAGATGATAAACTCTTGAGAAAAGAGACTTTATATTTCCAATATTGAATACCAGCACCTGATATGTAGTAAGAACTCAATAAATGTTTGTGGAAGGAAAGAAAGGACAGAAAGGAGGGAAAAGTCCTCACATTTTGCCACAATGTATTAATAGATTGACATAATGGAACATTATAAAAAATACATGTAGTCCCACTGCAGCAATTATAAGTAGGGTTTCTTGGTGACCACGATGGATGCTGCAATGTTTTATAACGTAATCTCAGAAGTGACATATTATCACTGCTGCCATATGCTATCAGTCACACAGGCCTAACAGTGCAGTGTTAGGGAGTGCTCACACAAGGGTGTATGAGGAGGTAAGGATCATTGCAGCCATCTTGGAAACTGGGTAATACACTCGAAGTGCTTTTGATTTGTATTTCCATGATGACAAGTGGTGATGAGCTTATTGGCCATTATCATATCTTTTTTACTAAACATCTGCTTCAAACTTTTGCCCATTTTAATTCAGTTCCCTTAATGAGTCTACACACCATTGCTTCAAGCACCCTTACCATCCTTGTCACTTAACACACTGCAACATAAACATCAAGCTGATGGAGAGAGGCTATTCAGTTTTGTCCCCTATAAAATCAGGATGCCTAACTTCAAATTCATTGCTACCCAACAACCATCTCTTCCCAAAACAGCTACTGCAAATCTTCTCCACTTGATAAGCCTCCAAATCCCTTTCTTCTCTAGCTTTCATGTCAAATAACATTGGAAAATCCTTCTTTGGGGAAGAATTTATCAACCCAAGAGAAAATAACTAAAAATACTGATAGTAGCCATTCATACATAAAGGTCCAGCCATATCACTCTATATTGAAATTTGTCAATCAAGAAGCCTTATTTTAGTGTGCTAGGGCTGCCATAACAAAATACCATAGAATGAGGGCCTTAAACAACAGAAATCATTTTCTCACAGTTCTAGAGGCTAGAAGTCCAAGACCAAGGTGTCAGGAGGTTTAGCTTCTCCTGAAGCCTCTCTCCTTCATTTGCAGATGGCCACCTCCTTGCTGCCTCTTCACATGGTCATCCCTCTGTGCACTACATCCCTGATATCTCTCCTAACCTCTTCTTATAAAGACACCAATCAGCAAGTACCCACCAAAACAGCCTCATTTTAACTTAAATTATCTCTTTAAGGGACTTACCTCCAAAAACAGTCACATTCTGAGGTGTAGGGGGTGAGAACACCAACATATGCATTTGGGGAGACACAATTCAGCCCATAACAAAGCTCTACCCATGCATGCAGTTTCCAATCAATTCTTTTAATATCTATCTCTCATCATGTAGGAGAACAGCCCAAAATCAGCAAGATACAGGGAAAACCTATATCAAGAAAGAAAGAGGGGCACCTAGGTGGCTCAGTTGGATAAGCGGCTGCCTTCGGCTCAGGTCATGATTCCAGGGTCCTCAGATGGAGTCCCTCATCCAGCACCCTGCTCAGTGGGGAGTCTGCTTCTCCCTCTGCCCCTTCCCCCTGCTTGTGTGCTCTCTCACGCACACAAAAATAAATAAAAATTCTTAAAATAAAAAAGAGAGAGAGACCAAACCAAACATGAAAAAGAAACTCAGAGCAAACTCATATAAGGCAGGTAAAAGAATTTTTTAAAACTACTGTTATGATTCCATCAATATGACATTCTGGAAAAGGCAAACAAGAGAGACAGATAAGAGCTGGGAGAGACTAGGGATGAAGAGAGACAATGACTGCAAATTTTGAGGGGTGAGGGAAGTGTTCTTTTTTTATTTTTTAATGTTATGTTAGTCACCATACAGTACATCATTAGTTTTTGATGTAGTGTTCCATGATTCATTGTTTGCGTGTAACACTCAGTGCTCCATGTGATATGTGCTGAGGGAAGTGTTCTATACCTTAACTATGGTGATGATTACATGACTCTATATGTTTGTTCAAACTCATAGAAGTATATACCAAAAAGAATTTTACTGTATGCAAATTTTACCTCCATAAAAAATTATCAATATTATCAGAAACATGAAGAACTTGCACCTATAAAACAGAAAAAGATACTTGTAAAAAAAATTTTAGAGAATAAAAACATGATCTTGGAACTTTAAAAAAAGAAGAATGAAAATGTAAGAGAAAGGCAAAAAGATAAAGATAAGATGGGGTACCTGGGTGGCTCAGTTGGTCAAGCAGCCAACTCTTGATTTCAACTCAGGTCATGATCTCAGGGTCCTGGGATGGAGCCCCCATTTCAGGATCCCTGCTCAGTGGGAAGTCTGCTTAAGGATTCTCTCTCTCTCCCTTTGCCCCTCCCCCAACACACTTGCACACACTCTCTCTCAAATAGATAATCTTTTTAAAAAAAATATAAAGATAAGAAAATCACCCAGACAGAACAAAAAGAAATATTAAAAGTGAAAAATGGAGAAGAAGGAGAAAAAATAAAGAATAAGCCCAGGAATTCTGATAATACAGGTTTCTCAAAGAGTGAACAGCAAAAAACAGAAGAGAGAACATTAATAAACAATTCAGAAAAAGTTCACAGAACTGAAGGGCATGAATTTCCATACTGAAAGGGCCCTCTGCATGCCCTGCACAGATTTTTAAAAAGATACACACCATTTTGAAAAGATACATGCACCCCTATATATACTGCAGCATTATTTACAACAGCCAAGATGTGGAAACCCCCCAAGTGTCCATCAGGAGATGAACAGATAAAGAAGATGTGATACACACACACACACACACACACACACACACACACTGGAATATTACTCAGCCTTAAAAAAGGACGCAATCTTGCCTTTTGCAACAACATGGATAAATCTACAGGGTATCATGCTAAGTGAAATAAGTCAGACAGAAAGACAAATTACTTATGATTTCACCCGTACATGAAATTTAAAAGATAAAACAAATGAATAAACAAGCCAAAAGCAGAATCATACCTGTAAATACAAACTGATGGTTGCCAGAGGGAAGAGGGGATAGGCAAAATGGGCAAAGGGGAGTTGGAGATACAGGCTTCCAGCTATGAAACGAATAAGTTGTGGGAATAAAAGGCACAGCACAGGGAATATAGTCAACGATATTATAATGGCATTGTGTGGTGACAGATGGTAGCTACACTTGTGATGAGCATAGCATCAATGCACAGATTGTCAAATCACTATATTGTATACCTGAAACTAATGGAACATTTTATGTCAACTATACTAAAATTTAAAAAACTAATTTAATTAAATTAATAAAAATAAAGACACACACCAAGAATGAATAATTCATGGGAATGAAAGGTACAGCATAGGAAATACGGTAAATGGTGTTGTAATAGCATTGTATGGTGATAGACAGTAGCTACACTTGTGGTGAATATAGCATAATATATAGAGTTGTCACATCATGATATTATACACCTGAAACTAATGTAACATTATGTTTCAACTATACTTCAATAAAAAAATAAAAAATTAAAAAATGACAAAGTGCTAGACATTTAAAAAACTAAAAAACTATATTAAAAGACACACACCAAGACCCATCAATGTAAGAATTTAGAACAATAAGATTTTTTCCTCTGCCAAAAGAAGATCTGGAAACTTTCTAGGGAGAAAAAAGCATATACAAAGGACTGGCTAGCAGAATGTCCTTGAACTCAACAGTACTGGAAACTGAAACATAAAAATGGAACAAAAACCTTAAAATTTTGAGAGGAAAATATATTTCTCTTTTAAATTCTAAACCCAGTCAAGCCATGAGTCTTGTGTGAGGGTAGAAAAAGAATATTTTCAATCACGCAAATTTTCAAAAACTTTACCTTCCCATCCTTTCTTGGGAAAATTATTTCTAGAGGATATGCTCCACCAAAAACAGAACAAGAAATAAGAAAATATGGGGTCAGAAAATGGAGGATCTAAAGGAGGAGAAAGATGAAAGGAATCTTCAGGATGACAGTAAAGAAAATAACACAATAGCTGAAATATTTATACTTATGGTACAGTTGGGAATGAATTAAGGAAAGATGTTGAGAAAGTAAATAAAGAAGCCAGACAAATATTAACACAAGGGAAAACAAAAGGTGTATAAGGGCAGCAATGTAATCAAAGTATGAAGAATAACTGTATAATCATAACAATATAAATACTGCATACCGGTCTAGCAAAATTTTTTATTTGGTAAGACGGAAAGTGGATGTGTAATTGTTGGAATGGTGGTGAAAGAAAGCAAGTCTTTATCACTATAGATAATGCCTAAAAACAAAACCAAATAGTAGCATTAGAATCACATTAGTTAGAGATCTGGAGATAAAAACTGAAAGAAACAGCTGAAAGAACTGAAATTCATTGTCCCTGGGAAATGGAAAGGGGCAGAGAGACATAATTAACCTTACAGATCTCAAGCATATGTAAAATCTGGATTTTCAAAAATTAAAAAATAAATAAGTTATGTTAAATTCATGAGCAACAGGTGAAGTATCATTTTGCTGTACTGCCCCCCGCAATGTTTTGATAAATATTGTCACCCTGAAGCTTTCCCTGATTCTTTATTTGCACACACTGCAGCAGCTTCAGAGGGAAATCACAGTCTAGTCTCATTATTCACAGATTCTATATTTGAGATTTCAACTACTCGCTAACTCCAAAATCAATACTGCAGTGCTTCTGCCGTCATCCCAGGACATGCACTGAATGCAGAAATATTTCAGTAACTCGATGCACATGTTCCCACCCGAAGTTAAAGGAGGCAACGCACTGGCCTTCTTGTTTCAGATCTCATACTATAAACAAGTGTCCTTTATGTGGTGTATTTAGTGTCTCATTTTCACATTTCTGTGCTTTTTTTGGTGATTTCACCATTTAACGTGACCCCTGAGAGTAGTGGCTAAAGTGCTGTCTCGTGTTCTTAAATGCAAGACAACTATGATGAGCCTTTTACTTTTTCTTAAGATTTTATTTATTCATCTGAGAGAGAGAGAGAGCACAAGTAGGGACAGAGGCAGAGGCAGGGGGAGAAGCAGACTCCCCCACTGAGCAGGGAGCCCGACACACAGGGCTCCATCCCAGGATCCTGGGATCATGACGTGAGCCCAAGGCAAATGCCTAACGGACTGAGCCACCCAGTGCCCCTTGTAGAGAAAATATGTGTTAGTTGAGCTTTGTTTAGGCATGACTATAACTATAGAAGTTATAATGCTATGGCCCTGAGTTCAATGTGAATGAAACAACAATATATATTAAATAAGGTGACTTTAAACAGAAACACACACTTAACAACATTATGTGTCCTAATCAGTAGTGAAAAATGTGTGACCAGAGATCTGCAGGAACTTAGTCCTCTACTTCCCCCAGGAGCAATGGTTTGGTATTCACTAATCACGTGTTCAGTTTGTAGAACATAACTGCCTCTAGTAACTAGAATTAACTGTATAAAAGAGGCAAAAGAAAGATCACTGTTAGCTCAACGAGGAAGCCCTTGACCAGCCTTTGGAAGCTTTGAAACAAAACTGAATGCCATCATCAAAACACAGTTTAGAAGGGTGGGACATAGGGGAAGAAAAGGTAAAGAAGGATTGATAAATTGATTCTAAAATTCATCTTAATGAGTATATGATCAAGAATAGCTCAGAAAAATTTTTTTGTGGAGGGAAGAATATTTAGCCTACAAGGTTAAAAAAAAAGAGTATAATTCTTAAAATATGATATTAACATACAAACAGGGGCCCCTGGGTGGTACAGCGGTTAAGCGTCTGCCTTCGGCTCAGGGCGTGATCCCGGCGTTGTGGGATCGAGCCCCACATCAGGCTCCTCCGCTATAAGCCTGCTTCTTCCTCTCCCACTCCCCCTGCTTGTGTTCCCTCTCTCGCTGGCTGTCTCTATCTCTGTCGAATAAATTAAAAAAAAAAAAAAAAAAGAAATACATTTAGGGGTCTCTTCATCCCATAAACTTCTTTTCATTACAAATCTATTAAGAGAAGTCTATATTTCACTACCAATGCCATCTCACAGCCATAATAAATTAGTAAAACTTTGCTTAATGAAGCACAAACTTTTAAACTGAATTCATTTCACATCAGGCAATAGAATTTTACTTGTATTATCTGAGAAGACACCCAGAAAGAACTTCCAGAGCGCACTGAAGTCAAAATCAATGAATGAGTTTTACACAGTGAAGAGCATGAACTCTGGAGACTGACAAGATTCGATTTCCTGCTCCGGGACTTACTCCCCACTGACCTTCAAGGTAACTTCACTTCTCTGAGCTTGTTTCCTCATCTGAAACACCTCAATCATAGAGTTTGCAAGGATTAAATGAAATGTTGCATGTAAAGTGCTCAGCATACTTTTTGGCATACAGTAATTGCCTACTAAAAGTTTACTTTTTGTCATTATTATCACTATCATATATGTATTACATAGTCACACCATCTACTAAAGTAAATAACTTATTCCAAATGTTAAAACAAGAAAAAAATGATATTTTAAGGAACAGAAAAAAAATGACTCTCAATACTCTATACTTAAGAAGGATATCTGCACATCCATAGTTTGCCAATTTGTGAAAGACAAGAATAAACTGGATGGGAATAAAGGGTGATTATAGGAGGAAAAACAGTTGGAAAGGGCATCAGTTGTTAATTTGTTGTGATATATTGAGCAGCTTGGATATCGTTCTATCTTATTTAGCCTCTAGGATTAAAAGCTATTATAAGGATATGGCTGAGCAATCATGCAAAGAAGTATAATTATAATGAAGGCACCATCAATTCTATGCTTGCCAGAGCCGCTTCTAAGACTCCCTTGGTATTTGGCCCTAAGGTTTCCAGGACACAAATAAACATGAGCAACACTAGAGTAGACATAAATGACAGATGCCCACCTCAGTGGCTCATTTGTGTGACAGCAATCATGGCATCCCTCCCCACTGTACTAGCCAACATCAAAAAAAAAAAAAAAGGCCAACTCATTAAACAAACTGATCAAATATCGTATCAAATAGAACATGTAATATACACTAAAAGGATTTTTTAATTTGATATTTTACAGAGAACTTAACTACCAGAACTTAGGAGTGAGAAAGCAGAGATGGACATCTTCTCAAAGCACGTTCTCTTAATCTGCTGAAGCTTTATTTAGAATAGTTAGCAAGATGTTTTCTTTCTGGCATGTGTTAGAAGTCTTGAAAAAAAGCTCTGTTCCTAATAGTATACTTTGACAGGTAAATGCAGGAGTTTGGAGTACTTCAAAAATTAGTATCCACTGGAAGACATTCCAGGGCAAGTAGAATTTCTGAGCTGTAAAAAGGTGGTGTGGGAGTGATGCTCAAGTTACAACACAAACATACCATTTAGAGACAACCAGAGAATAGTTAGATGGGTAAAAACTTACAATAATTTATAATCCACCTCTGCTGACACCCTGTTTCTTAACAACTGTCCTTCACCTATAAGAACTTGGCTATTACTGTGGGATTTGCACTCTAACAGGTTTTGGAACCATTGGAAGCCACTATCTTAACGAAAATGTAAGAAGTTTATATGAAGAATGATGTAAAAAGATCGACAGGGGGCTTTTGAGTCTTGAGTAAAGCACACCACAAACAAAATACAAGTCAGTGCTCATCCAAAATCCCTCTGCTCTTCCTATTTCCCAGCTTTCTCCTGCAGTCAGATTGGGGTCTGGCCTGGGGTCTGGCCAATGAAATGGATAGGCACAAGTAACATAAGCCAATTCAGGCTTGACCCTTAAAAATATCCCATGAAATCATCCAGGTTTCTCTTCTACTACAGTGACCTTGGAGGCTGCAAGTTTCAAAGAGTGAAGCTAGACGTGCAAAAAAGATGTTTTTATTGTACTAAGCCACTAAGATCATGGGCTAATTTGTACTGCAGCACAACCAAGTCTATCATGACCACAAGAGACACCCAGCATTGGAGGAGAAAAATGGTAGCCTCTAAGCAATATCACAGCCTCAAAGCTAACAACTGATAAGTCTTTTTCTGGGGGAGATTGTTTTACTGTCCCTTTAGCAGCAGTCTTCAAACTGAGACATGGAAGACTTTCCTAAGAGATACATGAATCATTTTAAAGAAATCAATTTCCAGGTTTTCAACTTCCATACATATTCTTTCCTACAACTAATCAGCCTATGACTAAGCCTTCTTTCATAACCCTTCTCCCCACTAGGCTAAGGAAAAGCATATTCTTCACACATCTCAAAGCCTACTCTCACCTTAGTTCATATTATAAAATGTATTTAAGTGATAAAAACTTTTAAATATCAACCAATATGCAATGGATTGTTTTTTCAAGTCTTTTAGGAGGTAGATCACTACTACAGATTGGTATGTGGAAAGATGGAACACCACCAATTTACAGACTTTATAAATCAATTTAGAGTTATAGAATTTATAACCAAAAGTCAGCAAGCAAAAGGAAAAAAATTCGATGTTCAGGACTCCTTAATGGGCCATCCTGAAGTTAACTACTCAGATGATCAGAAGTGGTTGAACCAGGAACTGGTGGAGCAAATGATAGTTACTAACTGCTGAATATAAGTGCTCACAAACCCCAGATGCTCCTTGAACTCAATGTTGGTGATGTGGCTGTCCTCTACAAGAAGACTAACCAAAGGTAAGTTCTTTTCACGAATTAGAAAAACCCGTCCTTTCTAGAAACCGGCAAAACAGTGCTTACTCTAGGTTGTTGATGAAACGTGGTCATAAATACTTGAAGGAAATTATAATTTAATCACAGCAAAGAAGAAAATGTGTGTATGCAGGGAGTGGGGGGAAGGGTATTGCAGTATTAGACTGTCAACAGGATGAGCCCTCTTTTGACACAAAAAAAGGTACTGAGTCCTATTTTACAGAACGCTGCAAATATTTAACTAAGAGAAATGAATAGAAGGGACAGGAAGGGGCAGCCTGAAAGAAGTGTGTGGGGTGGATATGCACGTGAAAAAGAACATGTTTTACAATCTGATTTGTTTTTAACAGCTTCCAGTGGGTAATTCTTATGAGCAGGAGAGATGTCTAGAGAGAATTTAGGATGCTTTCTGTGTGAGGATCTACAGAACCCTCCCAAAAACTTCTCTTCAAGTAGTAAAGGAAAAAATTATTCTTGAAGGCTTTTAGAGTTTTGGAGGATGGAGAAGGTAAAACAAAGAGCATGTTTCCGAGTATAGAGGGAGGCCTTAAGGTGTGTTCATGTTACAAACTCTTTTAATACTGTTAATACCAATTATCAAATTGTTCATGAGAAAGGCAGTATTAACATATACTGGTACCAGCAGTGTATGAAAATGGTATTTATTCTCCACCATCTTCTATAACCCTGGATATGATCTCTTGGTTTTGTGGGAATTTTTTTTTTACTTCTTTGTTGCAAATTTGACAGTTCAAAATTTGCATGTCACTGTCATTTCAATTTGCATTTAATGACTTCTGAAATTAAATTCTGAAATAGTTTTTCATATATGTTCTTGTTTCATGTCTTTTCTTATAAATTATTCTTATAAGTTCTCATAAATTATTTTGCCCCATATAGTTAAGGCACATTTATCTTATTATTAATTTGTATGGATTCTTTGTGCAGTGAGAATATTAACCTTTTATCATTCACTTTTTGTGAAAGTAACTTTTCCCTATCTCTTGTTTGCTTTTTGAGTTATACTGGAACTTCGCTTTCAAAAAATCATTTTACTTTCCACCTCTGGTATTGTTTCAGGATTCCTCAAGACTACCCACACTTCCAGTGATTTGCTAAAAGGATTCACAATACTCAGAATATAGTTGTATTCGTGACTAAGGTTTATTATAGTAAAATGATATATGACAGGATCAGCAAGGGAAAAAGACAAGCAGAGTCTGGAAAAATCCATGCTTCTTATGTTCTCTTCCTTCTGTGAGGGGCCACGCCAAGTAGCTTCTTTCTCCAGAAACAAAAAAAAAGAGCAACATGTCCAATGCTTCTGCTCTGGGAAGTCTGTTACAAACTCAGAATCTAAGGTTTTTACTGAGGGCTATTCACAAAGACATGCTCTGCTTCCCATGTACCAAAATTCCAGACTCAGAGCAAAAGGAGGTTCACCATAAATCACGAGGATTGTACAAACCATCTAGGCACCCTTATTTTAGGAAGCAGTTCAAGGGCCAAGTTCCCAGATGCCATCCAAGGTCTAAACTTCTAAAATGGTCCTTCTAAAGACAGCAGCCTGAGGGGTGCCAGGGTGGCTCAGTCGGTTAAATATCCAACTCCTGATTTCGGCTCAGGTCATGATCTCAGGGTCCTGAGATTAAGCCCAGCATCCAGCTCCACACTGGGTGTGGAGCCTGCTTGAGATTCTCTCTCTCCCTCTGCCGCTCCCACTCTCTCTCTCAAAAAATAAATAAATACATAAAAATTTCAAAAAGTAATAATAAAGACAGCAGCCTGAGGCCTGCTATGTTAACTCTTCTCTGCACAGGTACCATGCAACCCCAGATTACACAAATGCTTATGTATGGGTGGGTTTCCCATTTAAAAAGCTTTTATTTTCCTATTTAAAGATTTAAACTACCTAACGCTTATTTTTTTTCTATTTCAATATTAATATTAATTTTGCTTCTTCGATAAGCAATTAATATTTTTTCTTGCTTTCTGTTTTTTTTTAACACTTCAGGTTACCTACAAAATGTACGTATTGTTTTTATAATTGGAAAAATACGAAAATACACCTTCCAGTGAAATTAAAATTTTCTAATTTCAAGATAAAAATTTGTGTCTTGAAAACAATAGTTACACTCTCTTACATTTTCCTTCATATTGAAGTACTCTGTCAGCAATTTTATTCTCAATGAAAATTTTTTTAAGTGTGAGTTAATGCTTTAACACCTATGTTACACCTGAATAAAGAATATTAGTCTACAGGGGCACCTGGGTGACTCAGTCGGTTAAGTGTCTGCCTTCAGCTCAAGTCATGATCCCGGGGTCCTGGGATCCAGCCCCCATGTCCAGCTCCCTGCTCAGTGGGGAGCCTGCTTCTCCCTCTCCCTCTGCTTGCTGCTCCCCCTGCTTGTGCTCCCTCTCCCTCTCAGTCAAATAAATAAATAAAATCTTTAAAAATATATGAATTTTTAAAAAAGAATATTAGTCTACAAAGAAGTAATTATGTATAAAACAATTCACCCATGCTTGACTACCACCGACAATGCAAACACGCTTAGAGCTGAAAAGAAGATGATTTACAGTGAAGTTTGGCTCTCAGAGAGTCCTAAGAACAAGCTGCTTCTAATACTTGCTTTGTCAATGAAAATATTATGCAGGTTATAGGTAAGTGATCTACTGTGTTCAGTATAGGCCTAACCCTATCAATGAGTGAACTAATCACATCCTAGAGATATACTGACTTTTTCACTACTGGAAGTCTTTAACATGAAACAGCTAATAACAGGACCTCTATAAGAAAAACAGAGATAATCTGAAAGTTTAGGAAATATTAAGGTAAAGCTTATACTCTAAGTATATATACAAACATCTCTATACATAAAAATTATTAAATATATTCTCCCGTAATACAAAGTGTTTTACATCAAAAACGTATGTTTTTAATATTTACATTTATGCAGTTTTAGCCTGAGAGTAAACGCAAGGTTCTGGAGCAGAGATCAGAGTTATTATTACTTAAACCGAGAAATGTACCACTTTTCCCACACCTAATACGCCACAGGCATCATAACGAGAGCCAGTTGGTTAGGCCTATACATAGAGGGTTGTTAAACCACAGGAAGGTCCCCAAAAGTATGAATCTGGAAGTATGTATATTATAGAGGACCAACTGCTACCTTTCCCTAAGAAAGGCAGAAAAAAAGCCAATCTTCCTAATGTAAGCAAATTCTCCTTAGAAAAGGGAAGGTCTCAGAGTTCTAACCCTTTGGAATGTAAATACATGTCTCCCAGGGAAGATTAACTTCACAGGGTTTACAATCTCCATCTTGAATGTCTCCCAGGCTCTGAGTTTTATAACCCTTTGAAAAAAGAAACAAGCTTCCTGGGCATTCTCTAACAATCTAATCTCTTAACAATCTTTTAACTTCCAAGTCTTGCCCTTCAACCCAGGTTCCAGTTTTGTTGGCTTAAAAAAGCTGTGCCCGTGCAGAAACATGAAAATATACACTTTTTGATAGTACACAGTAAAACAAACCAAAACATGTATATTTGCAGCCCCTGTTAATATGTGACACCTCCTGAAATATTGGCTTTCACACCCTTTCTGGAGAGCTCTGGGAATTCTTCAGAGGTGCCCCAGAAGCCTCTTTTCAGAGGGCCATTTAGAGGTGCAGAGTGAGCAGGGCTATGAAACCCCAATTCCTGCCTCAAATACAGCCCATCTGCTCTCAAAATTTGGGCTTCCAATAAGGGTTTTTGAAGATAAGACTCAACAACCAAAAAAAAAAAAAAAAATTGAAATCCACTAGAAAAAGAAAAAAAAACACCAAAAAATCTTAGGCAACCTAAATAAAAATCTTGTCTTATAGAAACAGACATGGTTCCATTTACATTTACAAATAAATTTCCTTGGCTTGGTGCTCTTACTTGCATTAATATGAAACCTATAAAACACCCACCACCACAAAGTTAACCAATTATTTCTGGGGCTCCCCATATAGTTCACAGGTACTCAGAAAGTTCTTGTCTGTTGATGTCCTATGTATACAATGCCACTTGAAAAAAGTACCTAAACACTTCCAATGAAAGCAATGGCCTATCCAGTACCCTGTTTTCTACTACCGATCCTCCCTGAACAGTGCTGTAATTCTCTTTTGGAGGGAACCAAAACCTCTGTTGCTCACAAATATAAGACGTGCCCTTTTCTTTCTACAGGACTCAGACTTCAGGGAGCAGCCGCCATACTCTCATATCCACCATCCCAGTTCCTCACTTTTCTACTTTCAGATAACCCAACATAAAACTTCCTACCCCTCCCCTCACCTCTCTTCCGCTGAACTTACCACCATAAAAAGGAATTCAATACAAACATGCCTCAGACCCACAGTTCAGGCACACAGACTGCAATTCCCACGCTAAGACATGGGAAGACTCTAACGACATTTACAAAGATTCAATATTAAGGTTATACGTGCTAATCTCTAAATCTAAAATAATATGCTATACAGCACTTTCAAAATTTTACAATATTTATCTATTGCATTTTTCAAAGGGCAGACTGGGTGGCTCAGTCGGTTAAGCATCTGCCTTAGGCTCAGGTCATGATCCCAGGGTCCTGGGATGGAGTCCATGTTGGGCTCCCTGATCAGTAAGGAGTCTGCTTCTTCCTCCTCTCCCTCTGCCCCTCCTCCCCGCTCATGGCCCCCCCACCCGCCCCTCTCTCAAATAAATAAATGAAAATCTTTAAAAAAAAAAAAAATAGGACAGACTGATTGCCAATTCATTTATCTTTACTTAGGGGGGAAAAAATCTCCTGAGATTCAAAAAGCCTGAGTTCTGATTGCACCTCTGCTTGTTATGTGAACTTAAGCAAGTCACTTAACTTCTCTTGGCCTATTTCTCATCCCTAAAAGGGCAAATGGCCTATTCTCAGAAGTGACCCAAGTGGAATCTGGAGTTTTCATACAATTATTAAGGATTAACTCTCCCTCAACCCTCATATATACCTGCAAACCTGATGAAAGGTACACTGTTATATATAATCTACCTGTCAAAAATTTTGCACTGTATTTCTTCCCTTCCCCCATTTCTAATGAAAGTTCATATGTGTAGACATATGAACAAGAAAGACATCACTATAGGGAAGAACATTCTAGAAATGTAAGCCAAGTAAAAAGACAATACAGTATTTTAATCAATTCTGCAAATCACTTGCCAGTTATAAAAAAAATTATCAAAGGTAATTTTGGTCCCCACCGCCCTCATTCTTCTGCTCCCTCTACCCAAACAAGCAGACTGGTTGATGATATAGAAGATAAAACAAGTGAGAATCACTGAACAATAATGATGCGACCAACGCAATCGTTCATTCAATAAATATTTGAGCGCCCAATTACCAGACATTAAGCTAAGCACCAAAGACAACGCCCAAAAGCTAAATTTTTGGCCAAGACAGAGAAATACACATTCAAGTGGATCATCTGGGGTCCTCACACCTTCACTGCATCACTAAGCCTTGATGGCATTATCCTGACTTGACTGATTGTACATTTGTGTCTAAAGGAGAAATTAGGCGAACAGAATTCCCAGAGAATAAATAACAGAAAGTCATCTGTGTCTCCACTCCTCAAGGAGGATGCAAACTGAGAGGACATCACACTTCGGCTAGCCTTGTCACCCGGCATGTCACAGGGGCAGTGAGGAACGGCAGCTGCAAGGTGTACAAGCTCAGGTCCCGGCCACCCGCTGGACTGTGATTTCAGGAGTCCTAAAGTTCTTTAAGATTCTGTTTCCCACGAGCTGATTTCACGAGTCATAGCGGACTACCATTCCCACACTCTGAGGGAGTAACCAAAGTTCTATAAACGGTGGTAAATTTAAGCCACATCTTCTTAATAAAATTCTGGGACAGGTGTCTGGTACAAAAGCGTTTTATTAGACATTAGGCGTCATGCTTGGATTAGCACGTTTTTCTTTATAACCAAAAGTCTGTGGAACAGTCAAGATTTTCAGAGCTTTGGTCAGTGTGCTCTTTGAAAAATCAGCATCTCTGCCTCGGAGCCAAGCCATCTCCTTAACCCGCTTCCATTTAACAAGAACAAGGAAGGGAGTAAAGTCCGAGCTTACACACAGCCTCTCCCCCAGTTCTGCAGAGCTGCACTCTGAAATCCTTTCTGAAATGCAGCCGGGGGGTACCTTTTCAAAGTGAGTTAAACTCGGGAGACGAGTCAGGGTAGGGTAAGGGACAGAGGCGAGGCGTCCCCCCAGTACGACCGCGCAGGGGCGAGCTCTCGGCCCCCGGCCGGGACGCCGAGCAGGGTGACCCCGGGGCGGCCGGGGCGCGGGGTCAGGCCGGCCGCGGGGCCACCGAGCGAGGGCCGCTAGAGGCGGGAAAGGCCGAAGGGTGGGCTGCGGTGCCAGGAGACACTTCGGGAAAGAGCGGGCGCTCGCCCCATGGCGCCGCCCGAGGGGGAGACTGGGGCCGGGGTCCCCTTCGCCGCCCGGACCGCGTCTCGGAGGGTACCTGACTGCGGGCGGCCGGTCCACAAACCCCTCCCGCCGCCCAGGCGGAAGAGAAGGCGGGTTCTCCGCACAGCCGCGACCCTCGCCAGCTTCGCCAGCATCGCGCGCCTCTCATATATCCTAGGTCCCGGCGTGAGGAAAGAGCGCAGCGCGCGCGCTCCGCCCGCCGCCGCAGGGGGCGCCCGCGAGCATCTCAGGCCCCGCCCACTGGGCCGGGCCCCGACGGGCTGTGCTTGTCCCGCAGTGCTTTCCGGGCGGTGCGTTCTAGTCCGTGCAGTCGTCTCGTAGGTCCGTCCCGAGCAAGCACCGCAAGACCATAAAGGCCTTTGCTGGAGCCGAGTATTCGGGCTTTCTGTTGTCTTTCTTCTTCCTCTTGCCTGTACTTAAATCCGCTTAATCTCTACCCAGTTCAGTAACCCACTTCTACCCTGCGCCTGACGGAACCCTTGTGAGGCCGGAACCAATATGCTGTACTGCGCTGGAGGCCAGAGGACCGTTTTGACAGAGGACCACCGAGTCTGTGGGAAGGGTTGGTCGGGCCAGTTCCGGCGGGAGAACGCGGCAGTGAGGTCTTCGTCTTCGTCTCCTGAAATGCACCGACAGAATTTTCGACCCCCGACTCCTCCCTACCCCGGCGCGGGTGTAGGAGGTTGGGGTAGCGGGAGCAGCTTCCGGGGTACCCCGGGCGGAGGCGGACCGCGGCCGCCCTCCCCTCGGGACGGGTACGGGAGTCCGCACCACACGCCGCCGTACGGGCCCCGGTCTAGGCCCTACGGGAGCAGCCACTCTCCGCGACACGGCGGCAGCTTCCCGGGGGGCCGATTCGGGTCTCCGTCCCCTGGCGGCTACCCTGGCTCCTACTCCAAGTCCCCCGCGGGGTCCCAGCAGCAATTCGGCTACTCCCCAGGGCAGCAGCAGACCCACCCCCAGGTAATAATAGCCAGCGTTTGCCGAGCTCTTACTGTATGGCAGGCATGGTACTAATAATAATCCCTTTACATGGATTATTTTGTCTGATCCTCTATGAGGTGAGATACTATTGTTGGCCCTGTTTTGCAGATGAGTAAACTGAGGCTGAGAGAGAAGTTAAGTAACTTACTTTAGGTGACCTTAAGTAGCAGAGCTGTGCTTTCGGTTTCTAGAGCCCTCCTGCTTTGAACTAGCACACTGCCATTCCTACACAGATTTCCCTCATTCCCTATCCTTTGCCAGGGACCTTGCCAGTTCGTCTGAGTAAATTATTCTCCGAGGTGTAAAAAAGCGAACGAATCCCCAGCGTGGAGCTCATCTGAGTTACAGGGTTATAGACTGGTGCAATTTTCCCACTACTGGCACACTCTTTTGGCGAGGGCGGGGCCTGGGAGGAAGGGATGGGGAGAGGAGCTTCAAACTACACTGGCTTCTGCTCCAAGTCTTAAGGAAAAATCGGTGATTTTGGAAGTTTCCCATTCCTCTCAGTGAGAGTGAACACAGGAGACCAAGGGAGTATTTCTGGTGTGTCTAGGATTTCTGTGGTTTAAAACTTGCACGGTTTTCTACTTCTCGTTGTGCTAAACCAACCCCACCCCTTTTGAGTCTGGAGCTAAGTAGATAATAGGATGGAAAGGTTCTTGAAATTTTGAAGCTGTAGGGTTTAAAAAAAGTTTTAATTCCCCTCCAGAAAAAAAGGTGGAAATTTTGAGGAAAAATTGAAACATAATTTCTTATTTCATCGCCAGTCGTTAGTTCTGCAAAGTTATTACATTAGAAATCCAAAAGTATTTGAGCTGACAGTTGACATGGAATTATCAGTAACTGAGTATGTCAAATTGGCTTAAATACTTTTACAAACAAAAACGCTAGATTAAAGGAAGAATGGACTTTGCAGTTGAACATGTTTGGGTTCAAAACGCAACTTTTAACTAACAATGTGATTCCCCACTAGCTTTTAAAAATGCCAGTTATCTCTACAAAACATTTTTTTAACTGATGATTTTTTTTCTAAAGGGTTCTCCAAGGACATCTACACCATTTGGATCAGGGCGTGGTAGAGAAAAAAGAATGTCTAATGAGTTGGAAAATTATTTCAAGCCTTCAATGCTTGAAGACCCTTGGGCTGGCCTAGAACCAGTATCTGTAGTGGATATTAACCAACAATACAGCAGTACTCAAACATTCACAGGCAAAAAAGGAAGATACTTTTGTTAACTTTTCTGAAATTCACCCGGAAGCTTCATGTGTCAGGAACATCTTGGACAAAACTTTTACTCATGTAATTAAGTTGAACCCTAAGATGGTGACTTTGAATAATTAGTTGAGTCTTCTTGGTATTTTTCGTCATATCAAGTATTGTTGATATTAGAGAAGACATACAGTAGAATAATTTGCAGTATTTAGCTCTTTGGAAGTGCCTACCACATTTTAGAAGATTTACAGTTTCCAAATACTTAACATTCATGGTTATATAATGGACATTTGTCTTTCAATGGTTTTCCAATGTTTTAAAATAAAACATTTTGTCTTTCTAGATATATTGTGGTTTTGTCATATGCTAAAGAAGTAGAATTATTAAAATAATGCCTGTAACCACTTGCTTAGAATTCATAGATATTTTGCATACTACTTTTGAAAATGAAATAAACCATCCTTTGAGCTGTAGACAGTTCTATATTTGTTCACAGGGAAAGAGGGTAAAGGAAGAGAACAGAAAAGAATTCTATTCATATTTATTATAACCATTGTTCTTTTTGCACATTTTATGTAATGCTTTTGTAAATGCGTTGAAACTTAATTGAAAGTCACAGAAACCCACTTAAAGGGTATTTATACTTTTTATACTCATTTAACTGGAAAGGGCAATAATAGACCTATTTCTTGCATAGCAAGGTTAAAGTGTTCTGTATCTGAATTTCTCAACATCTCTCAGTATTGTGGAGTCATTTTCTCTTGAGCCAAGGAAGATGGGTACCAGCAGTCTGAAATCACTTCCTTTGTGAAGAGAACATCTCCCAACACTGTCCATCCCAAGAAACATCTCCCAACACTGTCCATGCCTGCATCATGTTTCTGTAGTCCTGAACCAATAACTGCCCAAGGCACTGAGGCCTAGCTTGAACTATGAATCTCCCCTATAATGAGACAGGGTCTCATAATCTTTAGACCCGCTATGCCTGCCTGGATTAGAAAAGTGGTTTTCCAAAGGAAGAGATGCTACATGTGTATACCTACATTAACTGTTTCTCCCCAAATTTTTAAACAAAACTAAGTGTTCTAACATTCAGGTTTGTTAGATATTTTGAGATCACAACATCATGAAGAGAGAGCTAGTTAAAATTCTCTTTAAACATTCCCAAACAAACCTCTAAAAATGAAATGGTCACACTACCTATTTGAGCCATACTCAGTTCTTATCTATTAGGTCACTCGCTGTGGCAAAGAAGAAAAGGAGAAGGGAAGGAGTTCAGATTAATAGAAGCTCCGCGACAGCCAGGACTATTTCTACCAGTTAAAAGCTGGATGAGTTATTTAACTTCTCTATGCCTCAATTTTTTCATATGTAAAATGAAAGTAGTACCCATGTCATAGAGGTGTTGTGTTTGAGGATTAAAAGGGTTTATATGTGTGCAACTCTTAGGCCAGAGCCTGGCACATAGTAAGCACTCAATAAATGGTAGCTATTACTTTCTCATTCACCCCTATAGAGCCTCAGCTGCTAGAATGATGTCTGGGAAATAGTAGGTGCTTAATAAATATTTGGTGAATGAATGCAGACATTCTGATTATAACTACTGTATTGCTCTGCCTTGTCTCCTATTATAAAAGGGATAGTAAATTAGTAATTTTCCCCAATATTTTAAAGGAAATGTCTTTATTCTCTAACATCTTGTCTTTCCCAGATGATTTGAGGTCATGAAGTGTGATGAAAGTAGAATACTTTTGTAAACCTTTTAATGAATTTTATAGGTAAGAAATACTATCTTTAGGAAATGGCATTTGGAAATAATTATTAAACCACCTCTTAGAGATCACTGGGTTATTAGCAAAGATGAAAAAGGAAGGAAGGATTTTGTGCCAATGTATTCATAGTGTATTTGGAAGATACACAAATTGTAACAGTTTTAATGGTTTACATACATTTTATTTCACTGTAAGTATAATATTAAACAACTAAATATAAAATTTCTTGCCAAGGCACCAACATCCACTTCCAGAGCTGACCTCTGACTTTCCTAAGAGAAACTTTTGTCCTCGGGAAAGGTGCATTACTGTTTGGCTCTAGTTGGTAGTGTATTCAGTTATCCAAATTCTTGAGACATTGATAATTTGGTTTGTTTCTATTATTAGTCTATCTTTGTTTAGCTGAATGAATGGATCATTCTTTAAAATGAGAATAATTGTTTTTTAGTGTTCCAAAATACACATTTTTACCTCCATAGAAATGAAAATTTTTAGAAAAATTTTTAGTTAAGTATGCATCTTAAGTATTCGGGTAACTAAAGAACAGAAGTTGGTCTTCAAACAAGGGTGTGTGTACTTCTGGGAGTCTTCAGCCTTTCAAGGGAAATGCAGGCATAGAAACCTTTCCAGATCCTCAGTTCCCATAAATACTCTTTGTTAAAATGATCTGTCTAAAGAACATTTCCATGTTCAGTGGATTATGCCAGTTCTCCTTTTTACCCTCTGCCTTTTCATAATCACCCTCTCCCACTTTACATAAGAAAACTATGGCAAGCTTGTGTTTTATAAAAATAACCCCAACAATACGTCAGGTCCCACATAGTCTTACAGAACTTTGCACTATCCCATCAAGATGTGGAGTTACATCCCTTCCCTTTCAACCTGTTCTGAACAGACCTTTCTGACTGCCCAATTTAAGAAAGTACAGCGGAAGTTCGTTTTCATTATGAGTGAAGTGTGGTCTTAGAAGTGGGTTTATTGGCCCATGTGGAGATGTTCAGAATTCAGATGTGTTGTCAAGTAAGAGATAGTATGATGACAGTTTTTTGTTTAATGGCCTTGCCTTTTTTATTTCCTGACTTCAAAAAATCATTTTTCCTGTGGGTGAATCATGTGAAAGTAAAGCAGAGAGCAAGAACATAACATGAAGGTAAAGTTACCTTATTTTTAGGCAACAAACGAATGATAAGATTATTTGCCTTATCTATTTTAGAATATTCAAAATTGGTACAAAAGCATGATGGGTTTTGGTGAATGCTGTCAAGCAAACTATTTTCACCATTCTCCCTAACAGTAACGAGCCTGATAAATACGTCTCAAACCTGTCTCAGCATAATTAGCATAGTTTCAAGGAGGAAGAAGTTAGAAGTTCCATGTTTGTTTCTGACATACTAATACTAGATTTTCCAGTGAAAAGATCCCATATCAAAGGTAAGTTCATGATTGTATATTTTTCAGATTCTTAGGAGAAACATTTTTATTAACCTTTACCAGTTCATTATCAGATTCTGTAAATCCATATTAATTTTTTAGCTGGCCCAACTCTTCTTTCTTATTTCCTACTTTTTCATTCTTAACATGTATTTAGGTTTAAGTTAACATAAACATATTATGGGTTTTATTGTAAATAAAACACATAATAGTCATCAATATACCTTGCATGTTTCCTGAACTTGCTAGTGATTCATTATCTTTTTTTGCTCCTAATTTCTGCAATCTAATTTTTCATCTAATCTAAGACACTAGTGTATGATTCACTATTACATACCACTTAGTAAAATCACTGCCCATTAAATTATGATATGCCATCAATTGTAAGATGCATCCCAATTTCAGAAATGTTAAAATGGTATCTTAGTTTGATAAAATACTATAAACAATAATCATAAAAGCAGAACATATACTCATGTATAGGTAAATGGAATAAATATCCCCAAAATATACACTAGGACAGAGTGTATTTAATTTTAGAAAATCAGTTTAGTTAGGATTAATTCTTCCTTTCCAGATATTTATATTACATTCTAATTCTGTAAAAAACATGATTGTTTTTCAAACATAAAATTTCTAATCTATATAGAATTATCCTCAAGTAATCTATGCGATTTCCGGTTCTGTGGGGGGCATTTTTACTCAGTTGTGTCTTAATTTTAAGTTCCATAAGCAAGATGACTAAGTGAAAGAGTTACAAATAAGTCTTACTAAACTTAATCTTTGGTTAACTTTCTAAAGAATTAAGGAAAATGGCTTGAACAACAAGGTCTTTAGTGAGGGTGATTTTCAATTCTTTGCTTTCAGAATTGAAGAAAGCTCAATCAGATTGTCAATTAAAATCATTAAAAATAATTTGATGACAGACTCGGTTTATAATTTTTGGCATATAACTTAAAAAGAGTCCAAGAATTGAATGGCATCACTATAACAGAATTCTTTCTGTCCCTTTTTACTATATAAGTGCATTTTCTCAGCAGTTATATCTATACATAAAAAATAGTAGTAAAATTGATGTGTTCTAGCAGTGGCAGAATTGATCCGTGAATATGTGAAAATACAGCACTACCATCTCATTGAGATACATTTCCAATAAGACTTCCTTTGGTTTTTTTTTCATCTTTTGAATAGTAATGATAATACAGACAATAATGTTCAACACTTGGAGCTTTCTAGTTGTTGGAAATGTATTTTTTTAATTTCTAAAAATATTTCAGTATATATGTTTTTCATGTATTTTGAGACAGATGTATAATAGAGTATCAGAAGACTTTGAAGCAATACACTATTGCAATGAGATAAAATTACATGGGAGAGTACAGTGGAGATATGAATTAAGAATAACATAGCATAAAATTTCTGATAACTATTTTAAGGAGTGATGGTGAATTTCAAATTGCTGCGATACATCGTTCAGCTGGATACCTTAGTAATGTACTAGATTTAGCTTAAAATTTCAATATTACAGAAATGACTTCTTTACAATTTTTAAGATTAGGTAAAAATGTTTTTATATTAACTTGAACATTATAAGAGTGTATATTACTTTTCAAAATTATTTTAGAGAATATATGACCAGAAATTTTAAAGGTCTCCAGCAGAGAAGGAAGAAAGGGAATATAGTAAACTATAAATCCAAAAGAAATCAGGGAAGGAAGTAAAAGTAAAAGTGACAGTAGTAAGTCCAAATAGATCTACAATGAATCTAAGAAAAATAAAAATTCATTTTAAAGAAACATCAGATTGGATTAGGAAAATGGAATCCATCTATTTGCTGGTTTTATAAAGATACATCTAAAATAAAGGGTTATAAGGGTGTGTAGGTGGCTGTTGTTAAGCAACTGACTCATGGTTTTGGCTCAGGTCATGATGTCAGGGTCGTAAGATCAACCCCCACTCCACGCTGGGCATGGAGCCTGCTTAAGATTCTATTCCTCCCCCCAAATGTGCTCTCTGTCAAAAAAGGAAAATAAAAAGTAAAACGAAAGGTTATAAAATAAGGGTTATAAAAAGATTCAAATTCACAGAGGGGACTTATAGCACATCTCCACCAGACATGGATATAGCAAACAGATGTGGAATTTGTAAGGATGGAAATGATGCACAAAACAGAGTTATAGACAATATACGCATATTATTGTTTTCAGGTACACACAGCATATAATAATTTTTATAAGTGTTCTAAATCAGAAAGAGCCTGCAAATGTCAAAGATTTGATTGCTATGCAGACCGTGTTTTCTAACCAAAATTTAAAAACAAGAAGTACCCTCTGTCAAAAAAATAAAATAAGTCCATGAAACAGAAGACAAACTGTAGAGAATGTCAAGAAAGCAAAAGCCTATTCTTTGGATAAACTAAATGAAAATTGACAAAGGGGGGAAAAAGAAGAAAAAATACACAATATTAACCTTTGGTATTACATCAGAAACAATCCAAAAAAAAAAAAAAAAAGACTATAGTAGGAAAAGAATACTGATGGAATCACCAAGAAGGATAATGCAGTAGTGAAAGAAATCTTCATTATTTTATCATCCTTTATTTTTTTTTTTATTCCATTGCCCCAAGTATTGGATCATATTTTAAGGAGGTATAAAAGAAGTCCAGAGACACTATCCATGTAAACTTTTTAAGCTTCCATTGAGCACAGTTAGGAATTTGTCTTTTTTTATTTTGCATTCATATGACAAAGAAAAAACAGGTGTTTCATGATTGGTAGACAAATGAGCACTCTGGGTTCTAACCCTACCTATAAATTTTCAGATGTCAGTATCCCAGAAAATTTTCCTCAAATTCAGGAATCAATGAGTGAACATACATTTCTAAGGAGAAAAGGAAATACATCCTCATCTAGTTAGTCATCCAAGGATGAAGAAAGGACTTCACACAATACTGTGTCATAAGAACATCTTTTGTGTTTGTTCATCGTAATTTACGTGGTAGAGTTTGTGAGACAAATTTTAAAGGCAGGTGCATATTCAAAGGTGATTGAAATGAAATAAATGATATAAAAGTGAAAAATCAGTTGGACTGGCCATTCTAATTGGTGTTTACAAATCTAAAAGTGAAAATGTTTTGCAAGTATGAAGCACAGAGGATAGCCATCCTCTACCAAAATGTGACATCAAAGTTTTAAACTATATTGCATTTTGAAGATTCAAGTGTAAGAAGAACCAGAAGGAATACTAATTCAGAGCCCATTAGAGATATACTTGAAATCTGGAGTCAAGATTTCTAAGTTGAATAGGATTTAGGCTCATGGCAGTTAAGGAATGTCCATTGCATTTGAGGTACATTACCTAACATCTCCTATATTAATACTGTGAAAACCAGGAAAATAACAAAAATTTGGATTTGCTATGTTTATATTTTTATTCAAATTTCTAGTAATGTTCTATCTCACTATATTTTATTCTGTACATTTTGCTAAACTTAAAGTACTTTTAAAAATTAAAAGGGTCTTTTGAACCCAGATGGCAAATGATGTTTATTTTTTTTCTGGTATACTGAGCATTAAGATGAAGAAACTACATTACTGATAGAGGCTTTGAAAGTCACTCAAACATAGTATGACCAAAGTATTTGAAAACAGATGAAAAATTTTTTAGAAAAGGACATGATCAAAATTGACTCAAACAGAATAGGAAGCCAGAATAAACAAATAGCCATGATAGATACTGAGTTAATAATCATTCTTAATGCCTGTATCACAAAAACTTACTAAAAGAAAAAGAAATATCCAATGTAGCCTACAATCTTCATATTAACTTGATCTGAAGTCTGACCAAGGACCTATATGTGGAAATTTTACAATCTTTAACTTATGAATATAATCATCAAAAATCGTTAATAAGATCACAATTCAGCAATTACCCAACAAAAGAAAAGTGAAGAAAAGGCTAACAGTGTGTGTATCAGGATTGCAATGATGTTTTGGCATCTGGAAATTTATTTCTATGTTAACACCTGATTAAAGGAGAGGATCTATACTAATAACTCACTAGGTGAAGACAAAGCATTTCTTAAAACTACACAAAAGTCTTTGAGAAGTGGGAACGGAAGACATCTGAGGTATGAGAGTTGTAAAGGGAGAGAAGAAACTAAACCTATTTGCAGATGATGTCTGTGTACAACTCCAAGGGAGGCAAACTTTTAAACTATTGCTCTGGATCCAAGAGCAATACACAGTTACAGCATTACACCAACCAAAGAAGACAGTAGGTAAAAATGGCGCATTGTCCATAGCAAGCTGCAATAAATCTTGCAGGGGTGAAACTACAGAGAAAACTGAAAAGCATTTTCGAAGAACTTTTTAAAAAGCATGGCTAAATGGAGAGTTTATTCATGGATGGAAAGACAATACTGTAAATATGCCCATTCTTAAATTATAAATTCAGTCCAATAAAAATCTCAAAATAATCCTTATAGACCTTGCAAAATGATCCAAATATTTATATGGAAGAAGAAATGGTCAAGATTAGTCATAGTAATGTTGAAAAATGTAAGCAGACTTGCTCTACCAGATTAAAAAAAAAAAAACTAATGACTGGCGCAGGAATAAACAGACTAATGACACAAAAATAGAGACCTCAGAAACTCACACATTTATAGAAACTTGATATATGGTTAAGATAGCACTGCAAGTCACTGGGGAAAGGACAGACAGTAAGTGCTAACAAGTCAAATATTTAGGCTTATGAAAAAAGTAAAAGTGGATCCTTACACCATTCAAAAGCAAATTTTCAAATAGAATAAAGACCCAAATGTGAACAGTAAAACAAACACACACAAAAACTGGAAGAAAACATAAGCAGAAGCATTTTTTTTTATGACCTTGTAAGAGGGGAGGGTTTCTTTTTTTTTTTTTTTTCAAGATTTTATTTATTTATTTGACAGAGCAAGCACACAAACAGGGAAGCAGCAGAGGGAGAGGGAGAAGCAGGCTCTCCACTGAGCAGGGAGCCCAACTCGGGGCTTGATCCCAGAACCCTGGGATAGTGATCTGAGCCAAAGACAGACACTTAACCGGCTGAGCTACCCAGGCGGCCCAGGGAAGGACTTCTTACAGCAAATAGGAAAACCATATAAAATGTTGACAAACTTGACTATTAAAAACTCAACAAATGGCATTATAAACAAAGTTAAAAGATGGGATTTTTTTTTTTCTCTAAAATAAATAACTAAAATCTTTTTAAAAGGAAGGGGGGCGGTGCCTGGGTCGCTCAGTTGATTAAGCTTCTGACTCTTGGTTTCAGCTCAGGTCATGATCTCAGTGTTATGCGATCAAGTCCACATTGGGCTCCACACTCAGTGGAGAGTCTGCCTGAGATTCTTTCCCCCTCCCTCTACCTTCCCCTCTGCTTCTCCCCCTGCTCTCTCTCACTCTCTCTCCAAAATAAATAAATAAGATCTTTTTTAAAAATGGGATTTTTACAACACACATAACTAGCAAATTATATCTAGAATATGTAAAGAATTCCTACAATTCAATGAAAAAGTCAAGAAACTCAATGAGCCAAGAAAGACAATTATAGAAGAGCAAATCCCTATGGACAATAAGTACATGAGTCCCCAGTAATTATAAGAATATAAAATGAAGTCACAGTGAGCTATCACATCACACTTTAACAGCAACACAAAGTTGTCAGAGCATGAACACAAGTTCTCACAAAAAGTATAATATGGTAGAACCACTTTGCAGAGCATTTGGTGATATAGCAAAGCTAAAGATGCTCAATGCCCTGAAACCCAGCAAATCCACATCTAGCTATTGTGGAACAAGATTATTATCATTATTATTAGTGTAATTCAAACTTGTCTAAAATTGTAACTGAGGTCATTAGCCAAAGTCAGAAAAGGTTGTAATAGGAAAGCTTTCTGAGACTGTCAAAAGTACTTTGGAGAATACAAATATGTTTAGAAAAGTTTTTTAAAAGTTAGAGAATATTTGCATAGCAGTTATAAATTCTAAGTTAAATGTTAAGTGTTTGTTCACTCAGAAGACCAAAGACATTCCTATAATATTCTTAAGATTTGTATTTATTATTGTCCTCCAAGGATTATTACCTATCAACATGAGGTTATAGAAAAGTTAACTATTAAAAATATTAGTGCATAAAATTTATGTTTATTTACCTAAAGTTGTGGTAGGTGGATTTGCTCACAAACTTTACATAATAACCTGCTGACCATGATCTCATTGTCTTTACAATGAACTCAACATAAAAATATATTTAAATCTCTTACTGAATAAAGTATCTGAAAACCTCTTTGCAGAAATTATTTTTGCAAATAAAATAGAGAATTAAAACATGAACATTATTTTCTTCTGCAATATATAACCTAGAAAAATACTTGCTCTTGTATCTTTGCAGAGATAAATTTGAGAATGTTCTGTGCAGTGATATTTGTAAGAGCAAAAGATTGGCAATAATTTAAATGACCATCAATATGAAAAAGGTTACTTAAGTAAGTTGTAAATTCGCAAAATATAATAGAATTCAGCAATCAAATTAATGAGCTACATGACACAATATTAATAAATCCAAAATAATCTTACATAAAGAAGAGCAAAAAAATAAAAGCTAGTGATATTCTTAATATTCTTTACATGAAAATTTAAAAGTCTGCCAAACAATAAAGTAAAGTAGTATAAAAGCATGAATGAGAGTAAGGAATACTATTCATGATAGTAATAATTTTGGGGTAGGGGATATAAGCTTCAAATGAATTTCAGTGGCTGGGTAGGTGGGTGTGTATTATAAGCTACTAAGTACTAAATACTAAGATTTATTAAGACTGGCTATGAGGTATACATGTTTGTTTTATTTTCCTCATTTCTTCAAAATATTTTGTAATAAAAAATGCACTCTGACCTCTTAACTCATTCTATAATGCCAGAATCACCCAAATACAAAAACCAGACAGAGATTGCAAGATAGGAATACTGAACACCATTATCATGAATAGAGATACCAAATCATCAGCAAAATATTAGCAAATTGAATCCAACAATATATTAAAAGAGTTATATACCATGAACAAGTGGGATTCCAGATATGCAAGTCTGATTCAGTATTCAAAAATCAATGTAATTCATCATATTAACAAGCTGAAGAAGACAAATCATACGATCTTATCAATATATGCGGAAAAAGTATTTGACAAAATCCAGCACCCATTCATGATTAAAACTTTCTACAAACTAGGAATAAAAAGAACTTTCTCAATTGAAGAAAGAATATCTACAAAAACCTACAACTAGTATCCTACTAAATGGTGAGAAAATAGGTTTCAGTGAAGATTAAGAACAAGGCAAGGATATCGCCTCTCATTATCACTTTTCAATGTACTGGAAGTCCCCCCCAAAAAAAAAGAACGAAATTAAGGCATACAAATTGAAAAGAAAATAAACCCTATTCACAAATGACACTATTGTCTATGCAGAAAATCACAACCCAAAACAAAACAAAAACCTGAAGTAAGCAATTACAAAAAGCTTGCAGTATACAAAGTTAATATATCAAAGTTAATTGCTTTCTTATATACAGCAATGAATAATTAAAATTTGAACCTAAAAATCCAATATGGTGGCGTCCCTGGATGGCACAGTCAGTTGAGCAGCCAACTCTTGGTTTCACCTCAGGTTGTGATCTCAGGGTTGTGAGATTGAGCCCCAAGTCAGGCTCCACACTAAATCTGCTTGGGACTCCCTCTCCCCCTGCCTACCCACCTCCACCCCCTGCTCTTACTCCCCGCCCAAATAAATAAATAAATCTTTTTTAAAAATCCAAAATGGCTTACATTAGCACCCAAAAAAAACCAAAACAAAACTAAGTATAAATCTAACAAAATATATACAAGATCTCTATGAGGAAAACTGCAAAACTGGTAAATGGAGATACGCCATGTACACAGGTAGGAAGACTCAATAATGTCAAGATACCAGTTCTTCCCAATTTGATTTATTGATTCAGTGCAGTCCCAATCAAAATCCCAAGAAATAATTGTGCAAATATTGACAAATCAATCTAAAGCTTAATTGAATTTAATAAGCAAAAGACTGTAAATTTTAATTATAAAAGCAAAATAGCCAACACAATATCAAAGAAGAACATAGTTGGAGAACTGGCACTATCAGATTTCAAGACTTCCTATAAAGCTACAGTAACCAGAACTATGTGATATTGGTGAAAGAATAGACAACCAGGTCAATGGAGCAGAATACAGACACCAGAAATAGACCAACACAAATATAGTCAAGTGATAAAGGGTCAAAGGCAATTCAGTGGAGAAAGGACAGTCTTTCAACAAATGGCACTAGAACAACTGGAAATCTACAGGCCATAAAAAGTGAATCTAGAAGTACGCCTTTCAAAAAAAAATTAACTGAATGAATCATAGACCTACATGTAAAACAAACCTATAAAAGAAGATAACATAAGAAAATCCAGGTAACCTTGGCTGTGGTGATGACAGATACAACACTAAAAGCATGATCCATAAAAGAAAAAGTAAGTTAAACTTCATTAACTTTGAAAATTTCTCTGCCAGACAGTGTTCAGAGAACGAAAAGTCAAGCCATGGATGGGGAGAAAACATTTGCAAAACAATGAGATACTGTTGTTACAGTGGCTAATCCAATGGCTAAAATCTAAAACACTGACAACACTAAATGTTTCCAAGGCCATAGAGCAACAGAAATCTTTATGCCTTGCTAGGGAGAATGCAAAATGGTGGCAATTTCGTAAAAAACTAAACGATCTCATATCAAATGATCCAGCAATCACATTCCTTGGTATTTACACGAATGAGCTGTAAACATTTCCACACAAAAACCTGCACATTTGTATTTATAACAGCTTTATTCATAATTGCCAAAACTTGGAAGCAACCACACATCCTTCAATAGGTAACAAACTGTGGTACATCTATACAATGGAGTTACCCAGCAATAAAAAGAAATGAGTTACCAAGTCACGAAAAGTCAAGGAGAAAATTTAGAAGCATATTGGTAACTGAAAGAAGTCAATCTGAAAAGCCTACACATCCTATCATTCCACCAACGTGACGTTCTGGAAAAAGCAAAACTGGGAAGACAGTTAAAAAGACCAGTCGTTTGTCAGAAGTTGGAAGGGGTTGACAGGTGGAGGGACGAATGAGTAGGTGAAGCACGGGATTTTTAGGGCAGGGAAGCTATTCTGTATGGTGCTGTTAATGGTGGAAATGTGTCATTATATACTGACCCACACCCACAGCGTGCACAGCACAAAGAGTGAACTCTAATCTATGACCTTATATGTTATATAATGTATTGATAATGGCTCATCAGCTGTAACAAGTGTACCACACTAATGCGAGATGTTAATAGCAGGGGAAATGGGGAAAGAGGGAGGATGAGGGGGTATGTGGGAACTTTCTGTGTTTTCTACTCATTTTTCTGTGAACCTCAAGTGAGAAAAATAAAGTCTGTTAATTTAAAATTTTTTTTACTTTGACTTCAGTGTGGAAAACAGAGTTGATCATAGATTCTTGAAGACCATTTAGTAAGCCACTGAGATAATCAGGGTCAGAGATGGTCATGAATTGCATTAAGAAAGTGACAGGGGAGCTGAAAATGGATGGATTCCAGGAATAAGGAGGCTTATAGTATTAGTCCTACAGCTTACTTCTGTGTGAGAGAAGGTATTATTTCTTCTTTGTTTTTCTCTCAGTCCCATTACCTTATATATAATCTGTGTTAAGTGCCAATGCCTAGAATTGAATTGTCACTGGAACACCTAAATTCTCTATACCTTTAAATATACATTTGCAAAAATCATTCAACACAAATTAAATATTATAAACATGTATATAGAAAATACTTCAACTGGCGTTCAACTTTCATTCACCTTCTGTTGTTGGAAAGCCGTTTTGTTTTTTTAAATACTCCGACTCTTTTGCACCCAGTTTCTGAATTGAAATCTGGTTTTGCCAGTTAGATACTCTTGCCCAAGATTTGGGAAGCAGAAGTAAGCCAGAGTCGTCTTCAGCGTGCCACTATTTAGAAAGATTGTGGTTTTCCTGAGAAGATTCCAAGGTTCATTTGCCAGCCTTCTATCTTATTCCCTAGGGCCTGGATGCAGTTGGCTTCCTGTTATCTAGATGCAGTTGCTGCTGGTAGTGTCTCCAGTTCTAGTCTGCCCTCAGTGCATTAACCTCCCTATGGACGACTTCTGTATTTTCAGAGAGCATTCCAGGGCCCAACTTAGGTCCTGTTCCTTCAGGTGTCTAGTGGTGTTAGGAGAACCTTCCCACTTAATAAATACAGTGTATTTTGTTTCATGTCTTGAACTCTGATTGGTTAGATGTAACACAATCCGTAGAGATACTAAAAGTAAAGTTTTGCTGTTATCTGGAAATCCCTCTTAGTTTGCTCTTGTAATGGGGAATGAGGAATGGGAAGAGAACAGATAGATAATCCTGCAAGGCTGAAATTGTTACATACAGAGCAACTTTCATTACCTCACCATACAGTATCAGTGAATGTCTGGGCCACATAGATTATCCAAATCCTGATAGGTCACTAACTTTTTAATAGTTAAGACTTATTGAAGAAAGAGCACCAAAAACCAATGCCTATGAGGCTAGAGTAACAAGAGTCAAAGGAAACTGTCAAAATTTTATTTTTCTTTAGGTGACCATATTGTCTGGGGTAAATATACTTGGTGGGGTTTCATGACTCTAACACTCAAAATTTCTTTTTTTTTTTTTAATTTAAATCAATTTAACATACAGCGTATTATTAGTTTCAGAGGTAGAATTTAGTGATTCATCAGTTGCATATAACACCCAGTGCTCATTACATCATGTGCCCTCCTTAATTCCCATCACCCACCTCCCCTCCAGCAACCCTTGTTTCATATGGTTGAGAGTTTCCTTTGGTTTGTCTCCATCTCTGATTTCATCTTATTTTTTCCTTCCCTTCCCCTATGTTCATCTGTTTTGTTTCTTAAATTCCACATATGAGTGAAATCATATGGTATTTGTCTTTCTCTGATTTATTTCCCTAAACATAATACCCTTTAGTTCCATCCACATCATTGCAAATGGCAAGATTTCATTCTTTTTGATGGCTGATTAACATTCCATTGTATATATACACCACATCTTTATCCATTCATCTGTCGACAGACATCTGGGCTCTTTCCATAGCTTGGCTATTGTGGACATTGCTGCTATAAACATTGGGGTACATGTGCCCCTTTGGATCACTATGTTTGTATCCTTTGGATAAATACCTAGTATCTAGTACTCAAATTTCATTTCCTCTTTTTTATTTTATAATTAGGGTAAGCTTTCACCATAAGAAAGTATCAGCATGCTTTTCATTTGTTTTGTTTTGATTTTATCAAATGACCTTTAAACATACTAGATCTGTAATTTGATGCTGCTGAAACAACATTAAATAAATAGTCATATTACCATTCCCTTTGATCTTTTAAATTGTTATTAATCCTTTGGAAGTCAGAATCCCTAATACTTCTTGTAGAACAGTGAGCTCTGTGTTGCTGAAGCACCTTTGACATTAAGCTATGAGAGAAAGGATGGGAGGGGCAAGAAGAGGAGCCATTTCTCATGCCATCTTTTTCTGACCTGCTTTTACATGTGATAGAAGCTGAGAAATTAATCGCTTTGTAAGTTTGTACTTAATGCCTGATGCAGAAATGCAATGACGCCAGGTTTTCCCACTTTTCAAATGACTCCTAGAATCTGGACTTTTTTACAAAAACCCTCCCAGTTTCAAACTAATTCTTTAAATGTGTAAACACTTTGAGTAAAAGAAAACCACGTGTAAGCTGAATCCCCACGTTGGCTCATCAGTTTGTGACCTTTGTTCTGAGTGATTAGCAGAGAAATGTATACATGTTGTCCCTTAGTAAACGCTTTTAATGTCACTCAGGAAATGCTGGGCCAGGGATGGGGGAGGTCACTCTTTAAGCTAGGATTGGAATCTATTAAGTAACTCTTCTAAATATTCCCCAGATATGTAGATATAAAGAAATTCTTGTTGGTTAACATTCTACACGTTAGGACCAATTTTGTAATTCAACAAAGTTTAACGGATGATTGTGATGGGTTTTTTTTCTTTAATGTAATTAACATCACGACGTGAGCCTATAGAATGTGTGATGAAATTCCCGTTGAAGGATAATACTGTGTTATGAATCCTGAATTTAAAACAATGACAAACTTCATCTCAAATTTTGGTACTATGTACTATGCTATTAAATTCATAACCCTAGAAAATGAATTGGACCAAAAATCAAAGCTATAGGGAATAGATGTTAACAAAATAAAAGTTTGTACATTGCTAGAGTTTTTTCCCAAAAGCCACATGTTTTTCATGCCTATACAAACTTCTGTATACTGTCATGAGCAAAGTGTTTATCACTTTCAGCTGTATGGCATTTATTAACAAAAAAATTTTAGTGTCTCAGTCTATGACTTGAATTGGTTAAACTAACTGAACAAGGCAAATTAAAATAACTAAGGTTGAGTTTTTTTTATTTTGTTTTCTTTATCATAGATACTTCATAGGACAGCAGTTCTGGTTAATGTTTGCTACTTCTGATGACAGAAATAACATACGTTCCTTATGAAAAATCCCAACAATTTAGGAATGTGTAAAGCAGGATGTAAAAGTCTTGTGACCCTAATCCAGTTAGCGGATTAAATCTTTCCAAAGATTTTATGTGCACAAATACTTTTTTAAAAAGGTATTGTACTAGATGAACTGGTTAGTATTAACCCACTATAGTTAGACAATTTTATACTGGTCTGGATTCAAGTTGCAAGGTTCAGGAAATCCAACTTAAATTGACCTACACAGCAAATGTACTTTATTGACCAAGTCCAAGGCTGGCTGGATAAAGGAGCTTAGATAATTATACCAGTTCTTGGGTTTGCTCCCGTTGGTTGGTTGTTCTGCTCTTTTCTGTGTTGGTGCGATTTTCCAGCAGACTTGCTTCATGACAGCAAGGCTGATACAACCCTTAGCACCCCCAGTGGAAAGGAGAGATCCTACCTTCTTAACAGTTTCACAAGAGTCTTGGAATTGAGTCTCACAGGCACTGATTGAGTGACATGTCCATCCCTGAAGCCGTAACTGTGACTCAGAGAATGTGGTGTTGATCTGTAGGTCACACCTGGGGCACTCGCCATCTGCAGACGCAAAGGACAGTTAGTGGCTCTGAATCATGAAGACTGAGAGCGGAGGAATGCATAGCTTCCTAATAGAAGGCTGAATATTCTTGACAAAGGGAAAATGAATGCTAAGTAAGAAAAGACATTCCATCTCCCGGCAGCCCAGTTGCCATATATAGGTTTCTTTATACATACACTGTTTTGGGTTTATATTTTTAATGTTAGATTTACAGAAAAGTTGCAAGGATAGGACAGAGAGTTCCCATATACACTCCACACAACTCTGATGTTAACATCTTACGTAACCACAGTACATTTGTCAAGACTAAGAATACTAAACTGCAGACTTTGGATTTCATCAGTCTTCCATTACCGATCTTCTGTTCTAGGATCCAATTCAGGATTCATTGCATTCAGCACACACGCTTTTTAAAGTAGACACACCTGATAAAATGTAGCTACCATATATGACAAAACACGTCTTTTTATAGAGACAACTCTGTGTCCTTATTCATTCATACTGAAGTTCAGAAAAGCTCTGGATGATCTGTATTTCTCTTTTCAGGTTTGATACAGTACAACTCCTTATGGCAAAGAGACTGAATCACATACCTAACCAATTCACCACGCTCGATGTGCAGTGGTGGAAAGGAGACAGGTTATTTACACTTAGAAGGAGGAAGAGGAGGAGATGAAGAAGGATGACAGAAAGAAGGAACCAAGGAGGGAGGCAGGAAGGGAGGAAGAGAAAGAGGAGCGAGGAGGAGGAAGAGAGGAAGGAAGGGTTCCATTAGGATGGGAAAGAAATGAAAACACACATATAACATACCCTAATTGAAAAGAATAGCAAGGTCTCTATCTGGACGGTAAAGTGATGTTTTTCATCAGCCGTGGTTCTCTCTGAATCTCCTATCTCTGGTATAAAATAATATCTGATATGAACACAGAGGCTTTTTCCCTACCAAGTGTTCTTTCTTGGACGGACTGACTTAACTTTGTGTCATTTTATTGTCTTATTTGATATATTGTTATAATTCTACTTCTGGTGAAGGGTTTCCTTTTTACATATAAAATCAGTATTTGTTCATTGGATGTTGAGCTTGTATGGTGTGCCAGACACATTTCTAGAGGCTGGAAATAGAGAAGAACACAAGAAAACAAAACAACACCAAAAAATGGTACCCTCAGAGTTTATATGGGGAAAAACTGATAACGCAGGAGAGAGAGGTGAGCCGGAGGGAAGTTCCTGGTTTGGCAAGAAGAGATTTTCTGGAAGTCCCGATAGTTTATCCATGGTAACAGGAAAGGAGTTAATGAAATGGGGGTGATTAGTGAAAAGTGGAGGTGATGTGGTAGGAACTTAGGAATTTCTCATTTCTGTATCTGTAAAATAGGGAACAATGTCATCAACTGAAAGTGAGAATGGGAGAGTGTTATGGGCTCTGTTGTGTCCCCTCAAGATTCCCATGTTGAAGTCTTAACCTCCAGTACCTAAGAATGTCACTGTATCTGGAGATTAGGTCTTTACAGAGGTGATTTCATTAAAATGAGGTTGTCAGTGTGGGCCCTAATCATATGACGTGTGTCCAGATAAGAGGAGATTTGGGCACATGGGTATGACACGTGGGCACACACAGAAGGACCACGTGATTACATGGCAAGAAGGCAGCGCTGGCAGCTCCAGCAACTAATATAGGAGGAAGTACTGGCGGTTTGAGGGGAGCGGAGGGGAGTGCAAAGTGACCATGTGGAAGGACTAGAGAATCAGGCTGTACTTCATCAAATCTTAAATGCCACTCATTGAAAGACACACCAATATTTTATGAACCACAGAAAAGGAAAACCCCGCCAGTTAAAGCATGACATGTCGTAGTGGCACCCGTAAGACACACCCACATTCTGGAGATACTTACTGTGAAGATGTGTGTGTTGTAGAACTGATTATATGGTAGGAGAGCCCCACGGGCCCACAGTGAGACGTGATCATGAAGAAAAGTGAAACTGGTCAGCATGGTTTGTTTTTCCGACTATGTTCAGCTGCATGCATGCGGGCACAGAGTGAATTTAAACAGTTTTTCTGCAGTTTGGGTCTAAACAGAGTTTTTGTTTTTTCAAGTGAGTACAGGAAACCAAGGGGGTGCCCAAGGCAGCTGAAGAGGTAGAAGAGGGAGAGATTCTAGTGAAGCAGGTGGCCAGAGCCCCAGTACGAGGTGGGAGTGAGCAGCAACTTAGGAGGGGTTTCAAAGAGCAGTGTAAGCAGTATGCTGGAAACTGAGATTGGGGGGGGGGGGTTGATCATATTATTGGTATTGATAAAGCCTAGTCTGTGACAAGGGTATGAGTCACAAGATGAGGTAGAGGATAAGACCATAGAAGTGGTCAAGAAACAAGCCAAGATTTGCCAGATTGTCCATGTGTTGAAATCAAGATAGAAATAGGCAACAGTGAGTGAGCCAGGAATTAAAATTCTCAAAGAATGGGTAGGGGATGGAGTGGGGTGGGGAGGGGAGGGTGAGAAGGGAAGAATAACTCAGAGGTCAGTAAAGTAACAGTGATGGGAGAATCAAGTGAAACAGTCTGATGACATGAGTCGAAACCATGTCGTCCTAAGGTGGCAACAAGAGCAGTCTGAAACCAAGCATGAAGGTCAAGAAGGAAACCTAACTAGATCCCAGGCCCAGTGGTACAAGGGAGAGAAAACAGCCGTCACTTGAGAAGGTGGCAGGGCAGTCGGTGTCCTTGGAAGAGCCAGGCGTCAGTCCGAGCAGGAAGGCCCAGGGACACAACTACACCTGAACATACCAAGGATGGGGTTCTTAGGTCACAGTTATTTCCCTTAGACTTGGCTGTAGCTTTTAGCATCAGTGTTAATGGTGAGGGATCTGACGGCTGGCTGATTCTCTCTTTTATTGACAGTCTCTGTTATTTCCTCAACATAAATAATCTAAAGTTCCAATAAAATTTAAAATTCTGAGATATTACTTTGGTGGATTTCACGTGTGAATCTGTTACCAAAAGTCTTGCTCTGGGCCTCTTCAGTTAGAAGCCTCCTGCCTCTTCCAACTCTGGGAAATTTTCTTCTAATACTTTTTTTGCTTATTTCCTCCTCTCCATTCTCCCTGTTTTCTCCTTTTGGAATTCCTATCAGATGAATAGCAGGATATCTTTATCTACATTCCTACTCAATTTTTTCATACTTTTCTTCATTTAAATTTTTCGTGGTGAATTTTGGGGAGGTTCATCCCCAGCCTTTCCCAGCTTGATACTCAGGCTCACTGATTTGATCTTCAGCTGCAGAGATTCAGTTCTAGAACCATCCACTTTTTTGTTTGTTTACAATCATGTTTTTAACAGTCAAGAACTCTGATTCTTACTTTTGTCAGCCTTTTTCTTTTTCTTTTTTTAAAGATTTTATTTACTTAGAGAGAGAGAGCACAAGCAGGCAAAGGGGCTGAGGGAGAGGGAGAAGCAGACTCCCCACTGAGCAGGGAGCCCGAGGTGGGGCTGGATCCCAGAACCCTGGGATCATGACCCGAGCTGAAGGCAGAAGCTTCACCGCCTGAACCACCCAGGCTCCGCCTTTTTCTTTTTTTTAATGAATGCTTAATAAGAAGTGACTCTTCAACATCCTGTTAACCATGGTAATCTCATTGCTCCTTTCAGTAGTTGAACTGGCAGTGTCTATGTAGCTCAGCTCTGGCTAATGAGATGTAATTCTTAAGGAGTGATCCTTCTGCCCTGTTTGACTGTGATACTGGAACAGCCACAGCAGGCTTGCAACCCCACTGAAAATGAAACCAATGCACAGAGAAGGACACAACCAAGAAAACTACAAGGAAATAAAGGAGTCCTGACACCATGTCTGAAGCTTAACCTTTTCTGGATTTATGTGAGAAAATAAATGTCCCTATTGCTTATGCAGCTTTGAGCTGGAGTTTCTGTTATGTGCAACCAAAACGTGCGGACCTGGTAGAGAATGTGGTTAAAGGAAGTGGGGTGCTTCAGGTAGCACCTCCTGTAGTGTATATAACTGACAAGGTGAAGGAGGTAGAAAATTGAACAACGTGATCCCCCCTGTTCCAGGTTTGGATGACCCTTGCCTTTGGCTGGGTTGTTACCTTACACATTGGGACACTCATGCACCTACAGAAATGTAGTATTAAGGAAAATGATAGGGAAAAAAAATTAAGATGTTGGAATATGTTGGCTATTTCTTGTAGCCCACAGGAAAGAGCTGCGTCCAGCCAAAGATGACCTGTCTAAAAGCACAAGTCCTTTCTAGGTACGGCCAGCAATCTAAGTGAAGACCCCGCGGCTTGAAAAGCTGGAGTCTCTGCCCCAGGAGGTGGAAGATGTAGGACGAGATAAGATGGCGGAAAAAAGATAGACTCTACTATGCCTTTCTCAAAACTATGGGATTATGAATGATTCCTTCCTAGCCAAGGCTGTCGTTTCAAATTGCCTGAAGGCCAGATATCATGAAGGAGAAAGTCAGAGGGATGAAGAGATTTCAAAAATGAAGCCTGGAATGAAGGGTATCTCATTGTGTCGCCACACTGCTTCCTGAGAAATATTACATCACAAAAGACAAAGCAATTCCATTGGTATCCTTTTAAAAACAGTGTAGTTGCCATTATAATGGATTTTGTTAGTTATAAATGTAATCCATTTATTCTCAAGCTTTCATAATCATTAAAGATCAGTTACCAGGCAAAATTTCTTTCCCGTTAGAGAATCCATCCCCCGCGCCATTTTAAGTAGATTCCTTGTGAGTAGTTCTCTGCCAAACCAATTCCACTGGCATCAGAAGGATCTGTATTGAGTGGCTCTGAGCTTGGAATTTCTCTGAAATTTTTCACCGTGTGGTCTCCCACTGTGTTTTCACTGTTTTCTATTCAAGTTTCTCCAACTCCGTTTGCTTTCTATCTTCCAAGAATTTCTAAAAACTTCTGGGACACGGGGACCTGTGTTCCCATGCTGTTACTGAACTGTAAAAACATACACACATTTTTGGAGGAGAGTGTGCTCACTATGCTAATTTCTCCCTGCACCAGTTTCTTCAAGAAAATGTTTTTATGTGGTTCTATGTGGACATTGGAGCAAGACTGATTGTTATGGACTGAATGTTTGTGTCCCCATCACCCCACCCCCTGCAAATTCATAAACTGAAGCCCTGACGCCCAGTGACGCTAAATACGGAGTAAGGAAGTAGTTAAGGTTTAAAATGAGGTCATTAGAGTGGCCCCTGATCCATTAGGATTAGTGTCCTTATAAGAATAGATACCCGAGAGCTTGCATGCCAGCTCCCTCTCTCTCTCTGTCCCTCTCTCTTTCCCTCCTCACACACTCAGAGAAAGGCCATGTGAGAACACAGGGAAAAGGTGGCCATCTCCGAGTCAGAAGAGAGCTCTTACCAGAAACTAAACCTGCTGGACCTTTATCTGGGACTTCCAGCCTCCAGAAGTGGGAGAAATAAATTTCTGTTTAAATGTTAAGCCCCCAGCCTGTGGTATTCTGTTATGGCTGGTTTAAACCCCAACCCTGCCCATAATAGATTATGTGACCGTGAGCCATTTGTTTAATGTTTCTTCACCAGCATCATCTTCTGTAAAATGTACTTGTGACTAGTATCCAGCTCCTAAGACTTATTTGGATTAAATAAGTTAATATTTAGAAAGGGCTTAGAACCGTGCCTAACACAGTAGACACCAGAGTGTTGGTTAAGGAATCAATTACAGCAAATGCAGTAAAAATTTCATGAGTGTTTCCTATAGTGTCTTTTGATAAAAAGCTGAAAGTCACCAGTAAAATATTAGTTAAGGCCATTCTACGAACTATCAAGATGACAGTAGAAGTACTTAAATGTTCTTAATTCTACTTGGATCTGAGGATACCACTTAGAGTAACTACAAGAAAACATGACCTTCTTCCTAAATTTAATGAAGTACTATTAGTGCTTTTGTGTTTTGTTCAGAGTCACAACAAATCTCTTGTTTTCTATAAGCTTTGCTTTTTCAATCTTTCACATTGAGGCCTATGATCTATCTCAAATTAACTTTTGAATACGATATGATACAGGACTCAAGCTTCATTTTTTTTCCCCACATGGGTACCAATTACTATAGCAACATTTATTGAAGTGATTATTTTATCTCATTGAATTACATGAAGGTGAATGCATATATGGGGGTTATTTCTGGACTGTATTCTATTCCATTGGTCCACGTCTACCTTTGTGTCAATACCACAGTCTTAAAAGCTGTTACTTTACATTAAGCATTGAAGATCTGATGTAAGTGTAAGTTCGTCAAGGTTTCCTTGGCCATCCTCCTTCCTCTCCCACTTGCCCTTAAATTTTCATGCCGATGTGTCAATTCTCAGTCTCTCTCTCTCTCTCTCTCTCTCTCTCTCTCACACACACACACACACATCCCTCTGCTGGGGTTGGAATTGCATTGAATCTATAGATGGCCCAGTATGAGTAGACTTGATACAATAATACTAAGGTTTCCAATCTGTGAGCTTAATATATTTTTTGGTAAGCTAGCTCATTCTCTCCATACTTTTAGGTCTCCTTTAACTTCTCTTGGCAATGTTTTGTAGTTGGTTTTTTTTTTTTTATGATTATTCATGTATTTATTTGAGAGAGAGCGAGGGAGAGAGAGCAGAAGCAGGGGGGAGGGGCAGAGGCAGAGGAAGAAGCAGACTCCCCCACTGAGCAGGAAGCCCTACTTGGGGCTCGATTCCAGGACCTCGGGACCATGACTGGAGCCAAAGGCAGATGCTTAAACGACTGAGCCACCCAGGTGCCCTGTTTTGTAGTTTTTAGTATAGAAGTACATCTTTTGTATGGGGCTCCTGGGTGGCACAGCGGTTAAGCGTCTGCCTTCAGCTCAGGGCGTGATCCCGGCGTTCTGGGATCGAGCCCCACATCAGGCTCTTCCACTATGAGCCTGCTTCTTCCTCTCCCACTCCCCCTGCTTGTGTTCCCTCTCTCGCTGGCTGTCTCTATCTCTGTCGAATAAATAAATAAAATCTTTAAAAAAAAAAAAAAAAGAAGTACATCTTTTGTAGGGTTTAGTTCTAAATATTTGAATTTTTATATTAATGTTAGTGGTGTTCACTGAATTTAATTTTCCAACTGTGCTAGTATATATAAATACAATTGATTTTTGCATCTCGATCTTTTATTCAGTTTCCTTGCTAAATTAACTTGTTTGTAGTTTCTTTTGTATTTTCTGTTTGCCAATAAAGACATTCTTGTTTCTTTGTTTCCAAACTTAACATTTTTTCCCCCTTGTCTTATGGTTCTGACCTGTAGTAAAATATTGACCAGCAGATGTGATAGTAAACATTCTAGTCTTGTCTGGACCTCAGGGAGAAAGGGTTTGCTGTTTCTCCATTAGGTATGTTAGCTTTAGTTTTAAATAGATACCCTTCATCAAATTAAAGAAGTTCTCTTCTATTTCTGAGAATTTTTATCATAAATGGATGTTTAATCTTCATGCTTTCTGCATTTACTGAGATGATGATACAGTTTTTCTTACGTGAATGTGGTAAATTGCATTGATTTATGCATTTTAACTCAACCTTGCATTTCTGGAGTAAACTCCACTTGGTCATCGTACCTCCATCATTGTTTTTTGTTTTTTTAAATACAGATTTTCTAACATTGTGTTAGGGACATTCAATGAGCGGTATTGGCTTGCTCATTTCTTGTCAAGTCCATGTCAGGTTTGGGTTGTCAGAATTACGCTGAACTCATAATATGAGTTGGACCATATTCCTTGTCTAATTTTTAAGAGTAGTGTAGAATCACTGCTTTTTCCGTGTTTGGAAGATTTCATTAACAAAGCATTCTGAGCCTACAGTTATATTTGTTTTGTTTTGGGGGGGAAAAGTTTCTAATTATAGATTCAATTCCTCTCATAGAAATAAGACTTTTCAATTTCTTCTTCTGCTGGTCTTAAACTGTTATGGTCTCATCTAATTTATCAAATATATTGGAACAAAGTTGTTAATAAGAGTATATATGTCTGGCTCCCCTAATATGAAGCTTAAGAACAGGCAAAACTAATCAAAGGTGATGAAAGTTAGGTGAGGAGTTCCTAGGAGTACTGTTTGGGAAGGAGCGTGACCTTCTGGAGTGATAGAAATGTCTATCTTGATGTGGGTGGTGGTTACATGGTGTAAACATATATAAATAAATGCATTGGATGCACTTACTATTAATGTATCCATCTTATATTTACATAAAAGTTTAAATGTGAAATTAAAACTGACGTGTAACTCTGACGCCCACCCCAGGCTGAAACTTTTGTATTCGAGTGTGGCCTGGGACAGCCAATCCGAGCGCTGATGGAGACCTCGGTTTTCAAAGCGAGTGGTTCCAGTGTAGGAAGACTTAGACCATTTCCTTGTAGCAAACATAGCCAACTCTTATCTCTTCCAATGGAGACAGAGAAAGAAATCATTTCTCTGAATTTGAAGATAGTAAACGTTAGTGTTTAAAGGACAAAGAATGGCTGAGCTACACACAGTTCTCCGTTATCACTTCTTTCTGATGTTTAAGATGAGACCAGACAGAAGATACTTCAAGATAGTTTTTATATTCTGTGGAAAGCCTCAAGGGTGGATATTATTTGTTGACTGAACTTGATATCTTCCAAGTTAAAATTTATTTTATTACAAGAAGATATTAAGATAAAAAGCAGGGGCGCCTGGGTGGCACAGCGGTTAAGCGTCTGCCTTCGGCTCAGGGCGTGATCCCGGCGTTATGGGATCGAGCCCCACATCGGGCTCCTCTGCTATGAGCCTGCTTCTTCCTCTCCCACTCCCCCTGCTTGTGTTCCCTCTCTCGCTGGCTGTCTCTATCTCTGTCGAATAAATAAATAAAATCTTAAAAAAAAAGATAAAAAGCCAGCATGAATGAAGAAGGGAAGTCAGCCCTTCACCACTCCCACTCAGCCTGTCAGGAACAAGACCAAATATTCATAATGCACTCACTATATACCAGGCACTATCCAGTTACTTAACCCATCAAACTTCAGTATTGTACCCATTTCACGAGTGTTACAAACTGAGAATCAGTTTCAATAACTTGTCTAAGATTATACAGATCAATACGTGGCAAAGCCAGAATTTGATGCTGGCTTAGAAGCTTGCCTTTTAAACCACTGTGCTGTGTAATAACCCACAGTTTTAGGTTTCAAAATCTTTTTCTATACACTGTATGCTTCTTTAATCAGATGGAATCTTACTATACTTTTATCCGTAACAATATTTTTTCTCCAATAGATGGATATTTGGGATATTTATGCTTATTACATTATAAATAATGAGATTATTTATGAATAACAGATTCCCAGAAATGGAATTGCTATGTCAAAGGGCATTTTCCCTTCCTTAGTATTTTTAATTTTTGTTATTCAGACCCACAAAAATGTGTATTTTAAACATTTGCTCCTTTTGACTTTAATATTTGTACTTGTCTATACCCAACTGTCCCAGCAAACTTAATGTCTGGTAGAGCAAATCCAAATTCTTGGTTTCTTTCTTCAAAATTACCTTGGCTATTCTTGGCCCTTTGTTCTTTTGTATAAATGTTTCTAGCAACTTTCTCAAATGGCACATTAATGCTGTTAGATTCTCTTTGGTGTCCTACATTCTGCCACTAAGTGCTTTTTCTTCCTTTCCAAACCTACTTTTTTTCCTTCCTCCCTTTTCCCAGCTCTTTGTTAACTGTGTAACAAAGATCTGCCACAAAATGTTGAATACCGAGTAGTAACTAATAATGGGCGTCTTTGTCCATTCCTGATCTTAAAGTGAGCGTGTCTAACATTCTATCCCAAAATATTCTATGTGACATTAGGTTTAGGTAATGATTATAATAGTTATGTAACAGAACTGAAACATCATTATTTTTTAAAATGAGTCTAAAATCTTGAATTTTACTATCCAAAATGCAGAAGGAAATAGAAGGCTAGAATATAGAGAAAGTGGGCCAATTTCTTTTTATACAGGTGATGGTCTATAGTAACTCCTTTATACCTGAGGTTATTCATCCAAAAAATAGGTTTACATTCATCTTCCAAATATTTAAAGCTGAATAAGAACATTACAAATCAACAGAAGGCCCCCAAACACGAATTTTAAAAAGTGAGAAAAAGAAAGTTAGCGAAAGGTTAAAAACAAAGCCAGCAAGATGGCATGTGAAAAAAAAAAAAAGGTAAGAAGAGAGTATAAAATAAACTGACAAAAGACCAAGTAATTGTGATAATATTAAAACTGGACCTAGTAGAATTAAAGGTTTTTAAAAACTTGAATAAATGGAACAAAGATTAAGAACTTAGGAACCTGTAAGTCCTGAAGAGAGCACAGAATATATAAAACAAAGAGGATTGGACATATAAGGAAAAATACATAAGAGCAGTATGAGAATTTACATTTCTTCTTGAGAGAAGTAAAGCATGGATAGTAAAGACCTAGAGAATCTTACCAGTATTCAATTAATAATATTGATTTAATGGTTATATGACAAATTGCACCAAAGGACATACCCTGTACCAGAGCACTAGGAAGTATTTACAAAATGTGTTTGCTTATCAGGCTAAAAATAAATCCTTAATAAATTCTCAAAAGCAGGCTGTGTGCACTGACTATATGTAATAGGAACTATAAGTCATTAACAAAAAACTAAAGTAAAAAATAAAAAATATCCAGCCAGCCACCTGGAAATTGAAACACACTATACTAAATAATCGTCGGATCAAACCAGCAATCAAATTTGCAGCCACCAAATATTTAGAAAACAATAATGAAAGCACACCATTCTCAACCTATGGAATGGAGCCGAAGAAAACAGAGAATTCATAACATTAACATGGTTTTAGAATTGGAAAAGAAAAATGTGTGGATCAATAATCGATCCTCAAGAGGTAGGAACAAGTAAGGGAAATAGAAGAAAGGAATCAAAGTCAAAATGCTGGGAAAAAAATGGGAAGTAAGTACTAGATCATTCTTCCCTGGTGGTGAAAGGATGCAGGCAGATGGGACAAACCCTCGCCAGCCTAAGAGAAGACACAAAAAGGACACATTATAATAGATATGTATTTACAACACTGAAGATTATTAAGTGCAACTATATGCTAAAAACATTTTACTTTTTTAAAGATTTTATTTATTTATTCGAGAGAGAGAGATCACGAGAGTGGGAGAGGGACAAGCAGACTCCCCACTAGTGCGGAGCCAACAAGGAGAGGCATGGGGTGTGTGTGGGGGGGGGGGGGGAGCTCGATCCCAGGACCTGGAAAACATGACCGGAGCCGAAGTCGGATGCTTAACCGACTGAGCCACCCAGGCGCCCCTATGCTAAAAACATTTTATTTTTATGTATTTATTTTTTAAAGATTTTATTTATATATTTGACAGAGCACAAGCAGGGGGCGCAGCAGGCAGAGGGAGAGGGAGAAGCAGTCTCACGGAGCAGGGAGGCTGATGAGGGGCTCGATGTAGGGCTCAACCTCAGGAGCCCGGGATCATGACCTGAGCCAAAGGCACAAGCTCAACCGACTGAGTCACCCAGGCGCCCCATGAAAATATTTTAAATACAAGGTAGACCACATGATGAATTTCCAGAAAAGGAAAATTACCAAGATGTACTCAAGAAACAGAACCCTGAATAGAGCAAGAACACACGAAGTAGAAAAACTGAAAAAAATCACTTTCCAGAAGAGTCAGGTATACCTGGTTATAAATAAAACAGCGTCAACTTCAATAAACAGATAATTCTCACAATATAGAAACTATTCTAAATCAAATAAAACGTGAGATAGTTTTCCAGTTTATTCTGCAAAGCTATCAAAACCTGTTAATCAAAACCAGACTTATCTCTTATGCATAAACATAAAAACAAAATCCTAAATACAGGGCTAGTCAATAGAATACAGCAGCATTTTAAATAAGTGGCTCAATTTTAGATTCTACTAACATAGTTGGTATCTATTGTCAATAGCTCAAAGGAGAAAATCTATATAAATATAACGGTAGACAATGAAAAGTCATTTAAAAAAAATTAACGTCTGATCCTAATAAATGGGCTTCATGCATATTCTTAACATAATATTATATTTCTAATCTGTACTTTATACATAGGAGTGAAATACTAAAAATTAGATATTCATAAAATCAGAAACAAGAATGCCCATCATCGTCTTCAATCAACTGAAAATTATTAAAAATCATAATAAAGTTAATGTAGCCAGTTTTTTAAAAAACCACATGACAGCTTTCCTATTTATGCAGTGATTCGTTTAAAATATTACAGTACTTACAATAAGATGAAGAGGCCATTTCTAAAGGCAACAAAAATATTTTTTGGAAACTTTTTAAAAAACCCAACATATCAGAACTATGGTAAAGAAAATTTTGGAACTTTTAATGAGGAACATGCAAAAAAACCCAATTCTATGCTCTCAATAGAAAGACTCAAAGTAAATTTAAACAATGTTTCCAGTTAAGATCCCAACAGGACACCATGGGAAAGTGATCAAAAAGATTCTGATAGTCACAGGGGAAAGTGAACAGGCAAGACTAGAAAATAGAAAACTTCACAAAAGGGACACTTAAGTTCCGTCCTACAACAATAGTATTGTCTACAACGTGCTATACACACTGTTCTAAGAATTGAAAGTACAGTGATAAAAAGACTACAATGGCAGATGCATAATTTATGAAGATATAATCCAAGCAAACTTGTAACAGAAGAAATCAGGGTGGAAAGTAACCGAAAGCCCAGAAATAGACCCAAATAAGGCATAGATGGTATTTACAAACCAGGACTAGGATGTACTGTTCACCAGTGCTGTTTGTGTAATTAGGTTAGCCACTCAAAGAAAGCACAAAGTTGGACCCTTACCTCCCAACATCTAATCCACTAAATTCTAAAATGGTTTAATATTAAAGTGTAAGAGTAGAAAGCCAGAGAAGTAAAATAAAATGTGTGAAAATTAAAATCATCTTGGAGAAATCTTTTCTAAGGAGAAACCACAGGAATAGAGAATTGACTACATATATACCACTGTTAAATTTTCCTACCTCAAAACACACCATACAGTACTTTTAACGTTAGGGTTTACGTAAGGCTATCTTCCTCATACAAAGAGCTCTTCAAAGCGACAGAGATAAACACCTAGTAATTAAACATATAAATAGTTAATAAAACAAAAGATCCCTGGCTAACATGAAATAATAATGAACTTCATTAGCAATCAAAGAAATACACATTAAGATGATCCATCACCTGTCCAAATGGCCGATTTAAAGTTTGAACAGAGCTAAGTGGAAAGTAATAGGGATGAACATAGAACTTGCAGAGCTTTCCTGGGCTCATCGGACTCTGCAGGGGTTTAAGTACACTCCTTCCACCACCAAGGCCAAGGAAGTCATGTGTGTTTGTGTATTTATGTGGATTTTCAGCGTGTTGTTACTTGTAACAGAAAAGTTAGAAATAGTTTGTGTCCAGCAATAAGGAAATTTTAAGTTACGGTTCTTCTATAAAGGGATAATTTACAGCCATTAAAAAGAGGGCAGGACGTAATTATTGAATGAGAAGGATGTCCACAATGTATTATCACTTGAAAAAAATCAGCCACAAACTTATTGGCGATATAAACCCATAGTTGCCAGATTAGATACGCATTTATATACACCCATCAAAGGCTAACTATTAATGGTTATGACTGGATGTGTTCCTACATTTTCAAATGTGTACCAGGCTAAAAAGGGAAAATTAAGTGTTCTGAGTTTTAAGCTTTGTCCATAAAACATGGCACAATGGGTAACAAGTAGTCCTCTTTGTCAGATAAGATTATTCCTGAAAGTCTGTTCTGGATATAAGCAAGAATAAAACAAGGCTAAAAATGGCCTGGAATTCTTACGGCAGTTTATTTACAGACTATCATATACAGCCTTTTTTTTTTTTTTAAACAAATGGCTTATATTAAACACATCAGATTTCACAGTTACAAGACTTTACTAAAAGTTCTTGCGAAAAAGTACAACACCTTTACAATAAACTAACTGAAAAAAAAAATCAAGGGGTGATTCATTTACAGGGCCTCATTTTGAATGCAATTAGAACTAAAAATTCTTTTTTATTTTTTTAAAGATTTTATTACAGCCAGCGAGAGAGGGAACACAAGCAGGGGGAGTGGGAGAGGAAGAAGCAGGCTCCCAGCGGAGGAGCCTGACGTGGGGCTCGATCCCAGAACACCGGGATCACGCCCTGAGCCGAAGGCAGACGCTTAACCGCTATGCCACCCAGGCGCCCCTAAAAATTCTTTTTTAATAGGACATTTGACACAGCGAAAGGAGTAAGACCCACAAAATTTGTTGGTCTACATGATTCAAAGGACAAGCTCTTTCCATTATGGTCAAAATTCTGTTTTCTCCATCTTCAACTGGATCCCTTGATAACTTATTAATTTGTTCTTAATTGTTTTTATCTTTAATTAAACTAAAAGCACTTTAAGAAATTATCTGGAGAGGCTTTGGTAAATGAGAAACCGTCGCTCCCTCGTAACACCACTGTAAATTACAAAACCTTGAAAGAATTTAAAAGCAATGTTTGCAGGCCTGCTGCTGACTTTCCTCCTACAAACGGAAAACAAATTTAAATGAAAGATTCTGTCTTACTACCTAATTTGTTAGGATTTAAATAACTACTGTCTTAAAAAAAAAAAGAGGAGCCTCCTTTTTAAAAACTATCCATCCTGTATAGGGTTCTAAGTTTTCTGGAGTTTTGAGTCTGTTTCTCTATTTTTTGCTTTTAAAGTTGACTTTTTAAAGCCATTTGTGTTAGAGTGTTCTAAATTTAATTATTTTAAACACGGGTAACTATTTTAAGTCTATTTTCTTGTTAAAAATTTAAGTATTTTCTGCAGAATTCAGGTAAGGCTCAGCAGGACAGTCCAGGCAACCCATCTCTAAATCTTTTTCTTAGCTATAAAAGTGAGGGGACAGACCAGATGATATTAGATTATTAGAACATCCTGTTCAGACTTTAAAAATACCAAAACCAGTATCCCCAAGGATCAGATCTTCATGCAGAACTTGTATTTCAGGTTTATTTAAAAAGAAAAAAAAAGGACCTATGGTGAAAAGTTGTGTAAAATTGGATTACGCTCCCAACAAACACAGCAAAACTTTGACTAACACGTTTCTGTGAGAATCGTTTGGAAGCATTTAACCCATTTTACCTTCCACCTTTCCTAAGAAATGGTGGTATTTCCTACAGATCGGCCTATTACAAACTGGCTAATTGCAACTTAAAATTTGTTGTCGTGGGAGTTTCCAGTTGTTCTATTTCTTTTGGGATGTTATTTCTCTATTCAAATTTGGTTTTAAAATTTCACATTCACATTTTCATCTCTTACATTGACTTAAGTATAATTTAGATACAGCTGAGTAGCAAATACCACTAGCCTGTCAGCCCACTGCACGTATGATTTAATGCCTTTCGCGGTTACTGACGTATCCGAGTACTAGCATGTACTGACCGGTCCCAAGTACTGGCACTCGGCAGGCGCTGAATGTATATTCACTGACAGAACAAAGCCCTGAGTCACAGCTAGAGCATTGTCTTACTGCACATTCCCCAAACCATTTTCATCAATAAGCCCCTTAAAATTGCATGGGTGATTACAACTCTCCAACCAATAACGGACTGAAGGTTCGAGTTGCATGCAGAAGAACTTGCTGGGTCAGGAAATACCAAAGGGAACTTCCCATGGGAGACAATAAAATCTCTTCTTTTGGTAGGTCAGGCTTCTATTTTCATCTTCATAGTTGCCATCTGACTTACCTGTTTCTTTCCCCAAAACTTAAGTAATATTTTATGTTCCTTAGAGTTCATTCAAGAATACTCCGGGATTACTGCAATTATAACCTATGGAATTAGTGATTTCCAACCCTGCTCTTTTTATGAACCCAAATTTACTCAAGTATTAAATGGTATGGAAGGGATGCATTACGATTTTTACTATCGATTTCATTGATTCTTTCACAGACTAACATCTCTGAATTTGGGAAGTATCTTACAATTCATGCATCTTAGCATTGTGTTGTTGTTTAATTGGCAACTTTTTTTTCTAAGTGGTGTGTAAAATATTGGTATGTCTCACAATGATGTCTAAGGGTAATATTAGAAGCTGTAGTTCAAATTTCCAATTTCAAGCCAACAGTTTCCCTGTCCTCCCAGCCACTCGCCCAGAATATATAACTGAAATGTTGGAAAAACTATCCAAACACAGTTCAATTTTATATAAAATATTTAATTTTTAAAACACAGGCTATTCATGTCACATAAATATCTTCAATTTTAGGTTAGCTGCTATGGTCAGCAGAATTACCGACTGTGACTATTAAGAATAACTTAGATACTGTCACTTATAGGAAAGTCTAAAGCGCTAAGACTCACCATATTAAAATTTCAGATACTTGAATACTGTAGCTATTTTTGCTAAATTTCAAAATATTTCACTTCCTGCAATGTAGTTTTATTATAAGTTGTTAGTACTCAATATTCAAATAAAAGCAAAATAATTTTTCTTCCATTCATTTTTCTCCCCAAGAAAAAAATTCCATTGAAAAAATAAAATGATCAACTGACATCAACTCATTTTATAGCAGTAAAATGGTAAAATATCCACTTTAAAATATCCTTACTGTCACCAAACTATAATGCTTCCCATATACTGTTTTGAAATGCAGGTTCACAAGTCAGATAGAGGGCATGGGGGTTAAAAGACTGACTTCAGAACTGGAGCAATTTCCGTTCTAAAACAGTTCTTCCAATTTACAATTCCAATCAAAAAGTAAGTTACCAGGAGAACAGTTAAAACAAAATGGTTAATTGGCACAACTCTCATTTCCAGAGTTTATTTTTCCATTTAGTGATAATGGAAACACTGGTTCTACACCTTTGGTTCCTTTCGAGAATTATTATAATTCTGTGTGTGCGTGAGCGTGCACAAAAAGTTAGTTAGACTTGACAGCATTACAGCTTACATAAGGGTTAGTCCGTCATTCTGTTGCTTTTAATAAAAGGAAAAAGAAATGTTAAAATGAACTAAAGTTGCTCTAAGTCTGGCAGAAGTCGTAATAAACCTCACAGAAGGTAGAGGAGGGAAGATAAGAGGTTTTCTCTCACTACTTTTTCTTTTTTGCTTCAATAAATTCAATCTAGGCAATGTTTCTAGTTAATTTTTTCTTAAAATGGCAATTGCATAACTTAAGATATGATGTTTGCCACCCCTCCCCCTCCATGAACTTTAATAGAATCTGGCAAATTCTGTTTCTCAAGCCTTGCCTCTACATTACTGCCCTCCAATGATCCATGGCAAAAGGAAACAGGGACAGGATGGCAGCCCGAAAAAAATGGTACTCGGAAATTCTCATTGAGCTATTACTTTCACCCACTTAAATGACGTAACTTTGTAGAACTTCTTGGAAGTAACGAGGTCCTGACTGGAGTTCTAGTCCCTTTCTCTGCTCTCACTCTCCTGTCAAGACAAGGTGATAGTGGAAGGTAACACAGCCCAAAGACAGGCAGGAAAGAAGAAAGTGGGATAGGCAGAGGGAATGGATCTAGCAGGAACTGAAAAGGCAGCCCCGAAACACTGGAGAGCTCCCTGCCTCTTCAATACAGTGTATTGATTCCCTTTAGAAGACAAATGGGTGTGAAGGTTAACTGCTTTTTCAGACCTTAAGCTTACCTGTTAAGGCACTTACTTACCCTCCCCTCCCCATATTTTTCATATAAAACCCACTATTTCATTTGAATGCATTTTGCTCGGCTATGATAATCTGCAAAATAAAACAAAAATAACGTTGACCATTTTTTTTTTATAAAACTGTTGCATCAAGAGAAAGGTTGTGTTTTATTTTCTGAAGTGAGCACAAAGTACACCTTTCACAATAACACTGAAAGCAGGTGCAAAGACTGACAGTGACCTTTGACTAAGGTAGCTTTGTAAAAAGAAAAATACCAAATAAATCAGTGCCCTTTCTGATTGTTGTAAAACTGGAGGGGGGGAGGGGTTGGTTGGTTGTTACATAAAAGTTGGTCCAAACTTACAAAGAAAGCACAAATGTGCATAGTTCAGGAGATCTGCAAGAGGGCCATAAAAGACTCTTATGTCCCTAAGAATAGCATCCACTGAAAACTGCAAGAATACAAAATAAAATTGTTAACTAGAATTTGTGAAGATGTACAATCAACAGATCTAGTTTTTAGAACAGCATGAATTTAAGCAAAGGTTTTTTTTTCTTTTTTTTTTTTTAACTATTGTATGCAAGACCCTTTTCCACATAAAAATAAAGCTGTTGTTGAATTAATATTATTCAAGTCTCTTGGATTGCTGCCTTAAATTGCAGCTAGAAAAGTCTTTCCAGATAAAAATGATGTGCCTGAGGAAAAACAGATACTCAGTATGGTAACCCTCTGCCTCGACCTCTGCCAGCTGATGTGCTAATGTGTCCCCTGTATCCTTGTGAATATCCAGGTCCTTGGGCAGGAGAAGTCCAGGTCTGCCCGTGCATGAGGCCGGGGCCGCCCGGGTTTTCCTGTAAGTTACCACCATAGTTATAGTTGTGCATCTTTGCTGGCAAAGGATGAGTACTCTCTGGCCCCGTCGTAGGGTCACTGCTGTTCGCCAGGACGGCAATGGGGCCATGGCTATATTCAAATCTATGGTCCTTGTCTCCACTAAACAACATGGGACCGGTATTGAGGTAAATGTCTCCATATCCAGCTACTGAACTGGGAAATGACTCGGAGAAGGCAGAAGGCTGAGGCGGACCACCAGAATGAGATGAAGTAGTACTGTAGTTCTCCAGAGACTGAATGTCTGAGTTTCCAATGAAGCTGCGTCGTTCCAGCGGTGGAGCAGAGCTACCTCCTAGACCATCACTGCTAACGTAAGGAGCGGAAGAGAAAGAAGAGGATCCGAAATTGTCCTTGTAGTCGGAAGTGGGTACGTAAGTGTCTCCTGCCTGGTAATCAATACCACTTTCCCTTTTGGGGTCATCCGGGGGCTGATGCTGAGCGAGCAGCTGTAACAGGGCTGCTTTCACTCCGGCATGAGGGTCAGTTAACGAAGAGCTAGTGGTGGGAACATGCTGGTTTTCTGTCCGATAATCCAGATCTTCTTCAGTGACTGGTGGTGGTTCAGGTGGTTCCGGAGGTCGCTGATCAGGAGGCAGAATACGAGGCCGGTCTGGTTCTGGTGTGAGCTCCAACATCCTCATATCCTGGTGCTGAATGAGGTCATCTTGCCCTAAGTGAAACAAAGCCAAAAAAGAGAGTTAAAAGTTATCGTGAAGGGGCACCTGGGTGGCACAGCAGTTAAGCATCTGCCTTCGGCTCAGGGCGTGATCCTGGCGTTATGGGATCGAGCCCCACATCAGGCTCCTCCGCTATGCGCCTGCTTCTTCCTCTCCCACTCCCCCTGCCTGTGTTCCCTCTCTCGCTGGCTGTCTCTCTCTCTGTCAAATAAATAAAATCTTTAAAAAAAAAAAAGTTATCGTGAAAAACTAGATGTTCAAAACAGTCAATGTTTCCTATGGGTGGTTGTAAAGAACATTAGAAGTTCCATCTCCAGAAAAAAAGAAAAGGAAGAAAAGAAAAGAAAAGAAAAGAAAAGAAAAGAAAAGAAAAGAAAAGAAAAGAAAAGAAAAGAAAAGAAAAGAAAGAAAAAAAAGAAAAGAAAAAAGAAAAGAAGGAAGGAAGGAAGAAAGGAAGGAAGGAAGGGAGGAAGGAAGGAAGGAAGGAAGGGAGGGAGGGAGGGAGGAAGGAAGGAAGGGAAGAAGGAAGGAAGGAAAAAGGGACCTAAGTACTAATATTGCCTGCTACCATTTAAGTCTACGGTAACTGAAAACTTTAATTGCACTGGACCTTTCAAAGGTATCTCACATCTACCTATTTATTGCTTGAAGAACACAAGCTCCTGTACACATAAAGTTTCTGCCTTGGTCAATACCGTCTGTCGCAGCTGGAGGAAAAGACTACTTCTCAACCACAGGCTTCCATGAGGAAGCGCTATGGCGATCATAATGAGCTATATCACACATGGAGAATCTACTCCTAGGAATAAACGGATAAGAAAACAACCTATATCCGGTGACCCCGGAATTCTCGGAACCTGTCCACTAGCAACGCCGCTGGACAATACGCATCACGGACGCCCCTCGACATCAAGAGGACGGTGGGAGCACCAGTGCTGGAGGTCTGCCATGGGCACACTCACCCGACGCCGGAGTGCTAGGCTCTGGGGGTGGCCTGAGTTGTAGCGACGCCTCGTGTCCTGACCCATTTTCCCTCTCTTCCAGCAGCACGTCCTTCTGCTTTGACTGCTGGGCCTTTATTAACTGAGTCAGCAGAACCGCAAACGCGCTCTGCACGGCGGCCTGCGCAGCGTCCGTCTCCACTTTGGGCGGGCCGCTCTGAGAAGAAGGCTGAATTCCTCCCAAGGGTTTCGAAGACTCCTGTTGTGGTGTGGATGGATCTGTCTGTTTTTCACCTGTTGCCAAAATTCCAGCAGGAAGGTTTATTTTATTTAGCTGCTGTTGAGTCTCAGAGTTTACCTTAATGTTCAACACTTGGACAAAATCAGCCACATTAACACTTGTTTTAGACTGTAGGAGGTTTAGTAGGATTGCCAATTCACTGTGGTTTAACTGCTGTCCAGGGCCTGTTTTTACTAAAGACAAAATGTGTATTAATTAGAATTGCCATAATTCATAGCACACCCCGTCCCCCAAAACGGCCCTGTGTGACCATATTCAAATGTACATTTGTGGGACAGTGTTTAAGAAACACTGTGAAAAAGGCATCTCAGTCTAGTTCTAATTTCATGGACGTTTAAGATGGAATTGCACGTAAGTTAAAACAACGGCAAAAACTGTGGCCCGTTTTGAAGAAGTTCTCTTCAGGGGTAAATACTTCAAAAAAGAAACTCGAGACTATGTCTGGAAGCCCATCCCCTAGACAGAAGCAGGAGCTACGGGAACGGAGGAGGAGAAGGACAGCTAGAGTCAGCACTCTAAGCATTTCATGTCCTTTACTCCTCACAACAACCTGTAAGCCATGCTCTTGGTATCCCCCCCCCCTTTTTTTTTTACTGAAGAAACGGACATCCAGAGACACTAACTCGCCCAAGGTCACACTCTGTAAGCGACTGAGTTGAGATCAGAACCCAGATGCTCTGATTCCAAACTCGGGGCTCTACGCACTGCACAGCTCATCTAAAATAATGCTTATTTTCTAAGGACTTCACCTTATTTGCGCAGTAAATTCCAACTGGATGTTGCAGACTCTTTCATGAAATGTATGTTATTCAAATCACGTTTTTAAGTTAACTCACTTCGGGAAGTGAGTTAGAACTCCTACAGAAGCATGCTTATCATGTGCACACAAGAGGGTATTAACTCGTCACCAGCAAAACAGATGCGGTTGTTTTTTTCCATGTTCAGTTTAGACTTGTGACGGCTTACACAGATTCTTGTGCAAGCTTCTCTGAGTCACTTGTAACAACAAGGCCCGAGGCTATGTGCTACTATGTAAGTTCAGTGATAATACACCGATAAGCAATTTCTATAAGCGTAACAGGCAAGTAGAAGAGAAGCTCCAAGAAGATGAAAGACTGGTGATTAACGCTATCCTTTTATTTTCTCTCTTGATGTAACTTGAGATACTTTTTATTACTTCTTAGTTATTTTTAGGTTAACTCGAAACAGACTTTTTCAAATTCTTGTGACCCGCGGCCATTAATAAATAAGGAGCCAAGCTTGTTTGCTGCACGCTAAGAGCCACTTTCCCTCATTTTCCAGTTCATGTCTCTATCAGCAGAGGTATTCTGTAACTATGCCGAATCCTCTACAGAAAGGGAATTTTCTTATTTTAAGACCCCTGATGATGATGAAAATGGAGCAGAGAGGATTCATTCCTATTTCACAAAACCAGAACTCTCACTTCTTAACAGTGACAGTTAAAAAAAGGAGAGGGGGGAACAAAAAATAAAATGAAACTCTGACCAACAAATAACAATTGGTTTGGTTTGTAAAGTAACCTGCATCAGCGCTTTAATGTGGTCTGACCAAGGTCAAGTATGAGCTTGCAGATTACATGGGGAAGCATTAAAGGTAATCTTTCTCAAGCTTTCTCAGCTAATCTACTCTATATTTATACTCAACCACCAAAAGTTGAATCTGATCAGTAGATCTGTTTGAATCAACCAACTGATCTTTGAAAGAAAATGACAGAATGAGTTTAATAACACTTCCGACAACACTGAAAAGGTTTTGTTCTCATGAAGAAGCCGACTCTTGTAACAGATTGAGTCAGAGGAAGAAATCTGTTTTCCCCCAGATATCCTTCTTTATCATACTTCAAGTCTTCTCTGGCACAACAGAAGATTCCAATCTTTGAGATTCTATAATATAATGGGAAGTATATTAAGAGTGACCTGAGGACATTTTACAAACAGTACTGAAGAGCTTCTATTAGAATTTCGGCCGTTTCCCTGTATCTTTCTACTAACTCCTGTACTAGGGGAGGAAGGAGAGAGAAACCTGACACGCACTAAGCATATGTGACCTGACGCTTGCTCCGCAAGTTCATCTTACCTCAAGCCCGCCTCACACTGCGGTGCCAGAAGCAGTGAGGCGTCAGCACTGGCACAAGCCATTAACAGGGAAATGTCAAGTTCGGCGAATAAATCTTCATGTTTTAGCCACAAATGCTTTAACATTAGAGCAATATAATCCCCGTGAGGCACAAAACAAGGGAAGAAAATCAACCCACGCGTGAAGCATTACTGACCAGGTGCTACGTTCGAGTTGCCCTGAGGTTTCAGCTGTGAAGACGGCAGCACACCCTGCGGTGTGCTGGTCCTGCTGTCATCTAAGCCGAGAGACAAGTCCTTTCTGGGGGCTTTAATTGCGGACACGTCATCAGTCATGCCCATCTGCTTCTGTCTTCTTCGCTTTTTACTCCACAGCTCATGACAATCTTGCCATAAAGGAAGGCTGGAAAAAAAGCATCAAATTGTGTGTCAACGTTACTTCTTAACCACACCCCAAAACTGTTACTATTTACTACAGAGCACCAAAGCTGACCCCCAACGCCCCTGCCAGTTGCTCCTGAAGACTTGAGACACATGCTGTGTGAGCTCCTCAATAAAAATCATCCTTGATGCCCCCCTCCTTCAGGGCTTCACCTTTACAGCCGGACTATTTTTCCATGACTTCTGAAGAATCAGTAACTAATCATTTAGTAAAACTATGAACAAAGAACACAGGTTCATAAAAGTATGTTACTATCATCCTTGGTGCAATCTTTTAAAGCCAGTTCTTCTCACAGTACACCATACAATAGGACATGGGAAAAAAGGCAAAAAAAGATGCCATTTGCAGAAAATGGAAACAGGATTAAAAAATAGTAAAAGCTAGGAGATAATGTCTGTGAAAAACTTTCTGGTCAAAACTCCTTACTTTTTTAATACCCTCTTATTTACTTCCATAATCAAGTGCTCTAAAATTAAACTATGCTACAGAGAAGTTTCAAAAAATAGGTAATCCAGGCTCATGACTACCCATCAACAGAGTTCTGAAATAACTCGCAACTATCAAAATTACCCACGATTCTGAAACAATTCTGCCTTAACGTGATTTCATAAAAATGACAACACTGCAGAGTAACTTTTGCTTAAAGGAAGACCTAAATGTTTGATTTATAAATGTTTTCTTCTTATCCTAATAAAAATTCCAATGGGAAGTTACTATTATATCTATTTTAAAGATGAGAAAATTGAGGCTTGGAAAGGTTAATAAACTTGCCCAGAATAACTACAAGTGCCCTGAAGCGGCCCCAGCCTGGTGACAGATCTGCCGTCTTCAACCTGGAGATGTTTCCTTAGGGATGCTTCCCAAGGGGGTACACCTGAGACCGTTTTAAAAGAATTCACATCTATGTCCTCTTTGCTGAAATCGATCTCTGAGAAAGGCCTGCACAGCAAGTTCGTTCACACCTCCTCTTTCGCAGTTACTCGCACCTCATGTTATAAAGTAAAGGCATATGCAACAATATGGTCGAATCTTAGCAATATAATATTAAGTAAAAAAAGTCATTCCCAAAAGATTACAAACAGCATGACACCCTTTTATAAAATTAAAAACTAAAAATTTTAAATATAACTTTTTATGAGTACATATAGATGGCAACAAAAGTATATACAAAAGAAAACAGGGATGATGGTTACCTCAGGTGGAGGGAGGCAAAGGGATAGGTCGTAGGGCAGGGGGTGGGGAGAGGGTATGATATGACTAACGTAGGTTATTTTCAAGGTTCTAGCTTTTATTTGGTAGGTTCATGGCTGCTTATTAACATCATTTAAAATAACTAATTAAGTAACTAAAAGAAAAAAAAAAGAGAGCCATGCATGGACCAATGATGAGTGACACAAGGATTATGATTAAACCAAGTCTATGCACCTGAGGTCCAGAAACAAAACAAAGGCATACCTCTCAGCCATCTTACTATGGTGCATTGCCTCAGCGTGTAAAAACCTCCTGGAGTAACAAACAAAGGTACAATTTGAAATATTGATACTGGGAAGCTTTAAGGCATCATAAACCCGCCAAAGACTTTCCTTTCTGTGTGTGCGCGTGTGTATGTGTCGTAAGACGTGTGGCCTTAGCCCCGGGGGGGATACTCTGAATTCAGACTCACTGCAGGACTGCAGTTAGGGGAACTGCGGTGACTTCTTCTCCCCTGATGCTCTTGCAGGGGAGCCCCGTGAGAGGCAAGCAAAGAAATCCACTTGTTAGTGGATTTTGTTAGGGCTTTTGTTCCCTCCCACAATTTTAAGCTAAGAGATTCCTCTATGGATTATCTCAACACTCATCTCTAGGACAGATAAACATTACCCAACAAATAGCTGAAACGTACAGGTTAGTGATGCTGACTCTGGATACACCAGTAATGTTTTCCAGCGTGACCCAATGTTTAGCTGCTTTTCTGATGGTTCAAATACTGGCTCAGCCACTTACTTACTGTGTCTCATTAGGCAAGTAACTTGACCTCTGTGCCTCAGTTTCCTTATCTTTAAAAATGAGATTAGCAATACAATCTAGCTTATGGGGTAGAGGTAATATATGTTTAACATATATGTAAGTGCTGGACGGTGCCTCTCACAGAGCAGGCACTACATTCATGTTTGATACCATTTATCATCATTCAACACGACAGTTTAAAATTACTTTTATCAAATCACATCATGAAATATTTATTCCAATTACAGTTGATCACATTTTATCTTATAAGTTGTTCAGTGCTTTTCACTGGCTATATAAGAAAAAATAAAATTATAGGCTAGCTGTCACTCTAATTCACTTTTTAGCAATATAAGCTTTCTTTTCATTAAATACATCAGAAAAATTTGACACCACATCTAATACAATTAACGTAGTTGTTTTGGTTTTTTGTTTTAATACCTCATTCTCATTTGATTATTCTGAAAAAAATGATCACAAGAGTTTAACACATACACATAGTTCCCAATGGAATACCATACACCAATGCTTTTCTTCATAGTCCTCGCCTCATAATTTATCATTTTAACTACCCATTATATATTACAAACTATGTCTTTATATAACTTTTAATTTCTATATTAAATCAACAGCATTATAACTTCACCTGACTGCTTCAGTGATGTATCCCTAATTTATTACTGGATTACAGCCTGTTCACCAAAATGTGCATTAACATCCTTATTTTTAATAGAGAAATGCAGTCAGGTGTGTTCTGATAAAACTTAAGTGAATTTAGGTGATGTGTTTGACAATATGGACACAGTTTCCAATTAGGTTACGTGACAGACATTTCCCATTAATTATATGGGATGTATCTGCAGTTTCAAGGTTTTCACAAAAACATGTAATAAAAAAAACAATCTAACATATGGACTGGCAAAGTTGTACTGACATTACATGTTGACTTCCTAAACTTTTCTAAGTATAATGGATGAAACAAGTACTAATAAAAGAAAAAGTACCAAGTATAAGAAGTCATTTAGGGGCACCTGGATGGCTCAGTTGGTTAAGCGACCAACTCCTGATTTAGGCTCAAGTCATCATCTCAGGACTGTGAGATCGAGCCCTGTGTCAGGCTCCGCGCAGGGTGTGGAGCCTGCTTCACATTCTCTCTCTCCAGGACGCCTGGGAGGCTCAGTCAGTTAAACGGCTGCCTTTGGCTCAGGTCATGATCCCGGGGTCCTAGGATCTCTCTCTCTCAAATAAATAAAAAGCTTAAAATTAAGAAAAAAATTTCTCTCTCCCTCTTCCTCTCCTCAGCCCCCTGTCCCTGCCCCTGGTTTGTATGCCCTCCTCTAAAAAAACAAACAAAACAAACAAAAACAAGAAGTCCTTTAATAAGTATTGGTTAATCTTCTTTAGCTTTTTTCCTCAAATTATTAATTACTGGATTAAAAAAAATCTTTTCAAGTCACGTGGTTTCCAATTCGTTACTATCAAGAAAATTAAAAGAGAAAAGTTGACACCTGAAAGGTCATTAAAATAATTTCTGATGACACATCATCACCACGGGATTTTTGCACATAATGTGGAAGGAGTGCAAAGAACTCAGACATAAAACTATGACAAAAGTCCATCCATTCGCAAAGGCTTATTTACAAGGGTACTTATAAAAAAAGAAAATTACAATTAATGTGGGACTTTCTCACTCTAGAATAAGGAGTTATTAACTGACAGATATTAAAATTACCTGGGTGGTTGCATTTCCAACCAAATTTACTACTATATATATTTTTTATTTTTTAATTTTTTAATTTTTTAAGTAGTCTCCACACCCAGCATGGTGCCCAACACAGGGCTTGAATTCATGACCCAGAGATCAAGACCTGAGCTGAGCTAAGATCAAGAGTTGGACACTTAACTGACTGAGCCACCTGGGCACCCCTTCCTTTCCTTTTTTGAAAAAAAAAATTTAATTGAATTCTAGTTGACATACAACATTATATTAGTTTCAGGGGTATGACATAGTGATTCAATAATTTTCTTGCCTTTTTAAAACTTAAATACATACTAGTAATATTTGCAAAGACCATTTGATCAAAAAGAAAAAAAGCTTTGTATTTTCTAAGTGACTCTTGGTGAATATCAAAATCCTAAGATATTTTGATCCCACTGGATATATTTACAAGAGTGATGTAACTACCCCATTTAAAAGTGTCAACACTTACCAGACACTGAAATTTACATCTTTTGCAACTATTTCAACCCTTGATTTAAAAAAGTTTAAATGTCAGTTAAAAATGTGCTCGATATAGCTTTTATTGGAATTCTTTCATGTGGACCACTTAAACCAAGAGATAACCTAGTATTACCAATAATGGGAGAAAAATAACCTTATATTTCTCTTGATAGGATAAAGCAGGAAGCACACCTCACTACCTAAGAAGTATTCTTGACACACACACAAAATGTTATACTAATTCTGATCACAAGAAGGCAATTAAAGCTAGACTGTAGAATGTTCTACAAAATAGCTAGCTTGAACTCTTCAAATATGTCAATGTCATAAAAGCCCTACCCAAAGAGTAATTAAAGACTGAAGAGACATTGCAACTAAATGAAATGTGTGAGTGTTGAATGATTTCTTCATCCAAGACAAAAAAAAAAACAAAAACCAAAAAAACCAGACTATAAAGGAAATTACTGGGACAACTGGAGAAATCTGAATATGGACTGTCTACTAGATGCTGCAATGTTAAATTTCTTATGCTTTATAATGGTACTGCAGTTATGAAGCCCTCGTTCTTATAGATACACAGCAAATTATTCATAAATGTTGTGTCACTCCCACAATATAATATTCAAATATTTCAGGGAAAAAAAGCTTATATATAGTGATAAAGCAGATGTTAATAACTACTGAATCTAGGTGAAGGATATACGAATGCTCATTGTACTGTTCTTCCTATTTTTCTGTAGAGGTGAAATGTTTCCAAAAAATTGAAAAGAATTCTTCGAAGGGGTACTAGAGTCAAAGTTTCAAGACTGCTGATGAGGAAAAAAAACCCAAAACAACAAAAAACCCCACCATGGAACAATTAATTCAACAGTGAATGATGCAGATCCTTCAACATATCAGATGACAGATCCTTTGTCTTTCAAACCATCCCAAATGGCAATTCATATATAGTTCAATAAAAACTTAATAAAGCTGAATATGAAGGTCTTAGAAATATAATAAGCCCAATCTAAGTGATAAGTGGAAGAGCCAGGATTTGAACTCCAAAGCCCATTTTTGTTCATTCACAATATGCTAATTTTATTACATGGAAACATTTTATTATAGAAATAGGCTTGCTTTTACAATGCTCATAATTTTTTAGGTTACAAAGGAAATCCCTACAAAGTTTCTAGATCCTATCAAAAAGAACCAAATGGACTGCTTTGTCCCCTCCCTCCCCCCCAAATCAATCCTAGAGAAATTATAGGAGCCACAAGGGAATGAAGGATCAAGAACCCAGCTAGTCTGACTCCCAAATTCTATACATTTTCTGAGTCATACAATAAATCCATTCTATACTGGCTTTTGTTACTAATGCTCTTTTATCCAATGATAAGGATTTTCTATTGGACAGTCTGCCAAGGAGTACTTCAGAACTGCTCTTTTCTTACAGAACTAACTTAACTTGCTGGGTCCACCCTTCACTAGATTTGTATTCTTGGGCAAGTTTCTTAACCTCTTTGAGCCTGCTTCCTCCTCTGCAGAACGTGACAATAATAATACCCACCTGATAGGATGTAATACAGGAAAGATGCTTAGCATAGCACTCAAATTTTTAACTATAGCAACTAGTAGCAGTATAAACACTAGTATTGGCAGAAGTAGTCCTAGAATAGTACTAGCAGCAGGAATATTTTCCTAGGGTTGAAATCTATTAATAAAATTAGAAAGAGGAAGGCTGCTTTTACTAATCCTATGGTTAGCTGAACGTGACGCAAGGTTCTGCATCCTAGATGTGCAAACTATGTGTATTACTACTATCCTATTTCTTTTGATTTAGGCTATTTCTTTTGACTTAACTAATCATGGACTAGCTTCTGATCATTTTATAAAGATGCTAATAAAACTGTCCAGATGGGAGCTGACATAATAAAAAGCCACTTACTCTGGTGGAGGCATTTTTGAGGGCTCCACGTCCCGGAGGAACTCGCACTGGAGAGCCTGTTCTGCAGTGCAGCGCTTACTAGGGTCCAAGGCGAGCATGTAATCAAATAAGTCTAGCGCGGCCGCAGGAATACTGGCGTGAGAGGATGACAAGAGTCATACGTGGTCTTTGACACAAGCTTAATGCTTCTGTAAGTTACTAACGTTTTATAACATGTTTGCACTACTTTATTCCAATAAATCCCAAATTTTCCTTTGAAGAAATAGTCATTTTTACATAATCTTTACCTATTAGTCTAAATCTTTGAAATTTGGCCAACAATAGTGTATTTTCTTACTCTGTTGGAAATTAGCGATTATAACATCAATTAAGAGCCGAACAGTAGTTTCCCCTAAAACAAAATAAAAACCTGAGCTCAAATAACACAAAAGTTGCTTCATTAAAATTTGAAATGGCATTCAACTTCGGTCATGTAAGCTCCAAATGAAACACGCAGCCCTAAATCAATGATACCGTAATGACCATGAAATGGTAACTTGCATGTAGCAAAGGGAAATTCAAAATTAAAGGACATAGAAGAATTGTGATAGGTCTACCTTGGGTCAGTAGAGGACAGAGTGACATTTAGAATTCTCAAGAAATAACTAAAAAAAAGAAAAAAATTTCAATGCGATATGGACACTTAAGCATCCCCTTCTTACAAAACAAATTCTTCTCTTAACTTTCGACGATATTGCTTCTTTGGTTTCATGGTGTTGAAATATGGTAGTTTGATTACATCAGGCCACACTGCAGGACAGGGACTCCCACATATACGGCTAAACAACACACAAAAAGAGGTATATCAATATAAACTCCACAGAAAAAAATCACGCAGACAACTGCTATATAAAATATCACCTCATTCTTCAACACAGAAAAGTTGGAGTCTTCATACAATATATACAAAGTTTCATTAAATATTTTAGCATCCCAACTTAATTACTTGTTTTAAGAAACCAATTTTCTTCCAGCGGATATTTCGAACACTCCAAACATTCCAATTCCTAAAAAGAAAACCTTCATATTTGCAAAATCAAGTTTTAAAACACAGGTAACATTCCAAATATGCCGACCATATCTTGAATCAAGATAAAAAATTTTATGCCAATAAATTAAGGAACCAGAGTTTAGTTTTATGTCTTTCTCTGGTCTTACAGGTATACCTGTCATTACATCTCCTCATGAATATGATGAAGTTTGTGAGAACAGCGAAAACGAATTTCCTACACCCAGGAAGGGACCTATATTGTCATGTCTGCTGCTACATTCCATCAACAGGAGGACCCTCAAAGTAACATTCTTGAAACACAGAAGTTCTTCAGCTTAAGTAGTGCCACTGATTCCAAGGTATATATAAATTTTAACTGCTTTACTCTCTGCTTACCTGTAGCTTGAAAACCCTATTTTTGTACTAACGAGTAAGTCCTTGTTACAGTAATTTGCAGAAGAAAGGCTATAACAGAGGTAACTCCAGCTGGTAAACATTTAAAAACTCATTTGGTAATATGCAGGAGAAAAATTTGTTAAATATGCTTAACTTGCATATACTGAATCTCAAAAATACATGTACATTGAACATAAAATCCCCAGCTGACCTTCACATGTGAAGAAGAAATGTCCATGCATCACCGGTTAAAAAAAGAAATGTTCTGTACATAATAAATAGAAATGCATGCACCAATGCGTATAAACAAGGGATGACTAACGTTGTCAGCCATCCTTTAGCTGAACTGTAGAATGCTATCTCAGAAACACATATATTTACATAAGACAACTTCTCATGTTTTTTAAGCTATGTCACTGAAATGTACTTTTTGGTTTCAATACAGTTTAGAATTTTTGGAAACACAAGCTTCTAAAAAGGTAGTAAGAGCCTATTCTTTGTACACTGCCAGTCTCCTCTTCCTCGCAACTGGATTTTTACAACCTCCTCAAAAATGCAGTGCCTCCCTTAGGAAACAAGGCTGAGCCCGGGAGGATGGTTCTACGTCTGGTCTCAAACTGCCTTCCTAGTCTCATTCCCCAGTTCATCTCTCCCCACGAACCAACTGAACTCTTCTGTGTCTGTGATCATATCCTCTCTTCCTAGATTCTAACTAGCGGAGAATCTTTTTCATTTCTCAAGATTCAGATCAAAAGTCATCTATTCAGTGCGGTCTTCTGTATCCCCATGACCACTCGGAAGGGTCACTCTGCGTTCTACTTGCTTCTTCTGATACTCTTTCATATTTCATGTCACTTTGTATCTTAGTTTACCTGCTTGTTTCACTTACTAAATTAATAGTTTAGGAAACGTGTCTCTCACTTTTGTGTACTTCCCCAAGTAAGTATATCAATATACTTATCCAGGCAGACTGATGTGTTCTTACAGAGGTAGGAAGTATACTGAAATTTTTAAAAATGAAGGATACTTTCAACTGCAGAAATACAAGAACAGGTACTCAAGTTATGGAAGAGGCACAGAATTTTGGGTACAGCTCCAGGGATAAGTACACCACGGACAGGTGGAAGGGAAGTAAGAGAAATGTTGCTGGCAAAGAGAAGTGCATAAACAGAGGCACGAAAGTAGTCAAGTACAGACATGCGGGAGGAAGATGAAGGAAACAGTTGGAATTTAGGGCTCAGGGAAGTTTAGCTGAGAGCACAGACAGGAGCCACACAGTGTTTTAAAAGGCAATATGCCTAACTGTAATGAAGACAGACTTTGAAAACAAACTTTAAAACTGAATCCTGTCTGTGACACTGGTCAAACCGCATTGCTGAAGAATGTTTCTTCTTTTGTAAAAGAGAGATTCATTTTACTTTGGAGCCGTGAAATTAAATGAGCTGGCATCTGGCCCTTTAATAAAAGTAAGTTTCATTGCCTCTTAGCTCAAGAGTTTCAATTATTTTACTCTGTGTGTTGTGGGAAGATAGCTGAGTAGTTATCTAGCTGGTAGCAGCACACAGGATGGCACAGACCTACTGAGGCAGGGAAAGTTACTAGAAACGAGGAAGCAGACAGGACAGCAATTGACGGTAACGGCGTATTAGCAAAAACTAGCCCGATGGCCAGCCAGTTATCTCAAAATCACTTACTGAAGAGGTCTTGAGATGCATCATACACTAAATCGTCAAATATCTGAGGTCTACTTTGGGAATCTATTCTGATCTATGTACTCTGGGATCAATACCATATGGTCCACTTTTTATTTTTTACAAGGCCAACAGGACAAAGCCTTCTAACTACTCTCCTCAGAATTTTCCTACGGATGAACTGTAGAATCAATACTGTCACACTCCAAAAGTAAGAGAATCTGTTCAGATTCAACTGCTGCTCTGAATTTATAGATTAATTTAGAAAGGACTGGTATCTTCAGAAGGCTTAATACTTCTATCCCAGAAATATCCAATTTTTATATTTCCTTCAGTTTTATATTTACGTTTCTTCAATTAGATCTTATATATTATCAGCTATATTTTTTGTTTTGAAGGTATTCTTATTCCTATTGTATTGCCCAAGCAGTAAACAGGGAAGTTCCGTTAAAGAGAACATTTTACATATGATATACAAAGTTTTAGATAGCCAACTGAGATCCTATGGCTCCTACTATAGTTTTAATAGTTGTTTCTTTGAGCCTTCCCAGGTTTACAATCTTATCACCTATAATCAGAATTCTCTGTTTTTTTCAAACATGCATACCTCTTTATCATGATATGGTATGGTATGTGGCAATTTCTAAACAATGTTACAATGATAATGATGTCACACAACATTGGGTAGTTTCGTTTGGTTTCTGACTTTAATGGGTGTACTCTCATTGTTTACAACTGGGAGGGATTATGACTTTTGGTTTGAGAAAAACAAAACATAATAAAGATAATCAGAGACACACATACAAATTCACACATTTATCCTGTTAAGCATTAATTTGTTACTTTTTACTATGGGTTTTATTTTTGTGGCTTTTAAATTTTTAAAGGATACTTTAGTTTTGTTAGTTTCATTTTTAGAAACTATTATAATCATCATCTGCATTTTTCCCCCTGGGTAACTAATGGCATGAATCATATTAAGAGCTTTCCTAATACTCATCCTTACATTCAATAGAGGAGCACTTCCTGGTCCCAGTAGTACTGTCACTTTAGTGTAATGCTGTATTCTACCCGTTCATTTAGACGTTTTGCATCAGTATTCCTATGTGAGACTGGTATACAGGAGCAGTTCTCAGAAATGGGGTTCACAGACTCTTCAGGGGTCTGGTAAGTGAAAGGTGTTACTAAGACATTATTTGCCTTTTTCAATGTGCTGATTTTTGCACTGATGGTACAAAGCCAGTAGTGAGGAGAACGACCGGCACCTTAGCATGATTCAAGGCAGTGGCACCAAACTATCACTACTATACCATCTCCGGGGTGGGGGTGGGGGTAGGGGAGAGACACACCAGCCATTTCACTTAAGAATGTACTTGTTGAAGCAGTAAAAACCGTTAGTTATTAAACCCTAACACTATTTAGAAGAGTATACATCTGCTTTATATTCTCAGTGATGAAACAGAAAATACTCCATAAAGCACTTTTGCTACTCAAGAAATTCTGATAGTTATCTTGAGAAGCGCTTTGTGCAATTACTGAGCTGCTAGCTGAAGCAGCTGCGTTTTTTTCATGGACGGTCATTTTTATCTATATGAACAAGTAACACGGTGGCCATTCAGACTTGGGTATCTGCCAGACATTTTCTCACATGCGAACAAAGTCAGCTTGTTACTTCAAGGAAGACGACTGAAGTATTTATTTTCAATTATAAAATATCCAAGTTTTCAGGAGAAAATGAGAATAGTAGAAAGCTTATATCTATGGCCATGGATTTGACAGCTTCACGATAAATACCTATAGGCTTTTCTGATGAGATTAGTGGTGATAACCAATATCATATAATGAAATGTTACATTTAGAAGATCTGCTAAAATAGGTGATCCACTACTTTCCATATTACCAATGTTACAAAATCACAGATCCAGAGTGCAAGACAGACTAATGGATTTTAATATATTAGAATATAAAACATCCCTTCATGTTTTCAGACTATACATTATGACTAACCTATTAAAAAATTACCACTTATTTAGTGTAGTTTCAAACAAGAAAATGCACAATTATCTGAAAGACTACTGAAAACAGTGTATCACAGAGAGGAGAATCCAGATGTTACTTTATTAAGCCAGACATTAAAAGAGACGTAAAAATGTAAAACAGTGCTACTTATTTCACCAACATTTATTTCAGTTTGGAAAATACAGACATTGTATAATGAAACAATGTTAACATATTGTTTTAAAATAGATATTTTTACTTTCTCAGTTTTAATTTGTAGTACAATAAGTATCAACAGATACAACTAGCATAAACAAAGCTCCTGGGATCTTTCATAATTTTTAAGGGTGTAGAGAAATTCTTTGAGCAAAAAGAAGTAATTTATAGGATTTTTTATGCTATTGATCAATGAAGATATACATGCTTCGTTTTTTAAAATGTGGGAGCCTCCTTTCCTTACCTATATTCTAGAACAATCAAAGTCTAAGCCTTTAAAGTTCTAAAAATCTCACCCGTGTGACCATCTAGGCCTTAGGCTTTGTGTGTAGGGTGGGGGAGGGGTGGAGGTTGGACAGAAGCAGAGTTCTTTTCATTCCAATCTACTTCTAATTTTTTTTCCATGATTCTGTTTTTTTATTTCATAAGCAATGTACACTGTGTGATCTAAAGGTTCTTTCTGGCTGCTAGAAGGCTTAGGGTTAAAAGTGTGACTCTTATGTTTAAAAACATTTTTTGCCCTCATTCATCCCGTTTTCTCATCACCTGTTTTTCACTTTCTTTAGCCATCTCTTTTAAGGCCACACTATTTCTATCAAAAAACTTCATATAATTTGCCTTACTGGAACGAGGCTAAGTACAAATAACTTGACCACTGCTGTGAGAAAATTTTTAAGACAGTTCTGATTAGTATTCTCACCTTTCATTAGTTCATACATATTTTTGTACAATGCAGACTAAAACTCATTATTCCTGAGACTTTAGATTGGGGATATATTCCAGCATTACTGTCAGTAAAGTGAGGGGAAGAAGTATGTAGGAAACTTACATTTATTTAACTCTTATAACCTTAAACATATGATTAGTCCTGTTTTACTTGTGAAGAAACAAGCTGAGAGCGTTGTGGAACTTACCCTAAGTGCCAAGAGCAGGAAGTAGCTGAGCTGGCATTAGAACCCAGGTCTGTAAGATTCCAAAGCCCACCCTTTCAATTAATACACTCTGCTGCCTCCTTCCTAACAGGGAGACAACTGTTTCTTTTGTCAGAAACTTACTTTTTTCTTCATCTTTTAAAAATACTTAATGCCACAGAATCAAAATTGCAGCACCTTTTTATAGTATTATAAATATTTGCTATTTTACCAACAAAACAAAAACATTCTGAAATTTATAAACTGGAATGTAAAATAGCCCTCTTCACAGCTCTCTCACAAATGCACGCTCACATAACAATTCCAGACTCTTTTTTGATATATTCGTTTTACCTAAATGGAATCAAACCAAACACAGCCTTTTGTAAAGTGGCTCATCATGAAACGATGTTGCTTTTCTATGTCAACATCTCCAGATCTACCATTTCCTTTTTAATACCTATACAGTATGTCACCAAGTGGATGGATTGAGCTTTCTTTCTTTCTTTTCCTATATGGTTCACTAACCGACTTCACATGTTCATAAAATAATCCAAGTACACTCATGCCTCAGGATCTTTATTACTTTGCTGTTCCCTCACTTCATTCAGATCCCTGATCAGATGATACCTTCTGGGAGAAACTTTCCTAGACTCTCTCTAGAACACTGCTTCCTATCATTTTCTATCCCCTTACCCTTATCGCCACATGATATATTTTATTAATTTGTTTGTTTTGTCTTCTCTCTCCCAATTAGAAACTAGAAAAAGTTGTGTGATAGTTACTAGGCACTGAGGATACAACCCCCCACTGTTCACTGTATCCTCAGTGCCTCGGAACTGGCACACAACCAGAAGCCAATCGATACTTGCTCAATTAATCCCCCCTGACTTGAAATGACTTCTGTATTATATTCGGAGGTCCATATATACTTGCTTTATTTCTGGACTTCCCATATAAATCCACCAATTCATCTACGTATCTTGTGCTAAACTGGTTTTAGTTGCTATGATTTTAACATACGATATGCCAAATTTTCCTTCTTTTTAAGAATTTGTCTGGTTATTTTAATGTTTATCTGGAGGGAGAACGTCTTTTGAAATTTGAATTAGGACATAACGATTAGTACAGGTTGAACTGCCACCTTTAAAAAAGTTAAGGCTTCCAACCAGAAACAAGATATGCCGTTCCCAATAGTGATTTTAACATGTGCTTTACGATTTTCAGTGAGATATTATAGTCTTCAATATTCCTGGGGTATATATGGTGGTGCTTTTGTTGAAGGCATCTTTTCCCTCACATACATTTCTAACTGGGTATTATTGGTACATATTTTTAAGAAGCTATTTCTTTTAAGTATATATGTATTTGTATGTTATATTAGGATATTGTGTGCATAGATGTATACACACAAATATACACACACACACATTTTCTCAACACTTGTCATTTTATCAGACTCTTCTTTAACTTAAGGTGTTTCAGGTAATTCCCTTGCACGCTACCTGTATAGATGTATGCAATGCTCTCATATATACAAATTATGCTACTGCCTTCATCCTGCCACTCTTTATTCTTCTTACTGGGTCACTTACCAGTTAACTGGTTAGTATTTCTAAAACACTCTTAAAATAATGATACTAGAAGACACTTTGTATCATTCTTGCCTTATATCTTCTAGTACTTCACCACTAATTATTATTCTGGCTATTAGTCTAAAATACGTATTTTCATCATGTTAAAGAAATATACTTTTACACTTAGTTTGTATTCTAGCAAAAGCTTATTCAACACCTACCAAGATAAACAAATTACTTTATTTCCAAAGTGATGAATTATAATAACAGATGTCCTAAAACGGAAATATTCTTGTAGTCTTGTAGTCCTACTTGACTCAGCAAGTTGATTTTTAATGAAAAGCTAGATATAATTGGCTAATCTTTTCTTTAGAATTTTTGGATTGATATTCTGTAGAAATTTTTCAGGATGTTTTGTCAATTACTGAACGTGTGTGTCATACAAACCTAAAAAGCTCCAGGAAGTCTTATTTCCTACATCGTGTAGAGAATTAGTTAAAACTTTAGCTACAATGGTAAAACTGTCTAAATTCAAATCTCGATTTTGCCACTTGCTAGTTATATGACCCTGGACAAATTCTTCACTCTCTACGTTTCCATTTTCTTAACTATAAAAAGAAGACAGAAGGTTGTATGAAGCTTAACTGAGACTAATTCGGGTGAAATTCTTATAAATGCTTGCATCATGTATAAAGTACATAAAAGTTAACTTATCATTAATAGAAGCCCCAGTATCCAAAGAATCAGGACAAATGCTTTGTTAACTGAAAAAATGGGTTAAGAGGGAATCATTAAAAAAAAAAATAAAGAAACACAGATACATAATTTAAACATTTTATTATAACTGAAAAATTTTAAATGTACATTTATTCTCCAATATTCTGACACAGGGCAAGGCCTCTCTTTGAACAGAGCATTCGTTGAATGGAACTCTGTGTTAGCTTTCTTGAACAAACCACATTATCAAGGATTTAAAGCAATCTGAGTACTAAATTCTTCTAAATTTTTATGACTTACCTTTCTAACTTAAAGTAACTTGCCTCCCACCCAGTTAATTTGATAGCAACTTTGTTAAGTCTTTGCAAAGCACTGCATCTGTGCATATTTAAAGGACACATATATAATAATAAAAAGTTGGTATACAAAATTGGAAACAACTACCTGTCAGTCATCATGCTTCAATTGCTAGGATAAATACATAGTCTTGCTACAGAGTAGTAGCCTACTAGCTGCAAACACTCAGCCTGCCATGTTATCAAGCTACTGTTACTTACAGAGGGACTGGAGAGCATCAATTAATCCAATAAGTGTGTTGAAGGGAAGGTTCATAGTATACTGGTATCTGTGCCTCATACCAGTATGTTTCCTAAAAGTTCTCATCCATATTTTGAGACACACACAAAGCTTAGAAGTTGCAAATTGACATTATTATATATGAAAGCCAAAGCTCTTTTTTTAAAAAATAAAAGAATTATTTTAAAATATTACATGAAAAGAAAGGTGATTAGCATGTATGTCCTTATGACCTAGGCCCTACAATAGGCTCCAAATAATGAAGACTGATGCCTGTGGGTACATACACATGTTTCCGTGTATAAACAGGCACATACAAACATGTACGCATAAGTGTATATAAAACAGAGCATTTCTTTACAGTACTCCAAAATATTAATTCTTCCATCCTGCCATACTAAAAAAAAGTTATGTACCATTTATTCTCTCCTTCCTCATATTTATTTACTCTTTCTTCCTGGTCTTATTTTTTGCCCCCCCCCCTTCATTTAATTTCAAAAAAGATCTAGGGACCGCAAGATCCTTAATTTTACTAGAACAATTATCAAAGTACCCACATTCTAGTTTCTCCTCCATTCAGCAATCATTAGCCTTCAAGAAAACCATGCTGTTCTCCTAAAAACACAAACCTCAAAGACTTAAAATTTTCTATGAAGTACTATACTCCCCCAACAAATATTACAATAATGAGCTTACCTTATTAATTCTAGCTGTGCAAGTTCTTGATTTGCTTGAAATATAGGTTTTTTGGTGAAGAGTTCACCAAGGATACATCTAGTGGAAAAAATATCCATCATTACCAAATGATACGATATTACTTCATGACCAAAAGTTTTAAGTAAATTAAACCAGTAAGTAAGCCTATCTTACCCACAGCTCCACACATCAATAGCAGGTGTGTATCTTTCTTCTCCCAACAGCAGTTCAGGGGGACGGTACCACAAAGTGATGACCTTGTTAGTATACGGCCGGCTAAAAAACACAGAAAGCTCTCTTTAGAGTTAGTAACTGTTAGAACATGATTGCAACCCCACTTTAGTATGCAAATACAAAGTGCATAAATGTAGACTATAGTAGTTGAGGTCTAGTCTGCAAAGAACCACTGGCAATTGGTATGATACTTTATCAGATGATTCTTTTGTCACCTTCTAAAAGATAGAATATATACAAACTGCTACCTCTGTATTTGCCAGTGGGGCTTAGAACCAGGGGACCAAACAGGCTGTAGGGAATTGAGATATTTCTCTAAAAAGGCTTGCATGCAGACTCACTCATGCCAGGGATGAGCACAAAGCAGCTGTCTGAAAAGCCACCAGACTGCAGTGAGGACGATTCATTTGCTGATCTTAAACCATCCACAAGAGGGGCAGGGGCCTGTTGGGACTCTGTCCCGGGACAAAGGCGCTGCCAGGTGCCACTGCTGCACTCTCCTTCTACTCCGACAGCACCGGTGGTGCACTCCACCACTGCACTCTCCTGTGGCCCCACTAAAGCTGGCAGGTGCACCCCAGCCCTGCACTCTCCCACAGCTGCACTGAAGCTTTTGGTCACACACACTCCACCTGGGAGATGCTCCCTGATCATCTGGCTCTGGTGGCCCAGGGGGCCTGCATTCCCATCCCAGGAATGGCAGGTTACCATACCCAGGGCACTACACAGACTGAAACATACTCCCAGTCTTTCTGTGAAGAAGGCCTATTTACTTGTCCTATAGCTTCAGCCTAGGGGACAGACTTGTTTGCCACACATCTAAAGTCTACAGAGATGCTCTCAGGGAATGTAGGGCAGGGGACACCATCTTTGTGCTCTCCATTGACCCTCATTACAACTCACTGGTACATCCCAGAAAAGAGCTTTTTACTCATCTTAGGCTCTGACTTTTCCAATTGTAGCCCAAGGGATATCTCCAGATCACCTGGTCTGCAGGCCAGAGGATTTACAACTGTGGTCCCATATGACTACATACACTTGCATACATTAAAAGCTGCTGCCTGAGGTTCTGGCTTCCCAATCAACCTGACTCCAGGTGCTGAACGAGATCCCTGCCTTTGCAATACTAACTGGTCCTGGAACACCCTCAATAGTTGGTTCCTATCAAATATAAATCAGACTGCTTAGACAAACACAAAGGTTTGAGAAACAGAAGAGCTAGGGCAAGGGTGAAAGATAAAGATCATCTCCTACACAAGGCCACTCCTTCAAGACTAGAAGAGGTAGCTGTTTTCCCTAAACATAGAAATAACACACAGTCAAGCAAAATGAGGAAACAGAAAAAAATGTTCCAAACAAAAGAATAAGATAAAACCTCAGAAGAAAAAAACTTAATGAAACAGATAACTGATTTACCTGATAGAGTGAAAATAATGGTCATAAAGATGTTCACCGAACTTGGGAGAAAAATCAATGAACACAGTGAGAACTTAAACAAATAGACGGAAAATACAAGAAAGTACCAAAGAGAAGTCACAAAGCTGAATTCAGAAGACATTAACTGATCTGTGGGGTGGGGGGGAGGGGGGAAGAAAAGAAACTAAACTAGAGGGATTCAACAGCAGACTAGATTAAGCAGGAGGGAAGCGCAGTGATCTAGAAGACAGAGCAGTGAAAAAAAATTTAAAGTGAAAATAGCTTAAGGAACCTATGAAACAACATCAAGCAGAGTGACATCCACATTATATGGGTACCAGAAGGAGAAGAGAGAGACAAATGGGAAGAAATTTTCTTTGGAGAAACAGTGGCTGCAAACTTCCCTAATGTGGGGAAACAGACATCCAGATCCAGGAAGCCCAAAAGATCCTATAAAAATGAACTCCAAAAGATCCACACCAAGACACAGTAAAAATAAAATGTCAAAAGTAGAAGATAAAGAGATAATCTAAAAAGAGGCAAGAGGAAAACAACATTTACATACAAGGGACCCGCTGCCCGCCCCCAGGCCTGCGTAAGACTTTCAGCAGATTTTTCAGCAGAAAGTGCACGATATATTCAAAGTGCTGAAAGAAAAAAAACTTACAACCAAAAATACTCTACCCGGTAAGGTTATCATTCAGAATTAAAGGAGAGATAAAGAGTTTTCCAGACAAGTAAAAGCTAAAGAAGTTCATCACTAAACTGGCTTTACAAGAAATGTTAAAGGGAATTCTTTAAGCTGCAAAGAAAAAAAGTACACTAATTAGTAACAAGAAAACGTGCAAGTATAAATCTCACTGGTAAAGACAGAGTAAAGGCAGTGGATTAAATCACATAATGCTACTATAAAGGTTAAAAGACATAATTAGTAAAAAGAACTGTAATTACAATAATCAGTTGAGGGATATACAAAGAAAAAAGATGTAAAATGTGACATCAAAAACATAAAATGTGGGGGCACTAAAAATGTAGAGTTCTAGAATGCATTCAAACTTAAGTTGCTATTAGGGCACCTGGGTGGCTCAGTCAGCTGAGCGTCCAACTCTTGGTTTCAGCTCAGGTCATGATCTCAGGGTCCGGGGATGGAGCCCAGCATCGGGCTCCACACTCAGCCCAGAGTTTGCTTGAGATTCTCTCTCCCTCTGTCCCTCTCCCTGCTTGAATATGTGCTATTTCCAAAAAAAATAAAACTTAAAAAAAAAAAACTTAAAATGCTATCAACTTAAAATGGACTGTTATATATATATAGGCTGTTATGTGTGAGCCTCATGGTAACCATAAAGCAAACATCTCTAGGAGATACACAAAGATATTAAGAAGGGAATCTAAGCATAACACTAAAGAAAGCCACCTAACCACGAAGGAAGAGAGCAAGAAGGGAAGAAAGGAACTACAAAACAGCCACAAAACAATGAACAAAATGGCAATAAGTACAGACTTATCAATAACTACTTTAATGTAAACAGGCTAAATTCTCCCACCAAAAGACACAGAGTGGCTCAATGAATAAAACAAACAAACAAAAAAACAAATAAGACCCATCTATTTGCAACCTACAAGAGACTTGCTTCAGATGTAAGAACACACATAGCCTGAGAGAGATGGTAAAAGATGTTTCACACAAACGGAAACCAAAAGAAAGCAGGGGCAGCTTTACTTATATCAGACAAAATAAATTTTAAAACCAAGACTATAATAAGAAACAAAGAAGAGGGATGCCTAGGTGGCTCAGTCGGTTAAGCATCTGCCTTTGGCTCAGGTCATGATCCTGGGGTCCTGGGATTGAGCCCTACATAGGGCTCCTTGCTCAGAGGAAGTCTGCTTCTCCCTCTCCCCCGCCCCACCCCAGTCATGCATGTGCTCTCTCAAATAAATAAAATCTTAAAAAGAGAGAGAGAGACAAAGAAGACCTTTACATAATGATAAAGGGGTCAATCCAACAAGAGGATATAACATTTCTAAATGCTTATGCACTCAAGGTAGGAGCACCTAGATAATGTAAATATTAACAGACCTAATGGGAGAAATGGACAGCAACACTATAATACAAGGGACTTAATACCCCACTTACACCAATGGACAGATCATGTGGACAAAAAAATCAATAAGGCAACATCAGCTTTAAAAAACCAATCAGACCTGATGGTTTATAAAGACATATATAGAACACTCCATCCAAAATCAGCATTCTTCTCAAGTGCATATGAGCACTCTCCAAGATAAATCATGTTAGGCCAAAAAACAGTTCTCAATAAATTTGAGAAGACTGAAATCACATTAAGCATCTTTTTCAATCACAATGGTATGCAACTAGAAATGAACGGGAAAAAACTAGAAAAAAAGATCACAAATACGTGGAGATTAAACTTTATGCTACTGAACAACCAATGGGTCAATGAGGAAATCAAAGGAGAAATAAGTAAATACCTCAAAACAAATGAAGATGGAAAATGCAACTTAGCAAAATCTATGGGATGCAGCAAAAGCAGTTCTAAGAGGGAAGTTCAAAGTGACAGAGGCTTACCTCAAAAAAACAAAAATTCAGATAAACAATCTAACTTTACACCTAAAGGAACTAGAAAAAGAAGAACAAGCAAAACCCAAAAGTAGGAGGAGGAAGGAAATAACAAAGATCAGAGCAGAAATAAATAAATTAGAGACCAGTAAGACAACAGAAAAGATCAAGGACACCATGAGCTGGTTCTCTGAAAAACAAACAAAACTGACAAACCTTTAACTATACTCAACATGAAAAAAAAAGGGAAAGTGCTCAAATAAAAATTCCTAGAAACACATAATCTTCCAGGACTGAATCATGAAGAAAAATAAAATCTGAACAGGCCAATTACTAGTAAGGAGACTGAACCAGTAACGAAAAACCTCCCAACAAACAAAGTCCAGGACCAGACAGCTTCACTGATGAATTCTACCAAACACTGAAAGATTTAATACCTATCCTTCCCAAACTCTTCCAAAAATTGATGAAAACACTTCCAAACTCATTTTATAAGGACAGCATTACCCTGATAACAAAACCAAAGATATCACAAAAAAACAAAATCACAGGCCAGTATCCCTGATGAATACAGATAAAAATCCTTGACAATGATGCCCACTCTATCCACTCTCATTTGTCATAGTATTGAAAATCCTAGCCAGAGCAATTAGGCAATAAAAAAATAAAAAGGCACTAAAACTGAAAAAGAATAATTAAACTCACTATTTGTGGATGACATGATTTTATAAATAGAAAACCCTGAAGACTTCACCAAAATACTGTTAAAGGTAATAAACAAATTCTGTAAAATTTCAGGATACGAAATCAACCATACAAAAATCTGCTGCATTTCTATACACTAACAATAAAGCATGAGAAAGAGAAATTAAGAAACCAATCCCATTTAATTGCATCAAAAAGAATAAAACACCTAGAAGTTTAACCAAGAAGATTAAAGACCTGTACGCTGAAAACCATAAAGACACTGATGAACAAAACCAAAATCACAAATAAATGGAAAGATGTTCCACGCTCATGGATCAGAAAAATAAGTATTGTTAAAATGTCTATACTACCCAGAGCAATCTATTGATTCAATGCAATTCCTATCAAAGTCCCAATGGCATTTTTCACAAAAATAATACAAAATCTCCCAAAATTTGTATGGAACCAAAAAAGACTCCAAATAGCCAAAGCAATCTTAAGAAGAAGAAAGGTGGAGGCATCACACTCCCTGATTTCAAACAAATTTACAAAGCTATAGTAATCAAAAACAGTACAGTATTGGAATAAAAACTGACACACTGGTCAATGGAACTGAATAGAGAGCCCAGATATACACCCACGCATATATGGTCAAGTAATTTATGACAAAGGAGGCAAGAATATACATTGGGGAGGCACGCTTGGGTGGCTCAGTGGGTTAAGCATCTGCCTTCGGCTCAGGTCATGATCCCTGGGTCCTGCGATTGAGTCCCACATCAGGCTCCTTGCTCAGCGGGGAGCCTGCTTCTCCCTCTGCCTGCTGCTCCCACTGCTTGTGCTCTCTTTGACAAATAAATAAAATCTTAAAAAAAAAAAGAAAAGAATATATATTGGGGAAAGGACAATCTCTTAAATATCAATGGTGCTGGGAAAACTGAACAGCCACATGCAAAAGAATAAAACTGGACCACTATTTTATGTCATACACAAAAATTAACTCAAAATGGATTAAAGACTCGAATGTCTACACCTGAAACTATAAAACTTCTAGAAGAAAAGCGAGGCAACAAGCTCCCTGACATCAAGTCTTGGTGTTCTTTTTTTTCTTTTTGAATCTGACCCCAAAAGCAAAGGCAACAAAGGCAAAAATAAACAAGTTGGGACTACATCAAACTAAAAAGCTCCTGCATAGCATAGGAAACCATCAACAAAATGAAAAGGCAACCTACTGAATGGAAGAATATTTGCAAATCATGTATCTTCTAAGGGGTTAATATCCAAAATATATAAAGAAGTCATACTACCAAATAGCAAAACAACCCCAAAAGCTGATTACAATGTATGCATAGGATCCAAAGAGACATTTTTCCAAAGATTCATACACATGGCCAACAGCACATAAGATGCTCAACTTCACTAATCATGAGGGAAATGCAAAACCACAATGAGAGATCACTTCATACCTGTTAGAATGGCTGTTATCAAAAAAAAACAAGAAATCATAAGGATTGCCAAGGATGTGAAGAAGGAACGCTTGTGCACTGTTGGTGGGAATGTAAACTGGTATAGCCATTATGGAAAACAGTAAGGAGGATCCTCAAAAAATTAAAAATGGAAATCCCATATGACCCAGCAATCCCACTTCTGTGTATTTATCCAAAGAAAACGGAAACACTACTGGAAATACTAATCTGCACCTCCATGTTCACTGCAACACTATTTACAATACTCAAGATATGAGACAACCTAAGTGTTCACTGATGGATGAATGGATAAAAAAGATGTGGTACACATAGTACCTTATCCATAAGGGATACAATCCAAAATGCCCAGTGGATGTCTGAAACCACAAATAGTACTGAATCCTATATATATTATGTTTTTTGCTAATCCATACATAACTATAATAAAGCCTACTTCATCAATTAGACAATAAGAGATTAGCAACAATAGAACATTTATAACATACAGTAATGAAACTTGTGAATATGGTCTCTCTCCCTCAAAATATCTTATTGTACTATATTCATCCTTCTTGTGATGATGTAAGATAATAAAATGCCTATGTGATGAGATGAAGTGAGGTGAATGATGTAGGCACTGTGATGTAACGTTAGGCTACTACTGACTACTATCATCAGAAGGATCATCTGGTTCTGGACTAATCATCTGGGTTAATCACAGTAATCTGCATCTGTGGAACACAAAACCCAGACAGGGAGACTACGTATATACAATGGAATACTATTCAGCCATAAAAGAGAATGAAATCTTGTCATTTGTGACAACATGCAGGGAACCATGAAGGTATTATACTAATTGAAGTAAGTGGACAGAAAAAGACAAATACCATATGATCTCATTTACAGATGAAATCTAAAAATCAAACAAATAATAAAAACTCATGGACATAAAGAACAGAATGGTGTCTGCAGGAAGGAGGTGGAGGAAAATGGTTGAAAGGGGGTCAGGAGGCACAGACCTCCCATCGTGAAATGAACAGGTCATAGGGATGTGGTGTGTGGAATGGTGACTACAGTCAATGGTATTGCAGTACATACTTAAAGGTTGCCAGGAGAGTGGATCTTGAAAGTTCTCGTCTCAAGAATAAAAGAGAAATTTTTCTTTTGTAACTTTTTATAGTGACAAATGATGACTAGACTTATTGTGGTCATTTCACAGTGTATACAACTGTCAAATCATTACATTCTGGGACTAATATGTGTTTTTTTACAGATTTTATTTAAAATCTTTATTTTGGGGCACCTGGGTGGCTCAGTCAGTTAAGCATCTGCTTGTGGCTCAGGTCATGATCCTGGGATCCTGGGATGGAACCCTACATCTGGCTCCCTGCTCAGCAGGGAGCCTGCCTCTCCCGCTCCTCCCTACTGTGTTCTCTCTCTATTGCTATTCCTGTCTCTCTTTCAAATAAATAAAATCTTTAAAAATAAATAAAATAAAATCTTTATTTTAAAGATAATTAATTTATTTGAGGGGGGCTGGGAGAAGCAGAGCAGCAGAGCAGTGCAGACTGTGCTGAGTGCAGAGCCCAACATGGGACTCAACCTGATGACTCTGAGATCACGACCATCAAGAGTCAGACGCTCAACCGACTGAGCCACCCAGGCGCCCCACTAATAGTGTTGTATGTCAGTTATATCTTGATTTTAAAAAGTTCACCTGTTTATGCCTTAACTCCTTTTAAATTTGAAATCCCCTCCTTATTTTTCTCATTCAAGCCTATACCTCCTTCAATACATAGTGAAAGACCAACCTCCATAAACTCTATTATCAATGGATTTATTTTCACATTATTTTTTATATCATACTTAACACTATATTCTATTTTATGTTTTCTATCTTCCCCAGAAGACAAAAAACCTCAGGTACCATTCTTTATTATGAACCCCACACACAAAGCCAAGAACGATGAGCATAGGACAGACACTAATGCATATGGCCTTGTAAGTTTAGTTGACATACATGAATTAGCTGGGTGGGAGAACAAAGTTTGTGAAAATTATAAAGACCAGTTTTCAAAAACATTTCAAGGATCTATAAGCATATGAAACCTATGGTCTTGTTAACTCAAGTGTAACTGGAAACCTATGGTCTCAAGAAAATGTTTAAATTAATATAAATCTATCTGTAAACAGTTAATACTTTATCTTTTTATGTTTAAGTGTTTTTAAATATATTTTAAAAAATAAAAGTTGAATTATGTAGAAAAGTCACACAAATTAAAGTTATTAAATTTTATTGAAAAGAATATTTAAATAAAAGATTTTATATACTATGTATCAAGTTCTAGGCAACATTTAGAACACAGTCATCTTTAGCAGCTAAAATTAAGACTAGCTTAATTTTTTAACTCTTTTATCAAACCCAGAAGTGAAAATATTTAGTATATTATAAAAAATGGTTAAACACAAAACTAGATGAAATGTACTTTTAAGTATATGGCAAAAATATTTCACGTATACCAATTAATGGCTTTTTCAAATATTTCCAAATTCTGAGTTTCTGTCAGAAGAACTAGGTAAAGACAGAGAAAAAACATTCAACTGTAAAATCTGACATAGAAAGCTCGATTTTATTTATTTTTTTTAAAGATCTACTTATTTGACAGAGAGCCCGCGAGAGCGCACGCACAAGCACAGGAAGCAGCAGGTGGAGGCAGACGGAGAAGCAGGCTTTCCGCTGAGCTGGGAGCCCAATGGGGGGCTCGATCCCAGGACTTTGGGATCATAACCTGAGCTGAAGGCAGATGCTCAGCAGACTGAGCCACCCAGGCACCCAGAAAGTTCAATTTTAAAACATGAATATCTCAAAGCTGGGGAAATTCTTTCATTTGTAAAGTGAATAAAATATTCAGACAGATATGTAGTTTTTATTTAAAAAAGTACCATCACTGAATTTTCATTGAATTTTTCTTTACATTCAATGACATATCAATAGAGATCAATGACTATCTGCTCAATGACAGATCTCAACATTCTGTCCTTAGATAATCCCAGGAACTCAAAAGACTGGGGTGGATGAGGAGAGGTGAGAAACAGTTATGGTCTTCCCTACCTTTATCCCCAACAAACAAAAGCACCATCTTAAGGGTGTGTCCCCAGGCTGGCAGCCTGGCTCAGCCTCCCATCTGGTCTAAATAGATAAAAGGCAAAAAGCAAATGCTCAGAGCAAGATCCTAGGCCGTTGAGGTACTTGGGAGGTTCTGGATAATTAAAATAGACAAACCAGAATTACTAACTTTCTTAAAGACCCTTTTAAGAAATAAAAAGAATTACATAAAAGGAAATTCCTAAACTGCTCTAAAATGCTTCATTTTTTCAACATATATAATAGTCTATACTTCTTTTAGACTATAACTTATATTTTTGAGAAAAACATGGAGAGCTTTCAGCTAACAAAATTCATCATATGCACAAATGCCATGTTTCCCCTCACAATCTACTGCAGAAACACCTACCAAACCTACAAAACAAATCTGGGATCTGTTTTTAACACCTACGCAGAAGTAAAAAATCTTCTGTCATCCTTGATTCCTCTTTCCTTCAAATCTCACATCTGATCTATCAACAACTTCTGTCATTTCTACATCCAAACAGATACTAAATCCAACAATTTTCCATAAGTTCAAAAAAGTGTAAGCCAAGATTATCTTTTAGTCTGAGCCATCATTATCTCTTCATTGGTACTAGTTTCTCTGCCATATCTGTCCCTAGCCTTCCTCCCCCACTTTTTTTGTTTTTTTTTTTTTTAAGCATAAAACCAGATCATATCACTATAACTACATAACATTTAAACTTTACCTCAGTTGGTAAGACCATATTCCAGAGTGTCTCACTTCCTATTTTTACACTGGGCAGCTTTTTGGACCTTAAACTTTCCAAGTCTATTCCCAAGCTTTGCAGTTGCTGAGTTCCTTCTATTTGCAATGTTCGTGGCCTCTGTCTTCATTAAATTATCCCATTCTCATCACTCAGGTCGGTCCTAGCTCAATTTTACTTCTTCAAAGGTCTATGCTAACTATCTTAGCTAAAAATTACCCACATGCCCAGAGTGACCTTACAGTCACTATATTATCTGCTTTGTAGCCTTTAAGTATTTTAAGTTCTTTATTCCACAGGTTCATTGTCTGCCTTCTCTCATCACCATGTAAATGGGACCAGGGACCCTGTCTGTCTTTGCTACACAGAAACAAAAGTAATTTTTCCCCAACTGAGATCATCTTACAATACTGTTCTGTTTTTACGACACATATAAATTTAGCAGTCCTATAAGTACCTGTATCTTAACACATCCAAAGGACATTTATCATCTTTCGCCACCCACTTGCTGCCTGTTTCCTGTCTCAGGAAACAGCATCACCACTTACGGCAGAGACTACTACCTGTCTTCCAAAATCTGTTCTTTTCTTCAATGTTAGCTGCCCACCTACACTACATTCCCACCCTCACTACAGCTGGGTATGATCACATGACCAAGTTCTCACCAATGGAATATGAATATAAGTGGTAAGTGCCATTTCTAGGTCTGGCTCATAACATTCCTCTCTCCTTTTTTCTAGTTTCTGGCTGACAAGAGGTGGTGATAGCCTTGGAAGGCATGTGAAGATGGCAGATCTTCCCACCTAGATCCCTGAATGACACCACCTGATCTATGAGATGGTTAAATACTCTTAATTGTCCACCGAGGTAAGCAACAATCACTCCTGATCATTAAGTGAGAAATACATATAAATTCTGTATTCTTTAAGCCACTGAATTTTGAGGTTCTGTTTGTTGTAAAAGTTTACCTTACCCTAACAAACCACTTAGCCAGTTGCTTAAGCAGAAATCTTACAGTAGGGGTACAGGCAGGTATGGGTCTAACAACACATATTCAAACATCACTTTCTAACAGTTTCATATCTTATGATATGATTCATCTGTCTTTCTAACATCTATGCCTATTCCCTCATTCTAACCATCATCACCCTACCTAGGTTTACTACAACAGCTTTTAACTGGTTGCCCTTGCTTCCGGACTTGCAAGGTCAATCCACTTTCCAAAATACAAAGTGACAGCATAAAATGTCAATATGTTATACCTTTAAAACACATTGCTGCCTCTTAGAGAATACGCACACAAGGCCCATAAAAATCTTTATTACTTGGTTCTTGCTCCAACCACACTGAACTATCAGTTCCTCAGGAGGTTGAGCAAATACTTTTTCTACAGCTAGGAGAAAAAGCCAGGGAGAAAGCAGAGCTGGCAAGAAAACTTTCAAGAAAGACAGCAGTGCTACAATTATGTTTTAAATGTTTGAGATAAGCATTTTTTAAATAAACATTTTAAATAAGCTCTTAATAAAGTAGTTTGTAATAAACTTTTAAAAGTTAACATTGACAAAAGATAATGAAAATGATGGTTTTATTAAAGTCAAGAAAAAACACGTAATTTATTCAAGAATTTTACAAAACAGGTGTCCTGCCTCACTTTCCACCTTAGTGCTAAATGAGAAGGAAGCAAACACTGAGAGAATACACAGACGGAAAAAGACTTTAATCCTAAGAGCAAATTCCAAGGTAGATGGAGTTAGCAAATAAAGCCTATTTCAAATCACGTAATTCACTAAATGATTATTAACAAACAATCAAGAAAACACCTCATGTTATGATCATGAAACCATTTTTACAAACACAATGAAAATAAAGGTAACTATGATCTGAAACTAGGATGTTTAAATCCCAAGAAAACTAAAGTACTGTTGTAATATAAAAATAGATCATTCAAAATTAGACAAATAAGTGAATATCCAGAATCTCCAAAAATGAACCTGTCACATTTGCCTACTAGGTTTAGCTACCCATTATCAGCATCATAAAGATAGTCCTGCTTAGTTCACTAAGAGAAAATGCAAGTAATGTGACACCACATATATGATGCTTTTTCTTTCATGAATTTCTAAAAAATTACATTCTTGAGATGTCTACCCAGTATTTCCATAAAAAGTGAATTTACTAGTATGAAAAAAGAAACAGGACTGAAAACGAACAGGTCCTTAAACAGTACAGAATAAATACACTTTAAAAAAGACAACCTGGGTCCCTGGGTGGCTTGGTTGGTTAAGCATCTGACTCTTGGTTTTGGCTCAGATTATGATCTCGGGGTCCTGGGATTGAACCCCGCTTCGGGATCCCCTATCACTGGGGAGTCTGCTTGAGATTCTCTCTCTCCCTCTCCTTCGGCCCCTCCCCCCACCTGCACGTTCTAAAATAAGTCTTAAAAAAAAGAAAACAAACACAGAAAATAAACAACCCCACTTACTCCCATAATTAAGTTAAATCCAAGTAATAAATTTCATAACCTAGCAAAACACACACATGTGCACGCGAAATCCCTCTGCCATTAAATTTTAAAAAACCAAACAATAATTCCAATAAGCTATTATTTTTAGTAAAAACTAAAGATGCAGAAATAAAGGTCTCAATGTTAAATATTCTGAATTTCAATTTCTACTAAATATCTTCACCTGTAAATCTTATTAAAAGTTTTTGAAAAGAAAGCAGACACTATTTCTTTTCCGCTAAAGGAAAAAAAAAACAACACTCTAAAAACAACAATACTTCCTTTGTTTTGTTTTTTCAAAACTCCTACTTTAATGTGGTCAACAAAACATTAAGATATAAGACATCAGGCTTATATATAATAAAACTTTCATGTGAAATCTAAGATTATTTAAAATATCTGATGTTATCAAAATATTTCTCAATTATAGCCTTCTCAATTTGTTATTTAAGGAGCTTTATGGGAGATTCAGAAACGGAAATATCATACAACTTGCTGGAAGACTAAATAAGTAGCCTTCCTTGGGTAAAATTAAATATATTATTTGAAGGCCAAGAGAACAGAGACAGTAAAATTCAGCGACTGTTTGTTGTAACAACTGTAAAAACCTGCCATCAGCCTAATGGTACCTCCAAAGCAGACCCTAGATGCCCCTAGAACTCCGCATCTAGAAGATACTTTAAGAAGTGGGAAATTTAAAAAGAACATCCTTTTAGGTAATCAAGATCTAGAGTCTTACCAAAGAAGCACTCCAGTATAACGAAAATAAAAAGCCTTTCTGTCAAAAGATTCAAGTTTGATTCTTAGCCCTACCACTAATTATGTGATCCTGAAAATACACCAAAATTTTGTAAATTTCAGTTTCACTATCTTTAAAATGTATATAAAAATGATATCCACACCACCTGTTTCAGAGAACTTCTTTCCCTTAAAATACTTCTTGTGAAATGGGACTATATATAATAAATTACCATGCACAAATGCTAGCTATGTTTGTTCCTTCTTTATAAACAACAAATATTTACTGAAACTCTGAGCTCGGTACTGCACGAAGCACCAAGAGGTGGCTGGACCAAATGAAGAGCCAACCAACAAGCCATGGTTAGAGCTGTTTAAAGCCTTAAAGTCTGGTGGCAATAGAAATTATAATAATAAACTTTAAGTACTATGTAAATTAATGAATAATGTATTCTGGACACATAAAGAAGATGTGCCCAATGTTGACTATAGGATTCGGGGTAAATTTTTCAAGGGAGGTAGTGACTGAACTGAAGGAAAAAAAACAAATTTGTCAGACTGAGATAATGGAGAGTATAACGCCATACAAAAGGAAACAACTTATGTAGACTCGCAAAGGCACTTAAGAGCTTAACTTGTTTAGGGAACTACAAATAGTTCAAATAGTTCAACACTGCTATTATCTGGGCCGGGGTGGGGGGGCAGGGGGGCGGCAGGCAGGGGACAGTAGTAAGAATGGCAGAAGAAAAGAATGTTAGGGAAAAAGACCAGAGGCACAAAAATCAATATAATTCTATTTACAGTGGTCTATAGGAGACATATCTGTATGTGAGAATGACTGGATACCTTCAACTAAAATAGAGAATAAAGGAAAAGGAGCAGACTTTTTTCTGGGGAATGTGAAGACAGGCTTTGTAACAATATGTTTAATTTAAAGTACCTACATCACCTGGGTGGAGCTGTCCAGTAAACATACAGGTTTAGAGATCAAAAGAAAGATGAAGGCTTGAAATTGAGATTTGTAAATCTTCAGCATTAAGGGAATGGATGAGATTTCCCCTACATGAAGAGGGGTCACAGCATACCCTAGAGAATTAAATTGCCTTTCCCATTTTAAATGCTCAAAAATGTAAGCTACTGCATTAGGGCCAAAGGAAGTACAATTTAATCTTGATCTTATGATTAGGTCAGCAACCTAAATGAGATTTCCATTCCTAAAGCTTGTTTAGTCACACTGTTATTAATTTGTTATTAAGGATCTTATTACTATGGTTCTAATACTGGCCCAGGGTCTCCCAGAAGATCCTTTGTATTATCTACAATTACCAAAGCACCCTGCACTAATCTGTATCAGGAGGGTCCTCCAGATCAGAATGACCTTCTCTTGGATCAGAATTGATCAAGCACTTACTGTGACTGTGTTTTAAACTTTAGGGCATAAAAAACAAAAACGTTTAAAATATGGTCCCTGTCTTTAAACTGACTAGAATTCTAGAGCTTGAGTGTAAAGACAAGAACACAAGTAACAAGTCATGGATATAATTTCATCTAGTCCTTGGATAAACTGCAAGAGGTAATACTTTCTCCCTCTTCCACTGATAGCTATATATAGCTTTCCTATATACAGGAAAAATTTAGTTTTGCTTTTAATGGCAATTTTATGAAAAGCCACTAGATGGTGATATTGCCCTAAAAATTTTCAAGAAACTTCTTTTGATCACAGTAACCTGTAGAACCATAAAAGATGTTTTCCAATACTCTTTAAAAAAGGATTTTAGAGATTTTAAATCCTTCTTCTTAAAGTTGAGAATAAGAAGATAGAGATTAAGTGACTTGCCCAAGACTATTAAATAATGGGCAATGCCAGGACTAGAGCCAAAGTCTTCCTGATTGAGCCCTACGGGTGTTCCTTTCATAAAAAAAAAAAAAAAAAAAAAAGGGTGTACCTTTCATTAAAAAAGTAAATGTGCTAAGTTACAGTTTCTCCTCTAGAAAATGAAATTATCTTTAGTTTATATGGAAAGCACATATTTATTCATATGGGATGGCCACATAACGAGAAAAAGATATCCCGTCATTTGGGAAAGCACTGGAGCAATGACTTGGTAAAATAAAAACTCAGAAGTGGGTATATTATCATGGCTAAAAGTTTCAGAAAAAGTTGACTTTAAAATAGCTACTGAAAAAAATGAACAGGTGTAAAGAAATGGGCAAAAACCTCTGGTCTCAAGTTCTGTATTTCTCAAAACCAAACAGGATGAAGTATAAATACTGATACACAAAATGAGAAAATGATTACTGAAGTTTAAAGAAATCATTTCCCCCTAATTTTAAACCAGTGGTTCTCCTTTCTTTCACTTAGCACACATGACAGAGGAGATCCTCATTTGTCACACCATCCCCATCCTCAATTCCGAAGTACTATCACTCCATCAAGCTCTCCTCAAAATCAAAAAAGATATCCTGAAACCAAATAAGTGAGAATGTAGTTGAAGCTATTATAGTGGCTAGCTGAAATGTGTTCTATTTGGGAACAAACAAGAAACCTTGCAATAATTTCTTGAACACTTCGGTTATTCTATCTGTAATAGCTAATTGCTTGGAAAATACTTCAAAGTGACTTAACATTTGGATGGGTGTTTTTACGGTAAAGCCTTACCTGACTTCCTGCTTATAATAAGAAAGAAATATGAAAGAAAAATCATTTGTTACATGTTTATTTCAAGAAATATCTAGAAAAGTTGGGACAGTATTAAATCTGTTAAACGCAGTATGGTAAAAATTGGTATGTTATTAAAATTTACTAAAACAATGTATGTATTTTTAAAGTCATTCCATTAAAATTAAGCCTACTTCTTTGATTTTAAAGAAATGGGAATTATTCAAAACGGAAAAAGAAAAGCTTTAAGGGAGTACCCAAGCCCCTAAAAGCTTACAAAACAAAATAACACACCATGCTTTTATCTTATGAATTTGGTTAAGCAGAAAAATTTAGTATACATTACCTGAAGATGCAAATTTTAAATTTTCTACTTTTGTAAGTTCAAAATCCCTGTATCAATTCAGTAGTGCAATGGGGACAATGGCTCAGTGAACACACCACACCCCTGGCACTCCACTGAAACCCAACATTCCATTTTAAAAGGTAAAATAAATAGGAAAATGGAGTTTGATAGGTAAAATCTTACTTTACAGTCAGTATTTCTGAAACATATCTATTCCAATGTGAATAAATATCAGCATAAAAAGAATCTATAAGATGAAAATAGGAATTTAGCTGTTCTCCATCTCCCCTGAAACCTAACATGAAAACAAGAAGAAAGGGATTTACATTCAAGTATGACAAACACATACACCTGTATTAAGAAAGGATGATCTAAACAGTGAAATCTCAACCAGCTATACGCAGACAGAATCCTTAATTAAGCAGAATCTCCCCCCTAAAGAACACTCACTAAAATTTAGTTATTCAGATATACAAATACACATCAAGAGAAGTTTTGGATTAAGTGCATATTTGGCCAGTTTGTTTTTTCCTTCAATTTCTACCAAGAGGCATTATTATATAGTATGGGGCGGGGCAACCTGTGAGTTGGAAACTTCAAAGTATACACTCTTGACTCTGCCAACAAATATTTTCTGATCTTTATAGTCACTCAACCCTTTCTGGGTCTCAGTTTTCTCAAATGCAAAATGAGGGTTACAGCTTTTAAGCTTTAGAACAGTTTTAAACTTAAAAAAAAACAATGCTTTCTTAAAGTATTAATTAGAAGTGTAGCAAGTAAAACAAATAAAAATGGAAAACCTCTGGCTAAAGGAGTATAGGGGGCTGGAGCCCTGTCCAAAACGACTGGTCTAAACCACAGTTTCTGAGCAGTTTAATGAATTCTAATGGATCTGAAACACATCATTTAAAAACCTCTCCACACTAAATAATGAAAATAATTTTCAAAATGACAGGACAGGCTTGGCAAGATTCAAAAATAAACAAATTTTTCACTGTAAAAAATTCAAACAAGAGGATTTTATCAACCAACCAGAAACTGGTCAACATTCAGTGAAAGTAAATACCTATTTCTAAGAATTTCAATTAACTGATGCATCATCATATTAAATTATGGTTACACTAAAGAAATTACAGAATTGACAAAGTATTTCAGAATATACATCTGAAAACAAAGGAACAGTGCTGTTTGACAGGAAAGAAATGGGCCACCCTAGAGATATATTAAACCCAATTAATTCCATAGTATATTTACATAAAACCCAGTGCTTCACAGAAGTGTTTTATTTTGAAATTCCTATCAGTTCTTTTGGTTTTTTTTGAGATTTTATTTTTAAGTAATCTCTACACCCAACGTGGGGGTTGAATTTACAACCCTGAGACCAAGAGTCGCATGCTCTACCAACTGAGCCAGCCAGGTACCCCCATATTAGTTCTAATAAGACAAGTCATATTTCACTACCACCAGGCCCAAAGGAGCCAAATGGGATATACATGCCAACTTCAGCCACAGAAGCTCCACACAGAGAAATTATACAATGGAACTTCCTCACAATAGTTTAAATAAAAGGCTCTAATGAGATTAAAACAAATGTAATTGTAGCTAAAACTACAGTTTTAGAAAAACAGAAGTCCAAAATAATAACTAAAACAAAGTTTGTAAGTTTACACATGCAATATAAAAAGCATATACTAAGATTTTTCACCAAACACAAAAATCACAAACATCTTATATCTGAGTCTGCATTAGAAATTTAAGTATGAGTTTTTTAAAAGAAATTACATTTACCTCTAAATGCCAAAAAAAAAAAATTATTTTTAAATTGAGATAAATGCATAAAATCTGTAATTAAAACAGTCAATCTAATATGGTAGAAAATTACATTATTTCACATATTTAACAATGAAAAGTAAATTCCCCTTTCTTAAAATAATAAACTATCAATAAGGTATTCTTAAAAGTGGTCTCTATTGTCTATAATAGTCACTTGAAAGTACTCTTACCTTTCTTCTGAGCTATACAATCGAGCAAGTCCAAAATCTGCAAGTTTTATTTGCCCTCTGGTAGAAGACAAAATGAACAAAAAGTATTAGTCTACTCTGAAATCATACATATTTGTATCCATTCATAGATATCTAATCATATGATACACATTCATATTCTGTTCCTGAAACTAATCACAAGTATATAAACTTTAACTTTGATCACACAGCAGTACCCTAAGTCCTACAAGTAAAGGCATTTAAATAGATAAACTCATAACAAAGTAAAAAATTAGTACTTTTCCTTTGGTGACTTGAGCTACTATTATTCTAGTACCACCACCACCACCACTACTACTATTTTTATTGTACTAGTATTAACAGTATTTTAGTACTACTTAGTTCCTATTTAGAAAAGTACCTTTCAATGAAAATAAACTGAGATCATTTCTGCTTAGTAATTAGACATATTACTTGTTCAATTCAAATCAATAATGCAAAAGAACCAAACCACAACATTTTAAATTTATGCTAAACTTTTCAGTTCTTAGATGGGCAAGGTCCATAGAACCCTTTCGCCTAACTAAAATCAGAACCAGGCATGCCTCACTTAAACTAACAAGTAACACCAATTACAACAGAATTATCAGAGCTCATGTTATGCTCTCAGTAAAACGATTTTAACATACATTTTACATATCCATTTATGTAGGGGCACCTGGGTGGCTCAGTCAATTAAGTGTCCGACTCGATCTCAGCTCAGGTCACGATTTCAGGGTCATGAGATCGAGCCCCGTGTCGGGCTCTGCACTGGATGTGGAGACTGCTTAAGATTCTCTCTCTTTCCCCCTCTCCCTGTCTCCCCGCCCTCCAATTGCACGTTCTCTTAAAAAAAAAAAAATCTACTTATGCATATGTATGTGTATACACACCTCAAAAAAGTTCACCATAAAACTGTGATACTGGTGTAAAAAAATTTCTAAATAAAAAAAAATTCTTAGATCTATTCTTAACCTGAAGCTGAAATCATATTATTAATTACTAGAATATCTATTCACATTATTTGGAGAATATCAAATGAGACAATCAACTAAGTATTATTTTATGTACATTAAAAACTACTACAGGAAATTAATTAAAGTATATTTAACACAAGTTCAGATACACCTCAAGCAGTAATATTGCTAATTATGTTAAAACAGTTTGAGCAATATAATAAATTTTAAGTCTTTTTAACAGAATAAAGGTATACATTATATAACACTCATTTTAAACACATATATCAAACTGACATCATACCTATTATTTAGAAGAATATTTGAACATTTAATATCTCTATGCAAAAAGTTCTTCTTATGACAATAATCCAGACCTTCCATGAGCTGTCTCATAAATGACTTTATGTGATTTTCATTAAAATGAACCAAGCCTGATTCCAGTAGTCCCATCAGATCATGGTCCATATATTCAAACACCAGATAAAATGCACCTAAGAACAAGAATAATTAATTCATTAAAATTTTTATTCTTATAACTTTTCTATAGGTTCAAAATTTTTAAAAACAAAATGCTGTGGAGGAAATTATTCCATGAAAAATAGTACTACTTTGTCACTTCAATAACATTCATCTTTCTCTCTGAATTTAGTATCAAATGCATCCCAAGGAAACCTCTCAGTTTTCTTCTTCTTCAGAAGAAAACTGTTAAGATATCAAATCAACCCTACAGTGCATAGTTTCTGGGTGTGATTAATATAAGATAAATTAACTGTTTTATATATTGAACAAACTGTCTCTCAGCAGAAGCTGAATAAAATCAGTATAGTTCATCAAAGAAAATCAGTATAGTTCATCAAAGAAAATTTAGAAAATGTTAGAAGAATTGTGTTTAATTAAAAAAGAGTCTGGGCCCAGTTGGGACTTTAGATGATTTCTATTAAGCCTTCAATAAACATATAATTTATTCTGTTTATACAGCTCCAGAGCATTTGGAAGCACACAAACTGCAACTTTATTTTATAAAAGCAGCTTAATCTTGCTACCAAAACCTAAAATAGCACAAAGCACATACACAACAACTGTACTTGTAAGAGATTCAAAAATCCTACTGAAGCTCATACAAATTGAAACCAAAGCTGTATCCAAAAATATTCCAATCAGACTACGTTTAATTTATCAATTCAAGGAAGGAAAACCTAATAACATTCAGTATATCTATCAGAGAAAAAAGCTATTAATATGCCAAAAAAGTCATCTGAAGAAAGCTAATAATCAGTTCCTAGTTAAAAGCAAAGATCTCACCCCTAGTAAACTTAGAATGATTCTTGAAAGTTGGGGATTAAAGAGTGCACTTGTGATGAGCACTGACCGTTGCATATGTAAGTGTTGAATCACTAAATTGCATACCTGAAACTAACATTACCCTGTATGTTAACTAACAGTAATTTAAATAAAAGGGTTTTTTTAGAAGTTTATAATGGTACCTCTCTCAAATCAACAACCAAGTCTTACTGAACAGTAAAATGCCAGTAAAACACGACAAAAACATTCATTACTAGTAAATGCTCTAAGAAGTTAGTAAGCAAAATTATCATTATTTTTTTGGAAGTTAGTAAGCAAAATTGAAGACAATATATAAACACTGAAATAGAGAAAAACATAATTATTGATAAAGATGACTATCTTCCTTGAAAATCCAACAGAATAAAAACAGAGTACCTGGGTTAGAGGAAATCATATATAAAAAGCAAAAGACTTCCTACATGTAAGTAACAACTCCTTAGAAAATAAAATTTAAATAACTCCACAAAAGGAAAAAAAAATTACTACAAGGGACTAGGAATAAACTTTAACAAGTACACAAATTCATTAAATACCAAACTGTAAAATTCTGTATTTTAAAACGTTTCAATAAAAGAACCAAGGATTTGTTTCTATTTTCTTTTGCTGAGAGGATACTTATCTTCTCAGAACAATTCTAAAGTTCACCTTAAAGAAAACAAGAACCAAAGTACCAGCTAAAATGTTTCTGAAAATTAATCTACCAGAGATTACTATGACCTGTAGGGACAACATAAAAGTGTAATATAATATACACCAGAAAACAGAGCCTAAATACACATCTAATAATTATGAAAGCAACCATCAGTGAAGAAAAAAAAAGAGGCAAAATTGGTAATGGGACAAATGTGTAACACCATAGGAAAATGGGGAGTTATACCAAAGACAAAACAATACCCCATTAAAAAACCAACAGATTTTACTAAATAAAAATTTAGAATCACATACATAAGTAAACAATATGGAAGAGAGGGAAAGGTAAATGACAAATTGGAGAAACACATTTGCTACAAAATGGATTAATATCCTTAGTATAAAACAAAGTTTTAAAAATCAGTACAAAAGACCATCAATCCCACAAGAGAAAATGAGATATAAAATGAACTGTCAATATATAAAAGATATTTTTGTCCAAAATACATGAAAATAATCTCACTATTAACCAAAATATTCGAAGTAATATAACACTTTTAACTAAAGGGAAAAGATTTCAAAAAGAAAGACAATAAATACACAGTATTAACAATACTGTGAGGTAAACAGATAAAGTTATATAGTGCTAGTTAATTAGAAGATTTATAAAATATAATTAGGTAATATACACCAAAGTTTTAAAAATTACATATCCTTTTACATAGCAAGTGCATTAATAGATATTTAGCATAAGGAAATAAAGATTGCAAAGATTCAGCTATAGCATGTTCACTAAAAGCAATGTAGTATGAAACATTTAAAAGCAAAACAAAAAACCTGGTTATTATGGTATATCTACACCATACCATGCACTTTGAAAATTACTGTAGAGGTATAATATCAATGTGGAAATGTATTACTGATGTTGAGTTAAAGCAGATTATAAAATAATAGGTACTTGACTGATCTATCTTTGATGGTATTAAATAACAGAGAACGTATTTAGAGCTTGCACAGTGCAATACAGTTGCCACAAGTCACATGGGGCTACTGAATACTTGAAATGTGGCTAGACCAATGTACTGGAAGTGTAAAGCATACACTAGATTTCAAAGGCTTACTACAGCAACAACAAAAAGAATATAAAATACTCAATACTTTGTTATACTGATTACATTGATCTATTAGATATACTGGGTTAAATAAAAATACGTAACAACTGATTTTTTTTAAAAGAGGCTATGAGATTATTTTAAATTAAAATAGAATGGCTTGCATTCTGTTTCTATTAGAACTGAATTAGAGGTATAAGAATTGAAATAGGAGAGCTAAAATTCTCTCTCTATGCAGATAACATGATCTTCTGGTCCCTGAAAAAGACATAAACATTCAACGAAAAAATTATAAAAACAGTAACACAATTTAGAAAAATAGCGGAAATAAAATATACAGTAGTCATTAACATAACTACCGGTTAAAAGACAAAAGGGAAGAATCCATTTCTAATAAGAGATTAATTTTTTTAACTTTGGAAATGTACCAAATCCTTCAAAGATACACTAGTAAGACACTCTTATATAAGACAGAAACCTATACACAAAAAAATGCATACATTCTTAGATAGGAAGACAACATGATAAGATGTCGATTTTCCCCTAAATAATTTATAAATTAAGCACAAGCTCAATTTTTATTTATTTATTTATTAAAGATTTTATCTATTTATTCAGAGAGAGAACTCAAGCAGGGAGATGGGCAGAGAAAGAGGGAGATAGAATCTCAAGGGACTCTGTGCTGAGTACGGAGCCCCATGCAGGGCTTGCTCAATCTCACGACCGCAAGATCATGACCTGAGCTGAAACCAAGAGTAAGACGCTTAACCAACTAAGCCACCCAGATGCCCCCACAAGCTCAATTTTTAAAAATAGAGTTTTTTTTCCTACAATTAAACATAAAGTTGACGTTATATCCACATAGAAAAATAAATAAATAAGAAGAGCAATGAAAACACTTAAAAGAGAAAAGGGAATCTGGCATGAGGCTCTACCAGATATTAATTAAGGTCTTTAACTAAGAAGTGTAATACTACTACATGAACATGAAATAAAACAGAAATCCAGAAATATACCCAAACACGTATAGAACTTTAATATATGATAAAAATGGCATATCAATTCATTGGGACAAAAGATGGACTTATTAATCAGAAATATTTGAGCAACTGAATAGTGAGAAAGAAACAGATAAAACTGATCTGTTCCTCACAACATATACCAGCAATAAAAAAGCACATGAACCAGTGCTAAATATAAAAAATAAAATCATGAAAACATTTTTTAAAAAACATGAATTTCTTCATAACCTCAGAGTGAGGAAAACTTTCCTAACTAGGATTCAAATCAAGAAGAAATAAGGGGAAAACACTTTGATAATGTGACTATGTAAAAATAAGAATCTGCATGGCTAAAAACATTACAAATTTAGAAGAGTAAAGCAAACTGGCAAATACTCATTTACAACTTATATTCCAGATAACAAATTAATATCCATTATAAAAAGTCCCTCTAAGTTGGAAAGAAAAAGATTAACAACCTTACAGAAAAGTGGGCAAAAGAAGACAGATAACCCACGGGGGGGTGGGGGGGGTACAGCAAATTGCCATTAAATCAATGGAAAGATGCTTAACCTTGCTCATAAGAAAAATTTATTTTTCAAACTGAAACTTCACCACAATAACAAACTGACAATAATCCAAAAGAATGACAGCAGACTCTACTGAAGAAGCTGTGAGAAACACTCTCATACACTGCTAGGAATCTGGTAATATCTAGTTTAATCACATTTAGCATTTCCCTTTGACTTAAGCCCAATTCTAGGAACCTGTCCCAAAATTCACGGTAAAAATACAAAATGATGTAGGCACAGAGCTGTTCAATGCAGCATTCTTTTTTTTTTTTTTTTTAAGATTTTATTTATTTATTTTGAGAAAGAGAGAGAGCACACCAGCAAGGGGAGGGGGAGAAGGACAATCCCTGCTGAGCAGGGAGCCCGATGTGGGGCTCAATCCCAGGACCCAGAGATCATGACCTGAGCCAAAAGCAGACACTTAACCAACGGAGCCACCCAGCCGTCCCCAGCATTACTTCTAACAGTAAAATACTGAAAACAGCGCAAATGTCTATCAGTAGGAGACTGACAGAATCAACTGTGGCACAACCACACGGTAGAGTACTGTATAGCCATAACAGGGATGACGACAATCTCTTCCGATATAGAGTAATCTTCCGGATACATGATTAAATGTGAAGAACCAAGTACAGTACAGCATTTACTATTATGCTCCTTTTATACACAGAGGGGAGGGTGAATATATAGGAAAGAAACTAAAATGATGAATGGAACATTTTAAAAATAAAACCCAGTTGCCCATAGGTAAGGGCGAGAACAAGAATAAGAGAAAATGGAACTGGGACTATTCTGAATGTGGCCTATATTAAGGTTTTGAGTTTGGACTCATGTAATGTTTTACATGATTAATATACATCATTAAACCACAAAGGGTAAAAAAGTAATGCCTAAAAATTGGAAACAGATGAACCTAAATGTGTATCAAACTGGCTGCATATGGTCTGTATCACAGTATTTTGACTAACTATCCCCAATGGGGACTAAGAAATCTAAAACTACTGAATAAGGTGGTTTTCTTAGTAATTAATATTAGTATTGTTATCTTAAAATTATATGTATATTGTAGGACTACGTTAATATCTTGGGAATCAAGATTTTTAGTTAAAAGACAAGTATAAGATCAAAAAAATATAAACCCTGTTCTTTTAAATTAAAATCATCACTGGTAGGGGTGCCTGGCTGGCTCAGTCAGTAGAGCGTGTGACTCTTAATCTCAGGGTTGTGAGTCCAGGCCCACATTGGGATTTTTGCTTGTGGAGCCTACTTAAAATAAAAAATAAGTGAGTTTCTTTAAAAAAAAAAAAATCATCTATGGTAGCCAGCCACCAAAATGGCCCCCAATGCTTCTTATCTCCCAGTATCTATGGCCTCCCAGATTCCAGGACGGTCTGTGTGACCAACAAAGTATTGCAGAAGTGATAATGTCACTGGCTACCAATGCAAAGTCACATAAACATTGCAGGTTCCATTTTACTTTCTTGGATAACCTTCCCTGAGAAAAGCCAGCCACCAAGCTATCAGGATAGTCAAGCAACTCCGGTGAAAGGTCCATATGACGAAGAACTGAGACCTCTCACCAATAATGGAACTACAACTTGCCAGTCATGTGAGGGAAGTTGATTCTTCAACTCTGGGCAAGCCTCCTTGTGACTCCAGCCCTAATAACATCTCATGACAACCTCATGAAAGAACCTGAGCCAAAACTGCCCAGCCAAGATGCTCCCAAATCCCTGCCCATAGAAACCATAAGAGATAATAGCTTCCAGCATCATCTTTGAAGTATAACTGCCAAAGAATTGGATTATATCTAAAGAAGCTTCTAGATCTAATTACCATCTATAGGAAATATGTGAGTTAGAAGAACAAGCTAAAAGGAAAGGAAGCATTTAGCCAAATCCAAAAAGTGGAATGAAATTTCTAAAAAGCAAAGAGAAGATACTACAGATTCTAGGAGACCTAAAATGATAATTAACCATATACAATATAGATCTTGTTTGCATCCAGAGTCAAACAAAGCTCCTATAAAAAATATTTCTAAGGTAACTAGGTAAATGTAAACATTGACTGTTAGATAATATCACAAATTTGTTGTGTATTTTATTAGGTATAAGGCCCTCTTTCTTTTTTAACATAACCACAATTTCATCATCTATTATAGACAGATGATTAATCAAGTATTTATGTTTACAATATGATGCCTGGGATTCACTTAAAAATAGTCAAGCAAAATAAAAACAAGTAGGGAGAGAAATGAAACAAGTTTAGCAAAATGTGGTAAAGATAAATGTGAGAAAAGGCAACACTGGGTTCATCACACCATTTTCTTTATTTTTAAGTATGTTTGAGTATTTCAATAAATGTCTGAAACAAAAATGAATAAATAAAAATGTTAGTAGGCTTTCAAATTATCCAGAATTAATGGATATATTCTTCCCATATTTTAACTTCGGTTTTATTTTTATCAAGGTTATATATTTATATCATTTTAGGCAATGTTTCAAAGTCAACGTTTCCAATCGTTTCAAACGCTTCAAACTGTGTCATGAAATCAATTTAGTAGGTCACAACCCACATTTTAATTTTTATTTATTATTTTTAAAGATCTTATTTTTAAGTAATCTCTACACCTAATGTGGAACCCAAACCCACAATCCCAAGATCAAGAGTTGCACGCTCTACCAAATGAGCCAGCCAGGTGTCTCACAACCTGTATTTTTAAGAAGTTTTTTCTATTACATGTTATTTTTCCTTACATTGTATTTAAACAGTAGTAAAATCATATGTGGTAATATTTTTTAAAATATAGCATGGCAAGTAAACTTTCATTTTGGTAGGAACTTATATAAATACATAGAGTTAGCAAAATGTCCAATATCAAAATTCTAAGAGCAGTTTATCTCTGTGTGAGCAGATGGGTGATTTTTACTTTCCTCTTATGCTGCCATTTTCTGACTTTACTACGAGGAACACAAACAGTGATTTTTAAATATATTAACAACTATGTCTAATATACAATTTGATAAGGAAAAAAAACAAATAACGCAACTGAAAGAAATGGCAATGTCACAAAGAATGCACATGGGAGATCAAAATGATTAAACACGTAAGATGCTCTATACCTCACTAGTAATCAGGACAGTACATTTTCACCTATCAGACTGACAATATCCAGTGATTTCCAAATGAAACTCACAACTACTACAACTTTTTGGCAAAATAACCTGATTGCCTGTTAATTAAAAATACAAATGTCTGTTGACTTAGCTGTCCCACATCTGGGAATAAGCCAAAGGAATTAACAGCACCAGTATGCAAGTATACATGTATAAGGCCATTTCTAGCAGTACTGTTTGTAATGGAAAAAACAATGGGAAAAATGGAATGCTCATAAAGAAATGGTTGAATAAATCTGTATATTCATACTGTGGCACATTATGGAGCTATGTGAAAAAATTTTATCACCTAGAGATATGTTGTATTCTTTAATAAGAAAAGTAAAATACAGAGTAAAAAAACAATTAGCACCAGGACTTCCTGATTCTGGTCTGACACGCAGGGAATTTGGAAGTTACTATACCCATCATCGTGACAAGAAAATAGGAGAAGAAACTGAAAATCAACAACTCTTCTTAGATCCACAGAGAACTGAGGTCACAGAGCAAACCCCTGCCCCCCAAATTAGTGAGTGAGACAGGCGGATACAAGAGTCACAACTCATAAAAGCAGAAGCCCAGGAACACAACTCTCCATAGGAACTATTACTAGGGTAGGAAAGCCCAAACCATAACTGATGAATTGCTGGATACTCTGTGTGAACAAGTTTGACAGTTAAAAACTCCAGGGGATCCAGCCTTAGATAGGCTCCCATACTTCTGCCAGTTTTACCACCAGGAAACCTACCAGGTTATCACACTGATGATGACAGAAAAATCGTACTGTGCTTCTGGTAAGGGGAGGGGGAAAACAGTCATGATGAAATGCACCCAGAGCATTCTGTTCTTAACACAGCCTGCTTTCAAGAGAAATTTTTATTACCAGAGATTAACCGACTGGGATTCCACAAGAATCTTTGTGATCTGACAGAGAAAAAAATATCCAACTCCAGAACATTCTAGCCTTTGACTCAGAGGAAGGAAATACTCCACTGCAGCATCCTTTAGTATTCCTGTCTTACTTGAGGGGGGAAAAAAGCAAGAAAACTGAGAAAACACTTCTTTTTTTTTTTTTTTTTTTTTTTTTTTTTTTTTTTTTTTTTTTTTTTTTTTTTTTTTTCAGCTTATCCCATTCCCCCACCCTCCTCCCCTCTGAAGTCCTCAGTTTGTTTCTCATAGTCCATAGTCTCTCATGTTTCATTCCCCCTTCTGATTACCCCCCCTTTCTTTATCCCTTTCTTCCCCTACCGATCATCCTAGTTCTTATGTTCCATAGATGAGAGAAATCATATGATAGTTGTCTTTCTCTGCTTGACTTATTTCACTTAGCATTATCTCCTCCAGTGCTGTCCATGTTGTAGCAAATGTTGAGAACTCGTTCTTTCTGATAGCTGAGTAATATTCCATTGTATATATGGACCACAACTTCTTAATCCAGTCATCTGTTGAAGGGCATCTCGGCTCCTTCCACGATTTAGCTATTGTGGACATTGCTGCTATGAACATTGGGGTGCATATGGCCCTTCTCTTCACTACGTCTGTATCTTTGGGGTAAACACCCAGTAGTGCAATGGCTGGATCATAGGGTAGCTCAATTTTTAACTTTTTAAGGGACCTCCACACTGTTTTCCAGAGTGGCTGTACCAACTTGCATTCCCACCAACAATGTAGGAGGGATCCCCTTTCTCCACATCCTCTCCAACAATTGTTGTTTCTTGCCTTGTCTATTTTTGCCATTCTAACTGGCGTAAGGTGGTACCTCAGTGTGGTTTTGATTTGAATTTCCTTGATGGCTAATGATTTTGAACATTTTTTCATGTGTCTGTTAGCCATTTGTATGTCTTCATTGGAAAAGTGTCTGTTCATATCTTCTGCCCATTTTTTGATTTGTTTATTTGTTTCTCGTGTATTGAGTTTGAGAAGTTCTTTGTAGATCTTGGATACCAGTCCTTTATCTGTAGTGTCATTTGCAAATATATTCTCCCATTCCGTGGGCTGTGAGAAAACACTTCTGAAGGACACAGCTCAATACTATAGGCTCACTAACAGACCAAATCATACGAGTATAAAATACTTTCCCTCCCCCTCCATAACTTACCACCATATAAATAGGGCTCCTGTATAATAACAAAAGAATACAACTAAAAGAACTACACATCCCAGACATTTTAAGAAGTCTCCAGGGAACACAAAAGACAACAGGGGAGATCTTAGCCTCTGACAGAGCTTCCGCTAATAATAAGCACAGTCTAACCACTAGGAAGATAAACATAAAACCTAACACAAAAAGCCAATCTACCTTAGTTCCTTCTATCCAATACACTGTGTTTGGCTTTCAAACAAAAATTACAAGGTATTCTATAACACAGTCTGAAGAGAAAATGTAAGCACTGTCAGAGTCAGAGTCCGATACAGCAGAAAAACTGAAATTAATACACCAGGAATTTTAAAAACTATGATTAATATTCTAAGGGCTCTAATGGGTAAAGCAGACAACATGCAAGAACAAATGGATACTCTAAGCAGAGAAACAGAAATTCTAAGAGAATTAACAGGAAATACTTAGAGATCAAACACTGTAACAAAAATAGAGAAAGCCTTTGATGGGCTAATCGGTACATGAGACATGGCAGAGCAGACAATCTGTGAGCCTGAAGATATCAAGAAACTTCCAAAACTGAAATGCAAAGAAAAATAAAGAACGAAAAATACAAAATGCCCCAAAAATGTGGGACAATTATAAAAGGTGTTAACACACATGTAAAGAGAATACTAGAAACAGAAAAAAGAGAGAAGGGAAAACAAAAAATATCTTAGGTAACAATGGCTAAAATTTCCCCAAATTAGTGATAACTCCAAACCACAGGACCAGGAAACTCAAAAAATATCTGGGAAGACAAATATAAAAACATCTACATCTACATACTTCACATTCAAACTACTGAGAATCAAAGAAAAAAAGAGAAAAATCTTGAGGGAAACCAAAGGGAAAAAAACACCTTACCTATAAAGTAGCAAAGCTAACAAAAATCGTATCAAATTTCTCCTCAGAAAGCAAAGATACTGCTGAGAGAGAAATTATAGCACTGAACGCATATATTACAAAAGATCTAAAATCAGGAACCTAAGCAACCACCTCAGGGAAAAGGGGCAAATTAAAATAAAAATAAGCAGAAAATAAAAAGAAAATTAGAAGTTGATTCTTTGAAAGGACCAAATAAAATTTGGTAAAATAAAACCTCTAGCCAGGATAATGAAGGGAAAAAAGAGAAAATGTGCAAATTACTAATATCAGAAATGAAAGAGAAGACATCACTATTTCTCTCAAAAACATTTCAAGGATAGGGGCGCCTGGGTGGCTCAGTCGTTAAGCGTCTGCCTTCGGCTCAGGGCGTGATCCTGGAATCCTGGGATTGAGCCCCACATCGGGCTCCCCCGCTGGGAGCCTGCTTCTTCCTCTCCCACTCCCCCTGCTTGTGTTCCCTCTCTCTCTGGCTGTCTCTCTCTCTGTCAAATAAATAAAGAAAATCTTAAAAAAAAAACAAAACATTTCAAGGATAGCAAAGGAACAGATGAACAATACTATGCCCACAAATTTGATAATGTAGATGAAATGGAAAAATATCTTGAAAGGCACAATGTACCAAAAGTCACAAAAGGAGAAATAGACAATCTAAACAGGTCTATGTCTTTTTTTTAAGATTTTATTTTTAAGTTATCTCTACACCCAATGGGGGGCTTGAAACCATAACTGTGAGATCAAGGGTTGTACACTCTGGGATGCCTGAGTGGCTCAGTCAGCTAAGCATCTGCCTTCGGCTAAGATCATGATCCCAGGGTCCTGGGCTCAAGCCCTGGGTCAGGCTCCCTGCTCAGCGGGGAGCATGCTTCTCCCTCTCCCTTTGTTCCCCCCCCCCCAACTCATGCATGCTGGCTCTCTCTCTCTCTGCTGTCTCTCTCAAATACATAAAATCTTAAAAAAAAAAAAAAAAAGGAGTTGCGTGCTCCACCAGCTGAGTCAGCCAGGCACCCTTAAATAGGCCTGTATCTATTAAAGAGAATGAATCAATAATTAATAACCTTGTAAGACCAAAAGCACCAGGCCCAGATGGGCTTACTGAATTTTACCAACAATTTAAGAAAGAAACTACATCAATTCTCTACAATCTCTTCCAGAAAATATAGAGACACAGACTACTTCCTAACTCATTTTATAAGGCCAGCATTACTTTAATACCAAAACCAAAATCACACAGACCAGTATTTCTCGTCTGTGATGTAAAAATCGTCATAGATGTAAAAATCCTCACCAGGGCGCCTCGTGGCTCAGTTGGTTGAGCGTCTGCCTTCAGCTCAGGTCGTGATTGGGATCGAATCCCATGTGGGGCTCCCTGCTCTGTAGGGAGTCTGCTTCTCCCTCTGCCCCTCCCCCCAATCGCTCTGGCAATCTCTCTCTCTTTCAAATAAATAAAGTCTTTAAAAAAAAATCCTTACCGAATTTAAGCAAATCAAATCCAACAATGTATGAAAAAATATATACACCATGACCAAATGGGATTTAGTTCAAGGTATGCAAGCCAGGTTCATCATTCAAAAATCAATTAATGTAACCATGACATTAAGGCTAACAAAGAAAAATCATATGATCATAGCAACAGAGGCAGGAAGAACATCTTACCAAATCCAGCACTCACTCATGATTTAAAAGAACCCAAACTCAGCAAACCAAAAATACAGAACTTCTATGAAAGATATCTACAAAACCTACAGCTAATATCATACTTAATGGTGAGAGAGCTCCCACCAATAAAGAACAAGCCAAGAATAGCCCTCTCACCACTTCTATTCACTGTCATACTGTAAGACCTAGCTAATGCAGTGAGACAAGAAAAGGAAATAAAAGGTATACACTGTTAGAAAGGAAAAAATAAAATGTCTTTGTTCACAAATTACATGACTGTATATGTAAAAAATCCCAAAGAGTTATCAAAAAAAGTCCTGGAACTAATAACAATTATAACGAGGTTGTAAGATATAAAACTGATGTACAAAGTTAGTTGCTTTCTTATCTACCAGCAATGAATAACTGGAATTTCCAATTAAAAACATTATATGATTCACATTAGGAACAAAAATAATACTTGTTATAAATCTAATAAAATATGTACATGATCCATATAAGAAAAACTACAAACCTCAATGAAAGAAGCAAAAATCTAAACCAATGGAGATACTCCATGTACATGCACAGAAGACACAATATTGTCAAGATGTCATTTCTTCCCAGCCACAGCTATGCATTTATCGCAATCCCAATTAAATCCTAGCAAGTTCTTTTATGAATACTGACAACCTAATTCTACAGTTCATAGGGAGAGGCATATCTGATAAAGGACTGGTATACAACATGTACAAAAAAGTCGTTGCACTCAACAGTAAGAAAACAAGCCAATTAAAAAATGGGCAAAAGATGTGAACAGATACCTCATCAAGAAAAAGAAAAAACCCACACACAGATGGCACATAAACATATGAAAAGATTCTCAACATCACATCTCATTAAAGAATGGCAAACTGAAACAACGAATGGGGTACCATACATACCTATTACAAAGGCAAAAAACCAAAACACCGACAACACCAAATGCTGGTGAGGATATGTAACAACAGAACTCTCATTCATTACATGTGGAAATGCAAAATGATACAGCTCACTTCTGAAGACAGTTTGAGGAGGAGCTAAAATAGTAGCAGAGCAGGAGGACCCTAGGCTGGTCTTGTCCGTGGAACACAATGAGGTAACTATCAACTCATCCTGAGTACCCCAGAAATAGGCCTGAAGACTGACAGACAAACTCTACAACTAAAGGGAGAGAAGCACCCTCATCAAAGAGAGTAGGAAGGGCGGAGGTGTGGTTTGGGGCAGAAAGGGATCACGACTGCTGTGGAGAAGGGGGAGCCTTGGTCGAGGAAATGAGAGAGAGAAACACACAGAGCGAGCAAGAGAGACAGAGGAGCACACAGGGGAACCCACAAGGAGAACACTTCCCCAAAGCCACGTGCTGGGAAAAAGAGAGGGGCTGAGTTTTGTGAGTTCTTTTAGCCAGTAGGGCTTCGAGCCTGGAGTTTGAAAGGTCGGTGGGCTGGGCTGGCCTAGAGCCCTGACGGTGCTGCCCTGCTCCTGGAGAGAAGGCAGACAAACACCCTGGGGGCAGAGGGCATGGGAACAGCCATCTGAAGAGTCCTGTAGCACATGGCAGGGAGATGATCTGCCCTTCCTAGCGTCATCGAAGAGAGGTAGTATTCCTGGAGAGGTCTCACTGGACACACAGGAGACCGCTGGCACCATTTCTCTCCCCACCCTTCAGCAAAAACACGGATGCACCAGCAGGAGGCGGCACTGAGACGACATAGGCTGCCTCACTTGCTTCCAACAAACCCCACTTCCTGCACTCTGGTGAGACTGTCTTTCCAGGTCAAGCTTGCCTCAGGCCCAGCGCAGTGAGACCCTCCCCCAGAAGACCAGTGCAGGCCCCTGCCCACATCATATCCCTAAAGCCTGGAGTTTGAAAAGTCAGCACGCTTGGCTGGGAGAGACCCCACAGAGCACTGTGCCACTCCTAGTGAGGAGGCAGGCCCACAAGCCAGGGGCAGATGGCCTGGAAACAGCAATCTGGAAAAGGCCTGGGACACACCTGGAGGAGATGATTTGTTCTCAGCTTTCCTGAGAGGCAGACTGCTCTCCAGGGACAAGGGAGGTGGCTGGTGCCATTTTCCTCCCCTGCCACAGAGCCACCTGAGGTTGTAAGCAGCACAGCAAGGACTCGGGCTGCCTAACTTGCTGATGCCAAGTCCCACACCCTGGTACCCTAGCAGAGCTGCCCTTCTCAGTCAAGCCTGCCTCAGTCCCAGAGTGGCTGGCCCGTTGCCCAGAAGAGCAGCACAAGCCCCCACATATACCTCGTCCCGACTAGAGAGTTCTGCGGGGCTGCAGTTCTTGTGCAAGCGGCCTCAGGTCCCATTTCACAAGCAGAGCAGAGCACACCTAGTGCAAACTCGCCCGCCACATTCTGGCCGGGACCAAACACTGTCCACATGCAGCTGCGAGACCCTCTGCAGATGACCGGCCTGAAGGCTAGAGCAGCCGAACCACAGCAGCAGAGCGCACACAGTACTCACAGAGATGCCAGACACCGGGCACAACATACTCTCTGCTTCATAAAGCCATTTCTCTCCAAAGTGGGAAACAAATGGACTTTTCTTGCACCCAGAAGAAGGCAGAGACTTAGACAAAATGCCAAGATGGAGGACTTCATCCCAAATGCAAGAACAAGAGAAAGTAATGGCTAGAAATCTAAGTGAGACAGATAGAAGTAACACGCCTGATGGAGAATTTAAAGCAAAAATCCTAAGGATACTCGCTGGGATTAAGAAAAGAACGGAGGACTTCAGGGAAGCCCTTCCCACAGAGATTAAAAGAGTTTAAAAAAAAAAAGTCAGAAATGAAAAATACAACTGAGATGGGAAACACTTGATCCAATGAACACGAGGATGGAAGGAGCAGATCTCTCTACAAGACACTTGGCAGGCCAGAAGGGAGTGGCATGATCTATTCAGTGTGCTGAATTGGAAGAAAACTCTGATCACAAATGGTAACATTTCATTTTTTTGATGGTTGAGGAACAGTCCCTAATCCATACACACACATACATACACACACACACACACACACACACACACACACCACACCTTCTTTATCCATTTATCTGTTGATAGACATTTGAGCTCTTTCCATAGTTTGGCTATTGTGGACACTGCTGCTCTAAACACTAGGGTGCAGGTGCATCTTCTGATCACTATGTTTGTATCCTTTGGGTAATGCAGTTGCTGGCTTGTAGGGTAGCTCAATTTTTCACTTTTGGAGGAAACTCTGTACTGTTTTCCAGATAAATGTGGAAATTAAGAAACAAAACATATGATCATAGGGGAAGGGAGGGAAAAATAAAATAAGATGAAATCAGAGATGGAGACAAACCATAAGACTCTCAACTACAGGAAACAAACAAGGGTTGCCGGAGGGGAGATGGACGGGGAGAAGGGGTAACTGGGTGATGGGCATTAAGGAGGGCACTTGATTTAATGAGCACTGGGTGTTATTCGCAACTGATGAATCACTAAACTCTACCTCTGAAACTAACAATACACTATATGTTAATTAATTTAAAAAAAGAATGGGAAAAAATCTGCAGCCGAGATGACTCTATCCAGGAAGGGCACCATTCAGAATCGAAGGCGAGATCAAGAATTTCCCAGACAAACAAGGACTAAAGGAGTTTGTGACTACTAAACCAGATCTTAATTATTATTGTCAAGATGTCAATTATTCTTGTGAGATGTCATTTCCCAGTCTATTCTTTTTTTGGGTGGTTAATTATTACACAGAATGCCATCATTTTTGTTTTGTAGAATCTATTTATTTTCCTGTTACCTAATGAAATTTTTTCTCTCTCTTTAAAAAAAATAAAGACAGTTTGAAAGTTTCTCACAAAACCAAATATACTCTTACTACATGATCCGCCAATCGTGCTCCTTGGTATTTAATTAAAGACACTGAAAAATTATATCCAAACAGAAACCTGCATGTGAATGTTTACAGCAGTTTTATTCATAATTATCCAAAACTTGGAAGCAACCAATATGTCCTTCAGTGGATGAATGGATAAATAAATGCACTACATCCATACAATGGAATATTAGCACTAAAAAGAAGTGAGGTATGAAACCATGAAAATTCACGGAGCAAACTTAAATGTATATTACTAAATGAAAGCAGACAATCTGAAAAGGCTACTACCGTATGTTTCCAATTATAATGATGTTCTGGAAAAGGTAAAACTATGGTGACAGAAATAAATAAATAAATAAATAAATAAATAAATAAATAAATAAATAAATAAATAAATAAATAAATAAAATCGGTATTTGCCAGAGTTTCAAAAGGTAGATATGAACAGATGGAACACAAGGGTAAATTTTTAAGATAGTGAAAGTATTCTCTGCATGGGTCTGTTAAATTCTCTGTGTCTGTGAGACTTTCTGTGCCTCTTTGTCTCTCTTTCTCTGTGTCTCTATCACTCTCTCTCAGACTCTATCAAAACTGTTGGGTTCTCTGTATCTCTGCTTCACTGACTCTTTGACTCTGTCTCTCTTTCTCTCAATTTATATATTTAAATATATTTTTCTATTAATTCTATTTCCATTTTTAAGCATAAGGTCTTGAAGGATATGTAACAGGCTATTAACCCTGGATTGGGAAGTAACAAGAAAAAAAACCAGGAAATTAATTTTTTTCTTTATATATATTTGCATTATTTCAATGATTAGGATAAAATCATTTTTACTTTTATACTTATTATAGAACTTTATTTTCAAAAGAATATTTAAATAAAGAATTTATAGGTAAAATTCCTTAAAATACAAGAGATTTTAAATTCAGTAAAAGCAAATCACAATAAGCTCTACACTCACAGGCAAAGCAATAAAATGCAATAAGGAGAACAAATAAATTGGGGGGACTAAATTATGTATTACTTGCATTTCTGATACCTTTCACTGAATAGACAGTTGAGTCACTACTATTCATTGTAATTGGGTTGAATCCTTAAATTTCTGCCCCACCAAAAGATCTGAAACAACCCTTTATAAGAAGTCAAGAATCTGAGGCCTGGGAATCACAACTTGACTTGAATTATAATTGGTGGAAACCCTCCAATCGATCCCAGAACAACCCTATGCTACTAGGGCATTCTAAGACCACAGGCTATTTTAAGATGGACCTCCCTAATCCATACCTACAAGCCAATGCACACTGACCTGAACGAAAGAGATAATTTATCAATCTTCTAAGCATTGTTTCGGGTACAAAGTGAAACAGAGTTCTCAAAGTCATATGGCAGAAGTCCAGGTTCCCTCTCTCTACCTCTCAGGGCTAGCTCTATACTCAGAACCCATACTGTCACAAGGTGGTTGTTGCAGCAACAGCTCCTTCTTGCTCTCAGGCTTACACCTCACAGGTAAGAGCACCCCGCTCTATGCATGAAATCCTAGGAATAAGTCTCAATCTCATGAACAGGAAAACCTTACTGTAACTGGCCAGTGATGTGCCCCTAAAGAGCTGGAAGTGGAGTCAGCTCTACAGCTACATGAACTGAGAATAGGTAAAAGGTGGATCCTCAAAAACAAAAAGCCCACAGCTGTTACAGAAAGTAAGCTATATAAGAAGTAGGGTAAGTTGGTGGTAGGAGACATCAAAACATGTCAAATACAGTATCAACCCCAAAGTAAAGGTAACATCAAGCTACATTCTAGAACTCTGTTGTCCATTCAAAGGCATCTGTCACAAGTGCCTATGGAGCACCTGAAATGTGGCTAGACTCAATGACACAAGATGTACCATGGATTCTGAAGACTTAGTACAAAAATGTGTAAAATATTTCAATAATTTTAAATATTCACTACATGTTGAAATGATAGTACTTGGGGGTACTTTATTTTTATTTATTTTATTTTTAGAGAGAGTGTGTGTGGGGTGGGAGAGGGCAAGAGGGAGAGGATCTTTTTTTAAAAAAGACCGATTGATTTAAAAGAGAGAGAGTGCCTACAAGTGCATTGGGGGGGGGAGAAAGAGAGAGGGAGGCACTGACTCCTCGATGAGGGCAGAGCCTGACAGGGGGCTCGATCCCATGACCCTGAGATCATGACCTGAGCTGAAATCAAGAGTCGGGGCTTAACTGACTAAGCCACCAACTGCACCTTGGGGAATTTTAGATAAAATAAAGTATTATTTAAAATAATTGGCGGGGCACCAATCATCTCAGGGTCTGGAGATCCAGCCCCTGCCCCAGTCTGTACTGAGTGTGGAGCCTGCTTAAGATTCTCTCCCTCTCCCTCTGCCCCTCCCCTACCCCATGCATGCACACTCTCTCTCTCTCTCTCAAAAAAAAATCACATCTAGCACAATTTATAAAAATGTTTTAAAATTCTTACAGTAAGATTATTCCTAATAGGGAAAACTATTCAAGAAAGAATATGAAAGACCAATCTACTTTCAATTATCCATTCTAGAAATTATCTGTACTAACCTAGATCCTACATGTTCAAGGCTAATAAATCACTAATGCCTGGAAGCAAACACAAGGAATAGAAATGGTCAATATGAATGAGAAACTACAAGTTTCCAATTGTAAATCTTAATTTAAATTATTTTTTAGATTACATATTTTATGTAAGCTCTTTACACGATATCAATCGTCTTAGAATTTTACCTTTCTGAGACATTTTTCAATAAAATAGTCAACAGAAGTTTACTGTTTACAAGTACAAAGATGACTAAGAGCTGCTGACATCAAGAGCCTAATAAGGTAGCACTGCAGACATTAAGCAAATAGAATAATATTACAATGCTTTAACTGATAGGCCTAAAATGCAGCTGAAATTTCCTCATTAGGGAATCAAGAAGAAACATTTTAAGCTGGGCTTAAACTCAGGGCTAAGAGCAAGCAGGTTGATGGGTGCAAGAGGTATGCTCAGTTTGAGAAACGCTTGTGAAATGTCAATATGGAGATATCTAGTGAATAGCCTGTAACTATCTGGAGCTCAGGTGTAGAAATATTTTACAAGGTAATGGTATAGAGTCAATGAAGATAACAACTGTAGCCAATGACCACCAAGGACATAAACCCAAGGAACACCAACATTTAAGAACAAGACAAAGAAAGTGCCAACAATTAGGCTATGAAGCTACAGAGAAGAAGAAAAGCATATCTGACCAGAATTTTTCAGACAAGCCAAGACACTCAAGAAGCAAGTCAACATAATAAATGTTGCCCACATAAAAAAAAAAAAACCTGAAAAATTACCACTGGCTTGGCAAGAGATCATTAGTGACCTTATCTTAACAAAGTGGAAGGAAAATTCAGCTCCAATTTGTGAATGAAAAAGTAAGGAAGTATAGACAGCAATTGCTGATTACTCTTTCCAAAAGTCTGGCAACAAAGGAAAGGAACAGGACAGAGTAATGGAGTCATAAGTAGACTCAGAGAAAGATTTTTTGTTTTGGTCAAGATAGAAGAGATTTGAGTAGGTTTAGTGCTGCTGAAAGAAAGGAGCCAGAGAAGAGGTAAAAGGATGAAATATAAAAGAGATAACATGCAACTAAGATCCTAGGAACGTGAAGGAATCAACGTGGCTATGTAGAATCGAAGGAGGAGCTAAGGACTGTCTAAGGAGCCCTGAAGTCCCAGTAATACAAACCATAAATCTGGGGAGAAAAAAAACCCTTACAGTTGTGTGATTTTTCTCAAGCACTTTAGTATCAAAAAAGTGATCAAGGTTGAAGGTTAGGGCAGACAGGTATGACAGAAGGACAAAAATCAAGAGGCAGGAATTTCCTGACCAAAGTCAGTAATTATGACTTGAATGAAGTATCTTTACTTTATGAAAATGTATAATCAAAAAGTGTAAGTTGTACAACATCAGAAATAATTAAGGAAGAAAAGTTAATGGACATGATTTAACAGTTCTGACTGTAAAACTAAGGACTGCAAGAAGTACACTGTTCTTTACTTAAAACAAGTAAAAGAATTATACAGACTCAATATTCATAATGTATAAATTTTCAAGACATTTATACAAAATTCAAAAACACTTCTGCCTGAAATCTGCAAAGAAAGAAAAAAAAGCAAAAATATTTCTTCTTGTGGTCATCTTTGCCTTTAATCTGTAATTGTCAGAAAACATCTCTAGCTTTAACAGGAGGAAGTAATTAACCTAACATCAGCATCCCAAGCCATATAGTACTACTGGGGGTGGAGGGGGGACATTCCTCCACTCTCCTTTGATTCTGTATTCTGTTCCAAGTTGGAGCAGAGAAAAACAACTTCTTCATTTCCCTATTCCCTTAAATCCTTCCCAGCCTAACCCCAATCCTCAGTTCTTACGGTAGAATATCCAAAATGGCCAGAGTCTTACTCAACTAGAACGTAAGCACCATAAGATATGAGCCCTGTCTATCTAATTTACTGCCTATTCCTAGCACCTAGAACAATGTATGGTATATGACAGGTACTCAACAAATATTTAAGTAATCTCTTCTAAAAGTATCCAGACAATTTATCTCAGCATTTTTATCTACCTACAAGTCACTTCTGTAACTCACATTTCCCATAGGCCAAAGAGACAGAAAAACGTGTCTGGGGGTAGGGGATGGGGTGTGGGTATTGACAGACAATGATACTCTTTCTCATTGGTATTAGTGGTAGAAAACAAAAAGCAGATATATACACATTTTACATTACAAGAAGTTGTGGCTGAGAGTGGCAGTCAGTAGCAATCAAAAGAGAAATAGATCAGTTCTGAAATGGCAGAAGAGAGAGGGTTTGATGACTATGCCAGCCTGAAAGCAAATACCTCAAATCCAGAGATATTTCTATCAAGAAAGAGCCCAAAGCCTCCAACTCTGAAAACCTGAGAGCTCCTGGCTCATCACCTGAGGTTCTCCATTCCTCATTTCAGGCCTCCAAGGCCACTACCAGTGACAGTGAGCCAGGTTAGGAAACATGCTCACACTATGTGAAAGGTAATAGAAGCAGAAAGAGGAGAAATCCATTTACTGCCAGCACAACTGGGAATGGGAGGAAACAGGTGTGTATCTGGCCTCAGTATTTGTATTTCTAATGTCTTTCCCCATAAATACACTGCGATACATCACAGTTTTTCCCACATCCTACTAAAATCAAGCCAAGTGAAATGACTATCTGCTTGAAAAGGAGTATTTCTAGTCACTATTTTTCAAATATCAGGTATTGTGTGTATCAGAGAGTGATTCTGACTTTTCATGTATCTCATTTCCTTCTCTGTTCCTCACAGATTTTTTATGAGGATTAAATGAGTTAATATTTATAAATTGCTTAGGATAGTGCCTGGCCCACAGTAAGCATAATTATTATTATTATTATTACTAAATAAAACACTACTTCAACTTTCAGATTTGGTAAATTAATTTTCTAATTAACTTTCAAAAAATGTATTTGGCTCTACCTTTTTTTTTTTTTTTAGTAGGCTTCAGCCCAGCCTTGAGACCAAGGCGGGGCTTGAACTCATGACCCTGAGTTCAACACCTAAGCTGACTGAGCTACCCAGGTGCCCCTTCACTCTACTTTTTTAGTGGTGTTTTCATAATTAATTTTTTTTATCTACCTCGAAGAGAATTGTCTAAAGTTCACATAGTCAAAATTATCATTTCTGAAGACTAGGACATCAACTGCTCTTTGGGAATTTCAGATTAACTTAATTTATAACTTTATTATTTATAACGTCTCAATATGTTTAAAGTAATCTTATCTCTAAAGTTGCCTTGCTTTTTAAAAATGTTACCTACCACCTGTTTACCCACAGCCACACTGTCACCACCTTAAAAAGTATCTTTATTATGTTTAAGCAACTTTTATTTACCTTAATCATGAGTGCTCCATTAAACTGCCATCATTTAATGCAGCTTCTGCTGTTAAGAGTTGGATGGACAGTGAGAAGTCTGTGCAACCTCAATTACATTCTGGGACAAATATAATCAGCATTTTAGGGATAGCATGCCAGTCCAGGCTTTCTTATGCAACTGAATACGCTGGGGGAAAGGGAACAGCTTTAAAATAAAAGAGTAAAAGTGTGCAGATGTATCAATGAAGGGAGTCCAGGTTGGCAAAGTGGCTGCTGCAGAAATTACCTGAGGTGATAAAAGAATCTGAACTTGAGGAATTTAAAAGTTTATTGGTTATATTAAACCTAGAACAAAATGTAAAATTCCAATTCACTTTCAGAAAACTCATTTACATCCAGAAACAATAACAAAAAAGCTGAGAAATGCAAAACTCATTCAATTCCTGTTACCCCAAATATCTGTACTAATGGACAAATCTTACAATTACACATTTGTTAGAAAATCCTGTTATACAAAAATGACCCAAAATCCCCAAGTTAAAAGTCTGGTACCTGAAAACCCAAGAGTGAAATGAACATAAACCCTAATGAACAAGCTCAGTGATAGGAGCACCAGTCAGGAAATAATTACTACATTCACTAAAATAAAACACTGAAGTCATAACATTAAAAGACAATATCGATGCAACTTTCTATATCCTAAATTAAAAACAATCACTAATTCCACTAACTTTAGGACTCAGAATTTTGGCTGCCAATTCCCACCTGTCCTAGAGACACAGACTAATTGGAACAGAAGAAAGTTTGAGTAACTTTTTTACTTGCACGGCAGAGTAGGTATTTCTCAATCTTCTGTACTACTGCAGTGTCTTCAGATTTCATATAAAGCCAAGAATCAGCTTCTGTCCGACTCAGCTATCTCCCTCCCTCCTGACAAAGTCCTGAGTACTGCAAGTGATACTTTTCTTAGTTTCTTTTCTTTTAATTATATTCTAATTCCAGTACATTTTATGGTAAGTAGATTCTTTTTTTAAAAAAGATTTTTATTAATTTATTTGAGAGAGAGAGAGAGAGAGAGAGAGAAATGTGGGGGGGGAGGGGCTGAAGGAAAGGGAGAAGCAAACTTCCTGCTGAGCAGGGAGCCCAACACGCTCAAAGCGGGGCTTTATCCCAGGACCCCAGGATTATGACCTGAGCCGAAGGCAGACACTTAACCAACTGAACCACCCAGGCACCCCAAGTAGATTCTTTTTTTTTTTTTTTTTTTAAAGATTTTATTTATTTATTCGACAGAGATAGAGACAGCCAGCGAGAGAGGGAACACAGGCCGGGGAAGTGGGAGAGGAAGAAGCAGGCTCACAGCGGAGGAGCCTGATGTGGGGCTTGATCCCATAACGCCAGGATCACGCCCTGAGCCGAAGCCAGACGCCTAACCGCTGTGCCACCCAGGCGCCCCCCTAAGTAGATTCTTAATAACCTTCCTGCTGGTGGACTGGTTCACAGATGTGCAGGCAGAGCAGATTTGGGCCTACTGAGGTGCTGAGGAACGCCCCTAAGAGAGAAGCCTTCATGGACTTTAGAAAGCCATGGGAAGCCAGGCTCCCCCCTCACCAGATAAGAACAGCTGCCTCTTCCAGCTATCCTACAGTGAAAATGAAACAGACACTATAGATGGTGTAACATCCTTAAGCCACTGAATCAACTAACCCTAAAGCCTGCCCTATCTCTGGACCACTACTTATGCAAGCTAATACATTCCCATGTGATTTAAACCATTTCAACTGAATTTTCTGTCACTCTGCTGAAATCACCGATAGTGTGATAGTTAATTCAATGTGTTACCTTGACCAGGCGATAGTGACCAGTGTGAAGGTATTTTTAGATGTGATTAACACTCAAGTCAGTAGACTCTGAGGACAGATTACCTTCAATAATGTGGGTAGGCTTTATCCAATCAGCTGAAGGCCTCCAGAGAAAAGACAGGGGTCCTTCAAATAAGAAATTCTGCCTCCAGAATGCCTTTGAACTCAAGACTGCAACACACACTCCCGCCAGAATTTCCAGCTTACTAGCCACTCTTATAAATTTCAGACTTGCCAGCCTCAACAATTGTATGACCCAGTTTCTTAAATCTCTATATATGCATATATTCTATTGGTTTTATTTCTGAAGTAATAAACTCAATAGTTTCACTTGAGCTTATTGCATTTTAACAGAACAAAAATGTTTTACAGTTTCAATGTGTTAATTGACAATAATAAATTAGAAGGTACAATTTAAGTAGTTTTCATATAGGAATGCACCTGTGAGACTATGGCTACAACTAAGATACCCATCACTCTCAAAAGGTTTCCTTGTCCTCCTGGAGTACACTTTTAACACAAAAAATGGATTAAATTTTATATATTCCTTTGTAAACTTTTTCCAGTTCATAATATATAGAGTGAACAATTTTCCTTATCGTTGAACTTTTACACAATTTTAATGGCTACACAGTACTCCACAGTAATAATATACCATAGTTCTGTTCAATAATCCTATTGTTAGATATTTAAATTATTTCTAACATTTTAGTATTATAAGCAATACTATGAAGAACATTCTCATACCTGTATTTATGTAAACTCGTGATTACTTCCTTCTGTGTTTCTAATAATGGAAATGCTAAGTTAAATGTCTTAAAAATGACATTTTAAAATTATTATAATATCAACATTAAATATTATATAACATTTAATATGTGCCAGGCACCATACAATGCCCTACTCTATGGAAATTGTACCAATTTTCACTCTCAAGCATTACATGAATTTACCTATGATTTCTTACACTGACAATTTTTTTAAAAAAATCCTTGCCCTTCCCCAAATAAACCTCAACATAATGCCAGTGAAATCTCCCTTGTTAAGTTTTCACAATTCATAAACATCTAAATGCATAAAAATAAGCAAGATCTCTTTTTAAGTGGCATTGGGGAAGAGACCTTTATTTAACAAAAATTAAAATGTAACATAAGGCTGCAATAATTAAACCAATGTACGACAGCAGGACATGCAAAAGGATCTATAGAACAGGAGAGCCCAGAACATGTACAAATTTTATATAGAAGAGACATGAAAGAATAGCATAAGAAAGATTTAGATATCTAAATATTTTTAAAAACTAAAATAGAAATTTTTAAAAAATCAGAAAATAGAACTACCCTACAACCCAGCAATTGCACTACTAGGCTTTTACCCAAAGACAAAAATACTAATTCAAAGGGATACATACACCCTGATGTTTATAGCAGCATTATCTACAATAGCCAAATTATGGAAACAGCCCAAGTGTCCATCGACTGATGAATAAAGATGTCACACACACACACACACACACACACCCATACATACACACACGGAATAATACTCAACCACTAAAAGGAATGAAATCTTGCCATTTGCAACAACATAGATGGAGCTAAAGAGTATTATGCTAAGTGAAATAAGTCAGAGAAAGACAAACACCATACGATTTCATTCATATGTGGAATTTAAGAAACAAAACAAATAAGCAAACAGGAAAAAAGGGGGAGAGAGAGAGGCAAACCAAAACAAGACTCTTTACAGAGAATAAACTGATGGTTGCCAGAGGGAGGAGGTGGGGGGATAGGGGAAATAGGTGATGGGAATTAAGGAGCGCACTTGTGGTGAGCACTAGGTATTGTAGGGAAGTACTGAATCACTGTATTGTATACCTGAAACTAGTATTACACTGTATGTTAACTAACTGGAATTTAAATTAAAACTTTAAAATTTTTTTAAATTAAATTGTTTTAATACCTGAAAATTAATCAATTAAAAAACTAAAAAACATTCTTATAATTTTCCAGAGGGCTGAGCCTTCCTAAGCATGAGACAAATCACCTTCCCTCAAAAAAATCCCCCAAACTGACAGATATGACAACATACAAGTTTCAGAATAACAAAGAACACAGAAGAACAAAGTTAAGGGCAAACAATGGAAATGGGAAAAACTATCTATGTGTAAAACACATAAAACATTTATATTGTCATAAATCTTTCTAGCTAGTAAGAAAATGTCAAAGAAACAGGCAATTCACAGAAGAAATAGCAAAAACATGAAAAATCTTGGAACTTTTTGGTTTACTGCTCTAATGGTGATGATGCCCCTAAATGGTGCTCTACTACTTCCACCCCTAACCACCCCCACTGCAGAATTCAAGTGCAGAATTCTTTCTCTTTATTAATGGCCACAGTATTCTCAATGTCCAATCACCTGCTTCTTCACTTACCCCTCTACTCTCCATTTCAAAGTGATACCACGGCCTCTGAAATTGGCATCTGTTTTACATGCCCTGTTGCTGTTTCATTCTTATGACCTCCTTTTCTAGGCCTGGGTTTGATCCGACCGAGGAGCTCACTTTTTAACTTCTGGTAGGTTAATTAGTCAATTAAAGCTAGTCATATGTGACAAGTTTTTCACTCTTCTTGACAACTTTTACTATTAATAATTAGAGACTACTTTTAAGCTTTCAGAAAAAAGCTTCTTTTTCTTAATTTCTGGATCTGCTCTCCACATAATAAAATTTCACTAGAGGACTAAAACTAAAATATTTAGCTCTCCCAAACCTCCATCTTCTCTGCTCAATTATAAACAATTATTGTATTATTGATCTATTTCTGCCCTCATAAACAATAGACTATCAAACTATAATAAACGGAAACTTGACTGTGTGCTTACTGTTTGCAATATTCTTAAGTGCTTCACATGCATTATTTCATATAATGCAACATACCTATGAATTAGGCATTATTACTCCATCTTCCATATGAGGAAACCAAAAAGTACATAATGATGGAAAAGCATGGATTCAAAGTATATTCTTAACCATTACACATATTTCTCATTACTATTACCTTATAACATCTGCCCTAAAAGAACATACTTCTTTTTTTTTTTTTTTAAAGATTTTATTTATTTATGTGACAGAGAGACAGCCAGCAAGAGAGGGAACACAGCAGGCAAGTGAGAGAGGAAGAAGCAGGCTCCCAGCAGAGGAGCCCGATGTGGGACTCGATCCCGGAACGCCGGGATCACGCCCTGAGCCAAAGGCAGACGCTTTAACGACTGCGCTACCCAGGTGCCCCAAAAGAACATACTTCTTGCTCAGGAAATATTGCCAAGAGAAAGGCACTCCCCACTTTCCATGCCCATCTACTCCTTCCCAACGTTCCCACAGATACCTTGTCCCTGAAACTCCACAATCCTTTTGCCATAATCAGCTCCTGATGGGCAACTACACATTCTGATTTCTCTATGTTCTTTAAACTCTAAATTTCAGGGGGGCTTGACTGGCTCAGTCAGTAGAGCTCACACCTCTTAATCTTGGGGTCGTGAGTTCAAGCCCCACATTGGACGTAGAGCTTCCTTAATAAAAAAATAAATAAATAAATGAAAGTAAACTATAAATTTCAACACAAGATGCTAACTCTATACTTCCCTGTGATCCAGAGAAGAGAGTCATTCCTAATTAAGATTTTACATTTTTTCCTTTAAAAACATTACATGCTATATTTCATTAAATACTTTCCTGTATCTTTTAACTGATTATGCAAAATCCACAATCATGAAAGGTTCATTTGCTTATTCTGGAACAGACTACAATCTGTTTTATAAACATTTTCCTCCTCAATTCAACTCAAACATTTACTGAGCACTAACATAACAAACACAGAGCAAGGAAACCAGATGCCTGGATAGTTTTTATATAAATCATTCCAAAGACGAGCATTCTCACTATGTTACAAATACAATCAAAATCAATTAAGAAAAACAGTAACACTAGAAATGCACTAACTTAAAAAAATGGGCAAAGGACATAAAAATAGGCAATATATGCATAAAGAAATATAAATGGCCTGTAAGCACAGGAAACTGTCCAATCTCTATAGCAATAAAGAAAATAATTATTGGAAACACATTGAACACACAGGATACCATTTTTTACCTATCCAAACTGTCAAAGATCTAACAAAATCATTGCTCTGTGTTATTTTTTCTCAAGAAAGTAAAAAATATTTTGGTACCTAGGCATTGTATTTAGGGTCAAGCGCCATATTTTATCCTAACCTACCTTTCCAGCCTCATCTTCTTTTTTTATTTATTTATTTGACAGAGAGACAGCCAGCCAGATAGGGAACACAAGCAGGGGGAGTGGGAGAGGAAGAAGCAGGCTTCCAGCGGAGGAGCCTGATGTGGGGCTTGATTCCATAATGCAGGGATCACGCCCTGAGTCGAAGGCAGACGCTTAACAACTGTGCTACCCAGGCGCCCCACCAGCCTCATCTTCTATACTGACCCACCCACCCTATCCACTACACTTATCCCTCTCAATTTACACAGTATTTTCATCAAAATGAAGAATCTGGGGGAGCTCTTCGGGCTTTTGTCTTAAATAACAGCTTTACTGAGATCACACACCATACATTCACCCATTTGAAGTATACAATTCAATTGGGTTTTAATGTATTCACAGAGTTGTGCGACCGTCTCCACAATGAATCACCTCAAAAAGAACCGCACACCCATTAGCAGTCACTCCCCGTTTTCAGCCCCTCCCCCAAGTCTCTGGCAACCACCACTCTATTTTTTCCTACAGATTTGCCTATTCTGGACATTTTATATAAATGGAATAATACAATACATAGCCTTTTTTAACTAGCTTCTTTCACTTTGCACATTGTTTTTAAGGTTCACGCATGTTATAATATATATCAGTTCTTCATTTCTTTTTTCCTTAAATTCTGAATTGTGGTAAATATATATAAATCAACCACAGTAACTATTTTTAAATGTACAGTTCAGTGGCATTAAGTTCATTCACACTGCTGCGCAACCAGTCACCACCATCCATTTCCAGAATTTTCATCTTGCAAAACTGAAATTCTGTACCTACTAAAGAGTAACTGCCCATCCTGCACCCCCACGTCTACTCCGTGGTAACTACCATTCTACTTTCTTTCTCTATGAATTTGACTACCTCAGGTACTTCCCATAAGTAAAATCATCCAGGATTTCTCCTTTTGTGACTGGCTTATTTTACTTAGCATAATGTCCTCAAGGTCCATCCATGTTGTAGCTGTGTCAGAATTTCCTTTCCTCTTAAGACTTAAGCTGAATAATATTTCATTGTATGTATATGCCACATTTTGCCTATCCATTCATCCATCCAAGGGCCTCTGGGTTGCTTCCACCTTTTGGCTACTGCGAATAATGCTATGACCATAAGGTACAATTATCTCTTCAAGATGCTGCTTTCAGTTGAGTATATAAGCAGAAGTGGAAATGCTGGATCATATGGGAATTCTACTTTTAACCTTTTGAGGAATTATTGTATCACTTTCCACAGCAGTTTCGTCATTATACATTCCCACTGGCAAAGAACAAGGACTCCAATTTCTCCACATCTTCGGCATCACTTGTTTTCTGTTGTTTTTGTTCTTTTGATAATAGCCATTTTAATGGGTATGAAGTGGTAACTCATTGTTGTTCTCATTTGCATTTCCCTAATGGTGATGTTGAATGTCTTTTCATATGCTTAAAATCCATTCAAGTCCTTTGCCCTTTTATTTTTGTTGAGTTGTAGAAGTTCTTACACTGAATATGAAACCTTATCGGATATATGGTTAGCAAATATTTTATCTCATGAGTGGCTTTTTTACTCTCTTATGTCCTTTGATGCACAAAACATTTTATTTTATTTTTTTTTAAGATTTTATTTATTTATTTGATAGAGAAAGAGACAGCCAGCGAGAGAGGGAACACAAGCAGGGGGAGTGGGAGAGGAAGAAGCAGCAGACTCCCAGTGGAGAAGCCTGATGCAGGGTTCGATCCCCAGAACATCGCGATCACGCCCTGAGCTGAAGGCAGATGCTTAACGACTGAGCCACCCAGGAGCCCCCACAAAACATTTAAATTTTGGGGCGCCTGGCTGGCTTAGTTGGTACAGCACGTGACTCTTTCTCAGGGTCATGAGTTTGAGCCTCATGTTATGTTTGGTGTAGAGTTTACTTTTTAAAAAAAGGTTTTTTAAATTTTGATGTAATCCAATTTCCTTTTTTTTTTGTTTTTTTTTTTTAGTTTGGGTTTGTTGCCTGTGATTTTGACATCGTGCCCAAGAAATGGCTGCCAAACCCAATGTAGTGAGTTCCCCCCTATGTTTTCTTGTAAGAGTATTCTAGTTTTAGCTCATATATTTAGGTCTTTGATCCATTTTGAGGTTTGTTGCTTTTTTTTTTTTTTAATATGGTGTTAGGTAAGACTCCAAATTCATTGTTTCACATATGGATATCCAGTTTTCCCAACACCATTTGTTGAGAAAACTACCTTTCCCCATTTTAGCACCCTTGTCAAAAATCATTTGACCATATATTCCAGTGTTTATTTCTGAGCTCTCAATTCTGTTTCACTGGTGTATACATCTGTCTTTATGCCAGTACTACAGTCTGATTACTGTAGCTCTGTAATAAGTTTTGAAATCAGGAAGTGTGAAACCTCCAACTTTGTTCTTTTCCAAGACTGCTTTGGTTATTTGGGGGTCCTCTGAAATTCCATATGAATTTCAGGGTGAATTTTTCCATTTCTGCAACAACCACTGCTGAGATTTTCATTAGAACTACATTAAATCTTTAGATTACTACGGGTAGTATTGACATCTTAATAATATTAAGTCTTCTAATACAGGAACACAGATGTCTTCAATTTATGGTGTCTTTAACTTCTTTAAGCAATGTTTTGTAATTTGCAATGTACAAGTCTTTCATCTCCTTAGTTAATTTAGTCCTAAATATTTTATTCTTTTGATGCTGTTGTAAGTGAAACTGTCTTCTTCGTGTCCTTTTCAGATTTTTTTGCTGTTAGAATACAGAAACTCATGTTTTTTGCACACTGATTTTGTACCCTCCTACTTGCTGAATTCATTTATTAATTCTAACATTTGGCTTGGTAGAGTCTTTAGGGCTTTCTACATATAAGATCATACTGTCTATGAACAAAGATAATTTTATTTCTTCCTTTACAAGTTTAATGCCTTTATTTCTTTTTCTTGCTTAATTGCTCTCACTATGCTGAACAGTGAGACAAAAGTTAAGTATCCTTGTTTTCTCACTGGTTTAGAAGAAGAGCTTTCCGTCTTTCACCAGTTGAGTATGATATTAACTGTGAGAATTTTCATATATGGGCCTTTAATATGTTGACATAGTTTCCTTCTATTTCTAGTCTGTTGAGTGTCATTAGGATGAAAGAGTGCTAAACTCTGTCAAATGCTTTTCTGTATCTACTGAGATGACTGTGTGAATTTTTTCCTTCATTCTATTAATGTAATGTATTACACTGACTGATTTTCATATGCTGAACCATCTTTGCATTCCAGGAATAAATTTCACTTGGTCATAGTGTATAATCCTCTTAATATGCTGCTGAATCAAGTTTGCTAGTGTTTTCTGAGGATTTCTGCATAAATATTCATCAGAAATATTGGTCTATAGTTTTCTTTTTTAAAAGATTTTATTTATTTATTTGACAGAGAGCCAGCGAGAGAGGGAACACAAGCAGGGGGAGTGGGAGAGGAAGAAGCAGGCTCCCAGTGGAGGAGCCTGATGTGGGGCTCGATCCTGGAACACCGGGATCACACCCTGAGCCGAAGGCAGACGCTTAATGACTGCGCTACCCAGGCACCCCTATAGTTTTCTTTTCTTGTCGTGTCTTGGCCTGGGTTTGGTATCAGGGTAATGCAGGCCTTATAGAATGAGTGTGAAAGTGTTTCTTCATGCTCAAATTTTTGGAAGAGTCAGGAGAGGATTGGTGTTAATTCTTCTTTAAATGACAGGTAGAATTCACCTGTGAAAGCATCTGGTCCTGGACTTATTAGTTGTGACTGCTGGAAGTTTTTGTTACAGATTCATTCCCTTACAGTTATAGGTCTGTTCAGATTTTCTATTTCTTCATAATTCTTAGTAGGTTGTACATTTCCATGAATTTGTCCATTTCATCCAGGTTATCAAATTTGTTGGTTTAAATTCTTCATTCCCTTTTATGGCATAATAATATAGCACTGTATGTGCAATACCAGATTTTATTTATTCATCGACTGAATGACATTTGAGTTTGCATTTTTTTGGCTATCATGAATTATCCTGCTATGAACATTAGTATACAAGTTTCTGTGTGGACATATGTTTTTATTTCTCTTGGATATACCCCGAAAAGTAGAAGTTCTAGGTCTCATGATAACTCTGTGTTTACTATTTTGAAAAAAATGACAGACTGTCTTCCAAGATGGTTGTACCATTTTACAACCCCATCAGTAATGTGTGAGTCTCCCACCAGTAATGTTTGAATCTTCCAATCTCCACATCTTTCCCAACACTTAATATCTACCCTTTTTCTTATGGCCATCCTATAGCACATATGAAATGGAATCTCACTGTAATTTTGATTTGCATTTCCTTGATAGCTATGATATTGAACATCTTTTTAGGTGCTTATTGGTCATTTGCATATCTTCTTTGGAAAAATTGATTCAGAGCCTTTGTACACTTTTTAAACAGGTTGTCTTTTTATTATTTGGTTCTAAGAATTCCTTATATACTCTAGATATAAGTTCCTTACTAGATAGATCTTTACAAATATTTTCTCCCATTCTGTGAATGGTCTTTTCACTTCTTCAGTAATACTCACTAGAGCACAAAAGTTTCTAATTTTGATGAAGTTCAATTTATCTACTTAATCCTTTATTGCTTCTGCTTTTGATGTCTTAAGAAAGCTTTAGCTAGGGGCGCCTGGGTGGCACAGCAGTTAAGCATCTGCCTTCAGCTCAGGGCGTGATCCCAGCGTTATGGGATTGAGCCCCACATCAGGCTCCTCTTCTGTGAGCCTGCTTCTTCCTCTCCCACTCCCCCTGCTTGTTTCCCTCTCTCGCTGGCTGTCTCTATCTCTGTCGAATAAATAAAATCAAATCTTTAAAAAAAAAAAAAAGCTTTAGCTAATCCAAGGTCATGAAGATTTACTCCTATATTTTCTTCTCAGAATTTTAAGGTTGTAGCTCTTATATTTAAGTCACTGATCTACTTTGAGTTAATTATTATGTATGATGTAAGGAAGAGGCCCAATTTCATTCTTCTGCATATGGAGATCCACTTGAGCCAGCACTGATTACTGAAAACGCTATTCTTTACCACTGAATTGTCTTGGTATCTTCATTGAAAATCAACTGACCACCAAAAATGTTAGTGTTTTATTTCTAGTCTTCCAATTCTACTCTACTGATCTTATGTTTACCCTAAAGCCAGGACTATACAGTCTGATCACTCTAATTTCATAGTAAGATTTGAAATCAGGAAGTCTGAGTTCTTCTGTTTAATGGTATTTTTTGACTGTCTTACCTCTCTTGAATTTCCATATATATTTTAAAATCAGCTTGTCAGTTTCCAAAAAGAAGCCAGCCGGGATTTTGATAGAAACTGAAATGAATATACAGATCAATTTGCCATCTTAGTAATATTAAGTTTGTTGGATCCATGAACAGGGAATGTCTTTCCACTTATTTAGGTATTCTTTAATTTTTTTCAATGATGTTTTATGGTTTTCAAGGTACGAGACCTTACATTTCTCTGTTGATTTATGCCTAGATATTTTATTCCTGTTAAGACTATTACAAATTAAACTGTTTTCTTAATTTCACTTTGGACTCTTCATTGTTAGTGTAAAAAGCTACAACAGATTTTTGGGTACTGATCTTGTATTCTTCCACTCTGATGAACTCATTTATTAAATCTAAGAGTTTCTTAGTGGAGTCTATAGAATTCTCTATAAAGTGTGTATATATACACACATGTGCACCACACACATTAGAGACAGTTACTTCTTCCTTTCCAATCTGATTATCTTTTATTTAATTTTCTTCCCTAATTGTCCTGGTAATGTTGAACAGAAATGGTAAGAGTAGACATCCTCGTTTTTCATAGATGTCCTTTATCAAGTTGAGCCAGTTCCCTTCTATTTCTAGTTTTTTCTATTCCTGCCTTATAAACTGACACAACCTTTCTGGAAAACAACTTGGTGACATGTGTCAAGAGATTTCAAAGTTCAAATCCTTTGACCTAGTAATCCTACTTATATTAATTTATTTAAGGGAATAATCCAATGTGATTAAGAGTTTTATGTACAAAGATATGAGAATGGAAGGAAATCTGGCTCCACTGTCTAAGAGAACGGTCTATAACATGCGATATAAGCGCAAGGGAGCACCATATGAGAATCACAGATTATAGAAGAGTGACACTGAGACTTTTCCCCTCAACCACATAGTGACACTTTCCCATAAGCATTTACTATAGAATTTTTTCCCCTCATTTCTAGGAAAATTCCAAATTAAAATTCCCTCTTCAAACAAATACTAATATTGAAAGCATTATAGCTGAACTTAATTTGAACATAGCAATTATAATACTGGCTTTTGGTTGTCCAGGATATCGTGTTAATTTTAAGTACCAAAACAGTATTTTGTTGGAATGATACCAGAATTGGGGTTTTTAAAAATCTGAATACTAAATATTTACATCTTGAGATGGAGATCGATGACAACAGATTTATCTTATACTGCATATAGTTGCAAAACAAAAAGTCTTCTCTACCCAGAAAATTATAAACTGCTTTAAATTTTTTTAAAAAGATTTATTTATTTATTTGAGAGAGCAAGCATGTGAGTATGAGTGGGAGAAGGAGCACAGGGAGAGAAAAAAATCTCAAGCAGACTCCCCACTGAATGTGGAGCCTGACATGGGGCTTGATCTCACAATCCCAAGACCATGACGGTCTTGAGTGGAAATCAAGAGTTGGACGCTCAACCAAGCCACTCAGGGGCCCCAAATTGCTTTAAATTTTTTAATTGAATATAATTACATTCATTCAGAAAGTATCTTTCTATAAATTCATAATCCTCAGCGGGGGCAAGAAAATAATAAAAGCAAAACTTCTACTGCAAAATAGTTCACACTCTAGTTCAAATATTTGATGAACAGTGAAATATGAACACTAGAGTACTAAAATTAATACCATAATTGCATCCCACTCTCTTTCCATCCTGGAAGATCAACTAAAAATCTAGAGGTCCAGGAAATGTTTCCTTTGAAACAAAAGCTCTCCCTTGCTAACAATAAAAATACTGAAAAACAGACAAAAAGGTTCAAAGAACCCCTCAGCTATTAAAAAGATGGGACTGTCTAATGATAAAGAATACTAGGAAAAAACTAAGAATTAGTTTAGCCTTCCTCCATTCCCCCAGATTACTTCAGAAAAAGCTCATCAGCCTCTCTAAGATTTTGCACAAAAATCCACCTTTGATTTACTGATACTACTTAACCCTGTTTTCTTAAAGATGATTTCTTTTTTAAAACAAAATAGTATTTTATTTTCAATTTTTCAATATTTTGTAATTAATTTTTTTCATTTTTACGTAGAGCCAAGCTTTCAAAAATTCTTTATGGCGTTATTCTTATATAGCCAAAAACTTGTGTTATAATAATGCAAATGTTTATATTTTTATACTAGCAATGTTACTTCATATGTGTGTTTATAATTTTCATATTTAAATTGTTTTAGGTATTTGATTTTATTTTTCCTAGTTTTATGAATTTTAATATGAACTATTAAATCAAAGTTCCCATACTGTCTTTCTGCTCCAGGATAGCAATCACAATTAGTATAATGGCACAGAGCTAGATTAGAACCCAAGGACTTCAAATCTAGTTCCCTTTTCACCAAATCAGGCTGCCTCATCATGGTTCCCATCAAAATTAACAGATTCATATAAAAAGGATTATGTGTTACCTCACACCTATTAGAATGACTATTATCAAAAAGACAAGAAATAGTAAGTGTTGGTGAGGATGTAGAGAACAGGGTATCCTCGTGCACTGTTGGTAGGAATGTAAATTGGTGCAGCCATTACGGAAAACAGTATAGAGGTTCCTCAAAAAATTAAAAATAGAACTACCATATGATCCAATAATTCCACTTCTGGTTATTTATCCAAAAGAAATAAAATTCTAGGGGCGCCTGGGTGGCTAGGTCGTTAAGCGTCTGCCTTCGGCCCAGGGCGTGATCCCAGAGTCCTGGGATCGAGTCCCACATCAGGCTTCTCCACTGGGAGCCTGCTTCTTCCTCTCCCACTCCCCCTGCTGTGTTTCCTCTCTCACTGGCTGCCTCTCTCTCTGTCAAATAAATAAATAAAATCTTTAAAAAAAAAAAAAAAGAAAAAGAAATAAAATTCTAACTCAAAAAGATATATGCGCCCACACATTCACTGCAGCATTACTCACAATAGCCAAGACATGGAAGCAACCTAAATGTCTGTCAAGAAAGATGAATGAGTAAAGAAAATGTATTTTAAATTTACAGTGGAATATCATTCAGCCATAAAAAAGAAGGAACTCTTGTCATTTGCAACAGCATGAATGGACCTTGAGGGCATTGTACTAAGAAGTCAGATAGAGAAAGAAAAATATCATATGATCTCACTTATATGTAAAATCTAAAACAAAAACAAGAACAAAAAAACCCTCTAAACTCATAGGTACAGAAAACAGATTGGTGGTTACCAGAGGCAGGGAATAGGAGGTGGGCAAAATGGATGAAGGGGGTCAAAAGGTATAAATTTCCAATTATAAAATAAATAAGCCATGAGGATGTAATACACAGTATGGTAACTATGGTTAAAGATACTGTATTGATATTTGACAGTTACTAAGAGAGATCTTAAAAGTTCTCATCACAAGAAAAAAAACTTCGAGGTGTGCTGATGAACATTAACTGGATTTATTGCAGTGCTCATTTCACAATATATGTAATATCAAATCCTTATGTTGTTAAAACTAATATTATGTCAATTATATTTCAATAAAATAAATTATTTTGAAAGAGGATTTTATGTTTTAAATTACATACTCCCTGACATACTGTACTATATTTAACTAATACCTATCATCTAAATGTAACTTCTCACATAGTAAAACACTTTATTTATCATGATTCCAATAATTACAAACAGGATTATGGTGGGGAAAAAGAAGATGAGGAAGCAAATATATGAAATCTACAATTTGTAAAATACAGTGCTAGGCATTGTGTGGGAGACAAAACAAAACAAAAAATAAAGGACTCAAAGGAATTTATAATATAGTAAGAAAAATAAACAGTGGCCATAAATATAATACAAGGAAAAGAATACTTTTATGTTCAAAGATAACAGTCTTTTAAAAAGTTACTTAACGTAAGGACAGGATGTAATTAGTGGAGCTAATTTACTCATCCAGCAATTAGTTACTCATAGGACCTTCCATGGCCTAATCACTGAGCTACGTAGAGGCTATAAGAATGAATAAAACAGGTATGATTCCCATCCTCATGTGGAGAAACAAATAAATAACGAATCAGTACAATTATTCTGAAAAAAGTTATGAATTACAAAATAAGGCTTTTAAATTGCATGTGTCTACACAGAGCAGAAAGTGGTCCTGTTAGGCCTCACTGATAAAGTAACATTCAGTCTGAGACCCAGAGGATGAGAGCAGCCTTTCAAACGGTGTGCACACACACACGTGTGTGTCTGTGCGCGTGCATGTCTGTTGGGGGTAGACAGGTTTAAGCCCGGGGAAGCAGCATATATAAAGACTTTTAAGACAGAGAAGTGCATTGGCATATCTGACAACTCAAAACACCTATATGACTGAAGCTTGGTGGACAATCAGAAAAAGGCAGAGATGGGGTTAAAGAAAAGGCAGGGACACGATCCCAAAGATCAAAGAAGCAGGAGGTTCAGGGTATGCTGAAGAACAAATATATTAATTTGACTACAGTACTAGGTTAATGAAAAACATTACACACAATCCTCGTGTATAAGATCATAATTTAATCCTTACTACAAAGTAAGAGAAATAATGTTTCCCTTTAATAGATGAAGAGGTCACAGGCTCAAAAGTAACGGTTAAAGGCCTTCCTAATAAGGTTGCACTGTTCATAAGCAAAGTCACAAATTCCAGACATTGCAACACAAGTCAAACCTTTCTACTATGCAATAAGGAACAACGAAAAATAAGGTGAAAAGTACAAACTAGATTAAAAATCAAGCTAAGCAATATGGGCACTATAATGGACAAAAACTAATGGAAAGGACCCCAATTAAAAAGATGATTCTAGTTATCTTCATAGTACATACAGAATACTGTCAAAAAAAGTTTCTATCCACAAATTACCATGTATTATGTCAATCATTTTTATACTGTTCCCCAGAAAAGTAAGTGTGTGTGTGTGTGTGTGTGTGTGTGTGTGTGTGTAGTTGGGGATGGCAGGGGGCTAAGTACCACGTTCAATAGAACATATCTGTTTTACTCTCTTATCTTAGATTTAATTTGAAAAAGAATTTTGCTCTTTGAAAACCACAGATTATAATGGAGTCAACTTTGGTTCCAAAAATCTTACTTTGAAGATCCAAAAGCTACTAGAAGTAGAGCCTTTCACCCACCATATGCCTTTTGATAACTACTTTAATAAGCATGCTAATTTCTTTTTAGCTTTTCTGCTAAATGTCAAGCATATGCCACTATAGTTCATTAAAGGCAATTTCAGGTAAGATTTTTGCCTCCACACCTTCCAAAATAATATAAATGTCTACCATAAAGTTTCCTTGTATGTTAAGGCATCATATTAAAAACGTAAGGTAAATATATTCTATACTACTATAAACTATTTCTCAATAACTAAAAAATGCAGACTAAAAATTATGCATTGATGCTCAAAAACAAACACTACTACTGACAAATATGCTTTTTTGTTCACTAAGGTGACTCAAAAATCACGTAAATAAATAATTCTTCAACTCAACTACACTTAAAATTAGAGTATGACATTAATGTAATAGTTTTATGTACCCAGTAATTACTCAACTGGTCAATACCTATGACAAAATCTGCAAGTTAGCAACATCATGCTTATGCAGAACTGGTTATGTAAATATGCATGCATACCTTTATCCTTCTTAAAATCCAAAGCGTCTTCTTTATCAGTCACTATTTCCTTCATATTGATAATACTCTGGTGGGTAAGCTGCCGGAGAATTTTAATTTCTCGAATTGCTGTAATTGGAAAGCCTTCCTTTTCATTATCTAGACGTACTTTCTTTAAGGCTACCATTTCTCCTATAAAAATTAAATAAAATCAAGTTACCAAATGACGTTTTTCTTAATTTTAATTTTATTTTAATTCATAATGTCTGTTCCTACCTCTTGAAATTACAATGTTTATAGTTCAAGAAATTAAGTCTCTGGTTAAATAAAAATTATAAGATATTTATCCAAACTGTGTAATACAACTGTTAAAAAGGATGGGGTAGGTACATGGGTATTGTTATTTCATGCTCTCCAAGATATATTAAGTAAAAAAAAGCAAGATGATGATGAACAGTAGATGCATTACACTACCAATTTTAAAAAGTGAAGGAGGGTAGGATAAATTTACCCAATATGCTTATACATGCATAAAATCTCTGAACAGATGAGAAGATTCTGTACATTGTGCAGGTGAGAAAATAAGCTCAGACATATTAACTTGTCCAAAGCTGCCCAGTTACCTAGCAGTGAAACTGGGATTCAAAATCTGGTTTAGCTATCTCAAAAGTATATGCTCTTCCCACTACACTAAATGGCTTCACAATTCAGACATGAATGAGTCTGATCAGATAAGATCTAACTATTAAATACAACACAGAAACACAAATCCTATTACAAGAAAAAAATTCACTATTATAAAGTTCTGTTCATTCCACTTCTTTGGAGAAAAAAGGAACTCTGTACTGACAAATTTTCCAGAAGAACAATGTTTATCCTTTTAATTATCAAAACTTACTTGTTTCTTTTTGATGGAAGTCTAAAATACAGTATAATTCCTTGTTTAATAAACAGCTTTTAAAAGTTATAATTTAATCTTTTTGATAATGTAGAATCGTCATTATAAATATTATTACTGTATGCTATAATGCCCTCCAGAGTTTTCTTATATTAAACGGCTTCAAATAGCTCTGCTACTTTAATCTACTGGTTTATTTTAACAAGGAATTATAAGTAAAGATTAAGCACTGGCTCTACCCATTATTTGGTAAAATACATAGCTTCTGACACAGTTACTTTTTACTCTGCTGTAAAAACTTTTGAAACTTTCTCGCAGGTTCCTGATTATGTTCTAGAAGATTAAGTTGCTAAATCTAGCTTCCAATAAAAGGGTAACTTCGACAGAAAAAAGAATATCTCGGGTAAAAGAAAAAGTGTTACATAATGCTTAATATAACAAAATTTACTATTAAGACGGTCAAGATACTTTTGTTCCCTGATTACTAACAACATAAGAATTTATTCACAATTAAAGAAACCTAAATCCCACCATACCACAAATACCAAAAAAAACTTTAAAAATGTTTACATACCCACTTACATGTACTCATATCTTACATTAAGTGTACATATAAAACAAAAAACAAGATGAAACAAAAGCATGATAAATTCAAATTTAACTTAAAAAACAAAACACCTCAAATTACACATCTGAAGAGAAAAACAAATTAAGTACATTCAATAGATCTATAGATCCACAGCAGTTGACATACTTACCAGTGTCTTTATCACGGGCCTTATAAACTTGTCCATAGGTACCTTCTCCAATAATTCCGATGATATCAAATTTATCCACACAGCGTTTTCCCCAGTCAATATCTTTTTCTTTGATTTCACCATAGCGAGGCCCACATATTCTATCAAATATAGTTCTGAAGTTTTTATATACAATCAAGCAAGTTGAATAAACTGTTTAATATTTAATATCCACCCTCTCCCAATTTTATATCCTTTATTTCCCACCCTTGCACATTTGTGATCACTAAGACAAGTAACACTGTAATTTGGTATTATAAATTATCATGAAAGTCAAGGCATCATTTCTCCACACCAATTCTTCTACAGACTAACAAGCTGAGAAAAAGAAGTAAAGCTTGTATGAAGAACTTTCAAAAATAAAATGTAATTTTCAATGAATTGATAAAACCAACACTAATACAAAGAGTCAAAATTCTCTAACCAAACTCCAGGAAGTTTTCCTTTCCATCTATTGTATATACTTGTCACTCACTTTTTGAAAAACAAGTTTGATAATGAACATTACTGAAAGTCTCACTATAAAGCTTATTGACAAATTTAGACTTATGGCTAGATGAAATTACCTTAAAAATGAAAACGCAAGAAAGATTTTTAGTCCAAGAGAGTACAAGATTATTAATATAATCAACTCTCAGGAATCTACACTGTGTATGTGTGTCTGTGTGTGTCATATATACATATATATGTATGTATATGACAAATATTTGACATTCCTCAAAAAAATAGGTAATTCTGTAGTCTCTCAATATTCTGGTATGTAACAGAAATTCAACTAAAGGAATAAAGCTACAATACTCAGAAAGATGATTTTAAAAGTTTTCTAGTTTTCTACTCTATACTAGAAAAATCACCTCATACTCACACTAGGCACCGGAACAGCAATTCTAAAATCAGATCTAACTCAAAGTCTTACTCACACTTTCCCTTGGTTAAGTAGAAGGAAAAAAAACAATCAATGTTCTCCCCCTTTAACTGACAAACATGTTTCAAGGGAAAGAGTTATCTCTAGGCACTTACTTGAAGCTAATTTAGGATACAGATTTTAAACTTTCTTCCACTCCACCTCTTGCAGAATGAAAAATACATTTAGTTATGGGAGCAAATGGAGCTAAAAAGCAAAGAAAAACATAGCAGCTTGCCCATTACTAATTTTGTTTGGGCTCACTGAATGCTGACTTCCACCTTCTCCAATTTCAGTGTTTGCGTTATTTAAACATCTTAATTATAGAAATTATCTTTAACATATAATAACCCAAGAAATTAATACATTACAAACTGAGAGAAAATTAAATTCGGTTTATTAGTCATTTTTGAATAGGTATGCAGGGAATTATTAAATTTTTTCAAAACTCTAGAATTTATTCGTATACTTAAGTTTAAAGAATAAATATACTTTTTATTATTTTAAATCTTAATTTTTTGTTTTAGGATTTTATGATGACCCAGAATCATTTCTGGTCAATATAAGAGCAGGTAGAAAGCAAGCACATACTTAGGCCTCCTTTTACTATGTAACTGTGTTGCTGTTTTCTTTTCCTCTGGACTCTTTGAGAGATCATCTCCTCCCGGTAGCTCAGGGGGCAGTGGTAAATCAGCAAGTAAACATCGTAGTTTCTTCTCTACTTCTTTTTTAACCGCTTTTACTGAAATATTTCCTCGTAAGCTAAAACAGAAGAGAGTCACACAAATAAAACCCAAACATTTATTTGAGAAATAAAAATGCAGCCACATCTTAAACTTGAGTGGCAAAGGCAAAATACCGAACTAAGTTTCTTTACTTTCCGGCTAAAATAAGGTACTATATTCAATTGCAAAATACAAAATTTGGGGGTAAAAATGACACAGAATTAGATAAAAATTAAGGAAATCTGAACAAGGTGTGAAGTTTAGTTACAATAATGTATTGATGTGTGTTCACTGATTGTAACAAATGTACCATACTAATATAAGATATTAAGAAACTACAGGGTATATGGGGACTTTCTGTAGTATCATTATGTTTCTGCAAATCTAGAACTGTTCTAAAGAGTATACTTTTAAAGATGATACAGAATTACTGTAAAACTGTAAATTAATACTAAAAAAGTCAACTTGTTATGCTTCACAGGAAAATTCCTTAGTTTTGTGATAGCATTTTGTTTTACTCTACTGGAGAGACATAAAGAGGTTTTTCAAGAAATAACGCTACACGTTATTATTTATCTTGCCCATTTAAATAACCACAAACAAATAATTTAGCTTTGCCCCTTTTCAGGGTTAATTTTCTTAAAGTGGACAACGATTCTTTTAAATTTTTTTTAAGGTTTTAACTTACCGATACTACAGGTAAAAATTTTTCAGTTAGTTTTGTACTTTTTTGAATGCAAAAAGTGTATCTTAAATAGGTAATGAGCCTCCCAGTTACTAAAAAAACCTGTTTAATAATAAGATATTTCTTGAAAGAGAATCTTATAACGATAATAGAATTTGGACTTCACACAGTTTCATAGCAGTTATGAGTCGCATAATAGAAAAGTTTAGAGAGACTACACCACTTGGGTCACAAATTACAAATGGTATTATCAAAGTAAACCATTTCATTTTAATTATAACTTCTTCAATTCATGTTGAACATTAATATTGTACAAACACATTTTAATACCATCTGATAAAAACCATTTACCAATAACTATAATAAAATTGTGCTTTTTCTTCAGAACCCCGTGTTACTCACTAGAAGGGGTTTTTTTTAGATTTTATTTATTTATTTGAGAGAGCAAGCAAGCACTCGTGAGAGAGAACGAGTGAGGAGGGGGAGGGGCAGAGGAAGAGGGAGAGCGAGAACCCAGAGCAGACTCACACTGAACACGGAGCCCCCACAGGGCTGGATCCCACCACCCGAGATCATGACCTGAGCCAAAATCAAGAGTTAGAGTCTTAAGTGACTGAGCCACCCAGGGGCCCCAGAAGTTCTTTAACAGCAAAAACATGCTCAAAAGGAAATTGGTTTGCAGTTTTATTTTTAAAGTAATGATATGGGAGCACCTGGGTGGCTCAATGGGTTAAGCAACCGACTTTTGATTTTGACTCAGGTCATGAACTCAGGGTGGTGGGACTGAGCCCCACATGGGGCTCCATGCTTAGCAAGAAGTTTGCTCAAGATTCTCTCCCTCTGCCCCACCCTGCCTCACGCATGCGTCCACACTCACTCTCTCAAAAAAAAAAAAAAAAAGTATCACACAGCTCACTTTTCAGTATTAATGTTTGTCCATCCAACACATTGATTTTATGCTTCTATGTGCTAGGTATTAGGTAAGGCACTGGAGTTTAACAGCAAAAACAATAACAAATACATTAAGACAGAACTCTCAGAAAGAAGCTTGGACAGTCTTTTGGAGAACACAGTCAAATAAGCAGCAGGATAAAGTACTACACAAAGGAGTTCCTAGAGTAATGCAGCTGAAGGGTTGCTAAATCAGAATTGAAAGACCGTAAAGGCTTCTTTCTAAAAAAGGTACCACTTGAACTGTGCCTGAAAATAAATCTATTTCCCATAATTTACTTAGAAAACTGTAGTCTGTTACTTGTAAGGTTTTAGTAAAAAATTCTCATTTGTCTGAACATTCAAATCAACATTTCTAGAGGAAAAAACTAAAAGTCTTAATTTTATTTATAATTTATAAATTAAAAAACTGCCTAAATTAATATATATTTTTACATGAACTACCAAATTCAGCAAGCCTCCCAGACTTCAGAGAAATGAAATACTAACTTTCCAAGAATAACACTATATAATAAAAACATCATTACTTTAATTGACTACTTACAATAACCAAATAGAAAGTGTGATTTTTAAAAGTTCCATGTATTATAGCAACAAAAACAATAAAATGCCTTAACAAGAAATGTACAAGATCAATAGAAGAAAATTAAAAGATATGACTGATGAACATAAAACTGGATCTGAATGAATAGAAAGAAACCATGTTTTTGTATGGAAAACTGTAATACTGTAAAGCTATCAGTCTCCAAATTAATCTACCACCTTCGGTTGAGTCCCAAACAACTTTAATATAACTTGACAAGCAGACTGACTATAGACTGTCTAAGCATAAAGGCAAAAATTTGCCAAAAAGTTTCTGAAAAAGAGTAAAAGTACGATTTGCCCTGTTATGTGCTCAACTTATTTTAAAAGATCCCAAATCAGAAGCCCAAGATTGGTTGAAGTCAAGGAATATGTATTATGGTCTACCCAACATTAAAAAAAAAAAAAACTATGAATTAAATTGCCAATATTTTTAAATCAGAAGATTTACATAAACATTTGGATTTCAGGCTTCCTAAAAAAAAAAAAAAAAAATTAAAAACTCTAGCAACACTGGGCCCAAATTTATGTGGGCTTCAGTAGCACTGAAGCTGAGACTGAATAGCAGAGCTATTCACTAATCCTTAATTTATTCCATCCCTTCACTTTTGTATTACCTGCCTACCCCATAGCAGAAATTTGAGTCTGAGAACCAATTTACCATGCATCTAAATAAGTTAAAACAAAAAAGTACCAGCAAAGAAATAACAAAACATGTTAATAGAAAAGAGAGTCCAGAAATACAGGTATCTATAAGAATTTTTATATATGGCACCACACATTATGGAATATTCAGTAAATGATGTTAGAAACAACTGAATCTATCAATCCACAGAGTGATGGGGGAGAGCATCTTTCTTCTTCATATAATAGCCAAAACCAAATTTGTATGACTTGACTTGATCTTCTTAACTTAAAAACCCATAAGTTATAAAGGAAAAATTATTAGATCTGACTATATTTAAAAATGAAAAACATCCATATAGCCAAAAACAAAACAAACAAATGTCAAAGACAAGCAAAAAATTCCGGTAAGCAAAGATCAAGATCCCTAACATAAGGAGCACCTATAAATCAATTAGAAGAAGGAAAACAGTATTAAGGAAAAGCTAGCATAAGATATGAACAAGTAGTTCACTGGAAAAAATAAATACCCAACAAGTATTCAGAAAGATGCTTTATCTCAATAATCAGAAAAATGCAAAGTTAAATAATTACATATTTTAAAGACTATATAAGTTGGTAACAGTCTTACTGAAGTACAATTTGGGGATGCCTGGGTGGCTGAGTTGGTGAAAAATCTGCCTTCAGCTCAGGTCATGATCCCAGGGTCCTGAGATCAAGCCCCACGTTGGGCTCCCTTCTCAGCAGGGGGTCTGCTTCTCCCTCTCCTCCTATAACCCCCCACTGCCTGCTTGCACTCTCTCTCTCAAATAAATAAAATCTTTAAAAAATAATAAAAATTGGGATGCCTGAGTGGCTCAGTCGGTTAAGTGTCTGCCTTTGGCTTAGGTCATGATCCCAGGATCCTGGGATCAAGTCCCAAATCGGGCTCCTTGCTCAGCGGGGAGCCCGCTTCTCCCTCTCCCTCTGTCTGCCACTTCCTCTGCTTGTGCTCCCTCTCTAACAAATAAAAAAATAAATCTTTTAAAAATAAAATTAATAAATAAAAATAAATAAAAAATAATAAAAATTAAAAAATAAATGTATATACTTTAACCTGATAACTATCCTACAAAAAATTGCTCTCATATACATAAAATACCAATACAAAATTTGATAGCAAACAATTATAAATCTAAGTATCCCTTAATCAACAGCTGAATAGTTAATAAGAGCATGATTTATCCATTCCTATAGATAGGAATATTGAACCTATCTATACACCAACATGGAAAGATGTCCAACACATTAATGAAAAAAACAAGTAAAGGAGTATTTTGCATAGTAAGATCCTAATTAAAAAAAAAATAAAACCATTTATTATATGAAAGCATATAGTTAACAGTCTACCTTGTAATTTTTGGAGAATAATAAATTCCAGGTCTGGAAGTGAAGTAAAGTTCAAAGTGAGCCTAAAAGATATTACTTGGCCAGAAGTACTCAAAAATAAATAGGTCATGTCAAAAGGACAAAGCAGTCAGCTTAAAGGAGTTCCCACTGGCCAAGGACATTTAGAGCGTCAAAAAGAAGAGTGACTGGTGTTGAATCAATCTTTGGCCACACATGTTAGTAGTAGCACCCAGGGGTCTTAAAAATTTCTATATCCATGAAACATACAAACAAAGCACATTCAAAGAAAGAAGAGCAGAAACACAACAGAAGAGAAAAGCAGAAGAGACAAAAAAGAAGGTGCGTCAAAAAAATTTTTTAATGATAAGCATGACATGTACCACCATCTCATTAAAAACAGATGCACAAAGAATACCCTCCTTAAGCACTCATTTGCATGTATCTGGAGTTCTTGAAAATTTCACCAGTTAAAATTTATCTCCAAAGCATATATGAAGAATAAAGTAGAAAACAACAAGTCTCACTGGCCCAGGATTACTGGATTCTTTTTTTTTTTTTAAGATTTTACTTGTTTATATAAGTGGGGGGGGGCAAGGTGGGGAGGGATAAGCAGACTCCCACCGAGCAGGGTGCCTGACTGGGGCTCAATCCCAGGACCCCAAGACTGTGACCTGAGCTGCAGTCAGATGTTTGACTAAGCCATCCAGGCACCCCCAGAATCACTGGATTCTTGGCAACTGGGTTATTCTCTTACTAATGAAGTGACTCAATTCTGCATTCATGCCTCTCTGTGATGGAAGCCCATTCCGGGACTCATCAAATTATAGATCACTACTCTGTTATGAACCTTCAGTGTTCCTAGAGAACAGTCAAACCTGTAAATACCACAATTAGAGTGGTATAATTGGAGAATACTTCTTGGATGAGATCTCTTGGCAACATTAATGATTGTAGAAAAAAGACATTATAGAGGGCACGAAACACAAGAATTATGATTTTTTTTTGTTTTAAATTATAAAATTTTCATAATGCCAGCCAAAGTGAGCACTTGAAAGACCTACCCACACAGCATTTTTATCCACTTGTTTTCGAATTCTATAAAGATGTCAGCTAGGAGAACTACTCATATAGTTGTTTTTTAACAGAAAATGAGGGGAAAACAGCTCTAATTTCTCCGTAAAAATAAAAATGAAAAAGGTTAAGTGGTATAATAGATATTACACAATAGCATAATGCTTCTATCCTAGCATACATTTCAGAAATATTCTTAGAACTGCACTTACTTTACACTCACCTTCATCCTCTAAAAAATAAAATGTTTCAAAATAAAAAAACCCTCATATCCCCAATATTCACAATACAAATCTGTAAACATGTTAAAGGAAAACATAAACACATTATGGATTTTCTGTAACATATAATTAATCTCCAATTGCAAAAAATTAAGATTCAAGAAAAGTCTAAAAAATGATAAACTCATAAAGCTACCCAGAGTGATAAATTTATAAGACCACTGAAGAAACCTAGAAATAACCAACACACCTGCTATTATCACCCAGGGCAGATTCTCTCATAAATTGTCCCGTTTCTGATAGTGTCATTAAGGAACACTAAGCTAAAGAAAACACAGTACGGGCATTTCTAATTCCCAAGCTAAAATACATTGTATCCCAAGGCAACAGCAAATTTTTCCTGGAATTCTTAAACGTTAATTCTGTCATCCTACAAGGATGTGCTTCATTTTAAGGTGTACATAATAAAGATAACTTATGATTTTTTAATAACCTTTCTATTTGGGGGGATCAGATAACTTCTCACTTCAAACTTTTCTTTCTTTCTTTAAACTGCTGGTGACAACACTTTCTGGAACCTACCTGTCAGCGTCTTTATCTTCAGGCAGCATGGGAGGCAATGGTAGCGGTGGTAATGTAGAGGTCACTAAAGCCACATGTTGCTCCTTCTCCTTGGCTCCTAAGCTTGGTGTAAGTGGTTTGGTTTTCTCTTTAAGAGATACTGGTTCGTCCTTTGTAGCAGCAGATTTACTCTCCTTCCCAACCACAACTGCTTTCTTGGTGGCTTTATCTACAATCAAGTTATTGTCCACCTTTGTTACCTGAAGAGGTGGCTTTGTTTTTGCCTTGTCATTTTTTAAAGTTCCACTGCTGGAGGGAGAAGGTGCATGTTCAGTTTTCAGTTTCTTCACATCCTTCACATGGTTGGTTTGTGACACGCCAGCCCCGGTCTCTGCGCTCCCCTTCGTAGGCGTAGAAGTGTTGGAAGCTTTGGCAGCTTTGGCAGCGGCCTCAGCAGCCTTCGCCGCCTCTGCAGCCTTCGCCGCCTCTGCAGCCCTCGCCGCCTCTGCAGCCCGGGCTTTTTTATTCTTGTTCAACTCGGCTGCCAGGCTACTCTTCAGAGTTAGTGTGCTAGGAGAAATGCTAGAATGACGACTTCTGGATCTAGACAATCTGTGCCTGCTACGAGATCTTGAATGCCTAGATGAATATGGGCTTCTGCTTCGGGATTTGGCAGAACGTCTGGTGGAAAATAATGAAGATTTAGTCAGTAATTCAGAAAAGTTCAGTTTGAACTTTATAAAAACTGCAAACTCAAGCCTGTGAAATCAAACAGAAATTTATTTGATTTCAAAATCATAATACAGTTTGTGGATTTTTTAAAAACAGAAAATGCTTTTAAGCAGATTATTGTCTGGTAGCTACAGGTTTCCTGAAAATAGACTGATTATCTTGATGTTGGTCTAGCCTAAGAATGCTCAAAGGTGAAAATGGATGAAAGCAGATCTTTGTGAGAAGAAATACTGTACGGTTAGGAGAAAAAGTGTGACAAGGCGTCCCTGCTGTCTTGGAAAACAGAAGTATGCAACAAGGACACACCAATGACAGCAGTAGCAGAGTCAAGTCTGACCAATCATTCACCAGGGAGACCATCTCCACACCTGAAAAGCATCCTCATCTCCCAAGTTCAGAAGTCAGTAGTGCTCTGTCCAAAGTAAGAGTGAAAAAGATAAATGTCTATCATGAGACAGTAAATACAATCTCTAAATTCTGGAAACTACTTAATAACAACTGTGTATTTCACCTCCCCAAAATTACTGGAAAACACAAAAACTATCATACATTTGAAAGTATGGTGGCAACCAAAATTCCTATACAACAAATGCAGCACAGCGCCACGTGAAAGGAAGCTGCACCAAAGGCACTATGATATTACTTTGACATGGTTGCCATGTCTCGTTTTAATGCTCCCACCAACCGGAGTGATATATCTAAAGTTTACAGATTAGAAATTTAATCTAAAATACTATGTTACCTAAAATCAATCCCATACTGATCGGTAGTTGTACTGGTAATTATCTTACTGCCATTACCCTATTCCTCCAATACTCTTCTGCCCAACTCTGTGCCCAAGGAGGCTAACGTTAACAGACACATCTTCTGGGTTTCAGTGCTCCCTGTCACTGGTAGATCAGAAGGTAGAACAATGCTGGATTATTCCTTCCCAGCACTCTCCCTCCTTTTGGTCACATTTTCTGACAGAAGCTTTGTCACCCTACCACCATGGCCCCTGTCAGGCACCCCTTTCTCCACAGATCTCCCCAGGCTCTAATAACATTATATTTTCCTTGCCTCTTTAACCTTCCCTCTGTAACTACAGAAAACATCCTTTGTGGGTTCCCTTAATCCACCTCTACCTCTGCAATCCTTCATTAAAGTCTCTTGCACCATCTCAGTTGGATTTGTTTCCTTCTAGAACCTTGCCTGATCTAGTTGTATGCCATATTAAACCCAGACCTTCTGTCTGTCAAGTAGGTAGGTCAACACAAGAAACAAATTAATACACTGTGAAGGAGACAGCTCCTGCTGAAATTTTGTAAAGTTACAGGGAGAGGGTAAATAAAGCAAAGAAACTCCTAAGAACCCATAATTAAAATGGGCAGAGAAAAAAGGAAGGACTGGAAATTCTGTTTATATCTGACATTAATAAAGCATGGAGGAAACATTCTACAATTCTAGTATGAAAACGAAATGATGATTAGGTTTAAGATAAACTCAAATACAATTCAACTTCTCCCTTATTCTTTCAAAAAAGATTTCAAAATGTACTAAGGGCCAACTTGTGTTTAGCACTGAGGTACTGTTTCATATAAACCTCATCCTTTATATGTAGTATTTATGTAACACTATTTTAGATTAATGGGAACACTGTTTAGAAAACATTCAAATCTAACACTTGCTTATCATTAAATATTCATTAAAATTACCAAAGAGCTTACAACTATTTGTGGAAATGAGAGGAAATGTTTTGTTAAATATAAAGTGGTATATATCTTAAACAACTTCAGTATAAGAACCAAAAATGTCATAATATGAAATAAATACTCAGCCACATTTTTTATTTCTTCTCCCTTCAGACTGAGACCTCAAAACAAGTCTGACCATGCTTCTAGAGCAGCAGAAAGGTACAGAGCAGGAGGAAAGCAAAGAGACTATCATTTCATCAGAGGTAACAGCACAGAACTTTTGTTAAATTAGCTTTCCTACACAAGCAAGATTCTGGTCACCCAATTCATATAGACACACAAATTATATTTAACTGAAAGATTTATGACCACTGTCTCACCTAAGAAAGAGAGACAAAGGTACTAGGTAAAATCCCAACACAATTAATTCCTCTGGCCTATTAAATTATTCTTTTCTGGAAAGAATCTGGGTAAGCATTACCAGCAAAGACTTAAAATTTTGACATACCCTCCATTCCTCTCCAGTTCTTCTGTTTCTCTTCAAAAGTTCCTTAACTTTTTAACTTCATGTCCTAGTAAACAAGCATTCTCTCACATAGTGCATATTTACTAATAAATGTCAATGATATATTTACAGTTCATAACATGATTTGGGAACCTAAAATTAAATATAATCATGAAATTCAAGTTTAGGTCATTTTTACTAATGACCTTATACTTCAGCCATATAAAGTTATGAGGGTAAGAAAGAAGTGCAACTCTAAGACTATATAATGAATGATGTCATGAAGTCTTAGTAAAAGAACTGAAATGGATGGTAGATAGCAAGTCCTCTTATTTTTTTAAGATTTTATTTATTTATTTGACACAGAGGGAAAGCATGAGCGAGAGTAGGGAGACACAGAGGACAAACATACTCTGCACTAAGCACGGAGCCCACCCACCTTGGGGCTCAATCTCACAACCCCAAGATCATGACCTGAGCCAAAACCAAGAATCAATTGCTTAATCAACTGAGCCATCCAGGCACCCCACAAGTCCTTCTTCTATTTTATTTATTTATTTTTAAGATTTTTATTTATTTATTTGACAGAGAGAGAGAGGCAGCGAGAGAGGGAACACAAGCAGGGGGAGTGGGAGAGGGAGAAGCAGGCTTCCCACCGAGCAGGGAGCATGGTGCTGGGCTTGATACCAGGACCCTGGGGTCATGACCTGAGCTGAAGGCAGATGCTTAATGACTGAGCCACACAGGTGCCCCATGCAAGTCCTTCTTTTAAAGATAAGATTTTTCTTCTTTCTAAAACTGTTTTTTTCCTAATATTTCTATACTGTCGAATCTGCATTAAATATGTATTAGCTGTTTGTCTGTTTTTAATGTTTTTTTTAAGCTTTTTTTTTTTTTTTTTTTAAGATTTTATTTATTTGGGGGCACCTGGGTGGCTCAGTCGTTAAGCGTCTGCCTTCGGCTCAGGGGGTGATCCCAGCCTTCTGGGATCGAGCCCCACATCAGGTTCCTCCGCTGGGAGCCTGCTTCTTCCTCTCCCACTCCCCCTGCTTGTGTTCCCTCTCTCGCTGGCTGTCTCTCTGTCAAATAAATAAATAAAAAATCTTAAAAAATTTTTTTATTTATTTGTGTGAGAGACAGAGTGCACACAAGAAAAGGAAGCAGTATACAGAGGGAGAAGTAGGCTTCCCACTGAGCAGGGAGCCTGATATAGGACTCAATCCCAGGACCCCGGGATCATGATCTGAGCCGAAGGCAGATGCTCAACCAACTGAGCCACCTAGGCGTCCCAATGTCTTTAAGAGATGATAGTATCTTTTTAAGAAGTTAAGAGAACTTTCTATGTTTCTCAAGTTTCCAAATTCATGTAACACAAAGCAGAACCACAATAAAAACTCAGTATCCTGAAACTCAACTGGTTAGTGCTTATTGTTAATTAGGTTAGTGTTCCTTAGAAAGAGCATGGTGTACTATTCACTCAACTGTATCACACAATCTCTCCAAGAGTCCAGGTCTTCTGAAATGGTGCATAATTAGCAAACACTGATTCTTAAAAATTTTACTATAAGATCTAATCCCTTATTATAAAAAACAATATTGAACAGTGCTATCCAAAAGAACTTTCTGGAATGACAGTGTTCCATATATGTTGTGTCTGATATTGTAGCCACTATTTTCAACATTTTTTAGCCTGCTTATTTCTTTTCTTTTTAATATGGGGGTTTAGTATTGATAAAGAGTATTTTATTTTATTTGAGAGACAGAGAACAAGCACACATGTGAGTGGGAAGGGGGAGGAGCAAAGGGAGAGGGAAAGAAAATCTTAAGCAGGCTCCACGCCCAGTGTGAGCCCTTGCGCTGAAATCAAAAGTCAGACACCAAAGGACTGAGCCAACCAGGCACCCCTACCCTGCTTATTTCACATGCTAACAGCGGTTATACCCATTTCAAAAACTTGTTGATTACCCTCCCCAAAAGGATATAAAAACCACTTCCTATGCAAGGATCGTCCAACATACGCTAATCAATACATGTGATATACCACATCAACAAAATGAAGGATAAAAATCACAGGATCATCTCAGTAGATGCAGGAAAAGCATGACAAAATTCAACATCCTTTCATGATAAAAACTAAACAAAGTATAGAAGGAACATACCTCAACATAATAAAGGTCATTTAAGACAAGCCCACAGCTAACATCCTATACTCAATAATGAAAAGCTGAAAACTTTTCCTCTAAGATGAGGAACAAGACAACAATACACACTCTTACCACTTTTATTCAACATAATACTGGAAGTCCTAACCTGAGCAATTAGGCAAAAAATTTTTTTTAAAAAACAAGAGAAATTGGGGCACCTGGGGAGCTCAGTTGGTTAGGTGTCTGACTCTTGATTTTGGCTCAGGTCATGATCTTGGGGTCCTGGTACTGAGCCCTGCAACAATTCCCCAATCTGTGGGGAGTCTGCTTGAGTATTTCTCCCCCTCTCCCTCAGCCCCCCCCCACATGTGTATGTGTGTGTGCGTGCACTCTCTCTCTCTAAAATAAATCTTAAAAAAAGAAAGAAAAAAAGCATCAAAATCAGAAAGAGGTAAAATCTTCTGTTTGTAGAAAACCCTTCCAAAGATACCACTAAAAGGATGTTAGAACTAATAAATTCAATAAAGTTTCAGGATACAAAATCAACAGTTGACCCTGGAACAATGCAGGCATTACGAGAGCCCGAGGCCTTCTGTACAGTTGAAAATCCACCTTTAACTTTTGGCTCCTGAAAAACTTAACTACCAATAGCCTTCCACTGACCTGATCCCTTAACAGTAACATAAATAGTTGGTTAACATATATTTTGTATATTATATGCATTATATACTGTATTCTTTAAAAAAGCTAGGGAAAAAATTTTATTTAAAAAATCATAAAGAAGAGAAAACAGACATACATTTACAGTACTATGTCTAACTTTTGGGGGAAAAAAAAACAACCCGTGTATAAGTGGACCCACGCTGTTCAAACCTGTGCTCCTCAAGGGTCAATTGTGTTTCTATACACTAACAACAAACCACTGAAAAGAGAAAGAAAATAATCTTATTTATAACAGCATCAAAAAGAATAAAATACTTAGGAATAAATTTAATCAAGGAAGTGAAAGAAACTGATTAAAGAAATTGGAGAAGGCACAAACAAATGGAAAGATATTCTGGGCTAATGAAATGTAAGAATTAGTATTGTTAAGATGTCTATACTATGCAAAGCCATCTAAAGAGTCAATGCAATCTCTATTAAAATTCCAATGGCATTTTTCACAGAAACAGAACAACCCTAAAATTCATACAGAACCACAAAAGACCCAGAACAGCCAAAGCAACTGGGAAAGAACAACAAATTTAGACATCACACTTCCTGATTTCAAATTGTATCACAAAGCTATAGTAATCAACAAAGCACAGTATTGGCATTGGGAAAAAAAAAAGACATAAATCAATGAAACACAGTGGAGAGCCCAGAAATAAATCCATATATATATGGCCAATTAATTTTCAACAGAAGATCCAAGAATATACAATGGCGAAAAGATAATCTCTTCATAAATGGTGTTGGGAAAACTGGATAGCCACATGCAAAAGAAAGAGAAAGAAAGAGAAAAGAAATTGGACCCCTATCTTGCATTATACACAAAATCAACTCAAAATGGATTAAAGACTTAAACGTAAGACCCAAAACCATAAAACTCCTGGCAGAAAACATAGGCTCCTTGACATGGTTTTTGGCAATGGTTTTCAGATTTGACACCAAAAACAAAACAAACAAAGCAAAAATAAACAAGTGGGACTCATCAAACTAAAAAATTATGCTCTGCAAAGGTAACCTGCTAGGCTGTCTATCATCAAAAAAATAAGCAATAACGAATGCTGGTAAGCATGCAGAGAAAAAAGAACCATTGTACACTGTTGGTGAGAATGTAAACTGATAGAGCACTATGGAAAATAATATGGAGATTACTCTAGAAGTTAAAAATAGAACTACCAAATGATCCAGATATCCCACTTCTGGGTATATAAGCCAAAGGAAATGAAAGTACTATCTCAAGGAGATACCTGTACTCTCATGTTCACTGTGGCACTATTCACAATAGCCAAGGAAAAAAAACAACCTAAGTGTCCATCAACAGATGAATGCATAAACAAAAGTGTAGTGTGTGTGTATACGTGTGTGTAATGGAATACCATGCAGGCTTTAAAAAGGAAGGAAATTCTGCCATTTGAGATAACAGAAATGAACCTGAAGAGTATTATGCCATGTGAAATAAGCCAGAGAAAGACAAATATTGCACGGTATCACTTACGTGTGGAATCTTAAAAAAGTCAAACTCATAGAGAGAATAGAAGGGTGAGTTCCAGGAGCTAAGAGAGAGGGGAAAAGGGGAAAAGGGATACAAACTTTCAGTTATAAAATTAATAAGGTATGAGAATTTAATGTGTAACATGGTGACTACAGTTGGTAATACTGTATACCCGAAATTCAAAAAAACAGAACTTTAACCAAAAAAAAAAAAAAAGTAAATGTATGAGATGATGGATGTATTACTTAACTTGATTATGGGAATCCTTTCATAATACATACATGTATCAAATCATCAAGTTGACACTTTAAATATAATTTTGTCAATTATATCTTTTTTAAAAAGATTATTTATTTGAGAGCAAGAGAGAGCACAGTGGGGAGGGGAAAGGGGGGGCGAGAAAAATGGGCTCTATCCCAGGACCCTGGGATCATGACCTGAGCCCCTGAGCCAAAAGCAGACACCCAACCAATGAGCCACCCAGGTGCCCCTAATTTTGTCAATTATATCTTAATAAAACTAGAAAAAATGCTTTCTAAACTGAAAAACAATAAAGTAGTAACACTTTTTCAAAAACCTTTCTCAATCACCCCTTTTTCTACGTTCTCAGTCAAAATTCTAAACACTCCTATGTAATTTGCCATTTTTGCTTTTAGAACAGCTCGATCGACTTTTTTTTTCCATTTTTTCAATTAACTATTAACAGTACTATGGCAGCCTCTTAAATTCATCTCCCTGCTTCAGATCTTCCTTCACCCTATCTAATCCATACTTAATGCAAAACGAACACCTTCCTCTAACAATCGACTCCCTGCAATTCTGTGATTTTAATTTCACCACTCTCCTCCACCCATTTACCCAGGCTAGAAATCTTCCCAGATTCCTGATGCCCATACCACATCCTATCAATTGTCTCACTTTATTAGTTCTAACCCTACATTCCCTTACATCCATGCTTCTAAGCATGTTCCCTATTGCTGCTGTAACAAATTACCACAGATCTAATGGCTTAACCACACAAATTTATTATCTTACAGTTCTTGAAGGCTGAAATTCCAAAATCAGTCTCATTGGCTAAAATCAACACATCACCAGGGCTTTGTTCCTTCTGCAGTCCCCTGGGAAAATCTGTTTCTTTGCCTTTTTCAGGTTCTAAAGGTCCATGCCTTGGCTCTCAGTCCTCCAACAATCTGACCTCTGCTTCCTTTATCACATTTCCTCTTCCTCTGCTTCTATCCTCACATGCCCTTTTCTGACTCTGCTGACCTTCTTGCTTCCTCTTATAAAGATCCTTGTGATTACATGGCACCCACCTGTACAATCCAGGATAATCTCCCCATTTCAAGATCCCTATTTTTTTTTAAAGATTTTATTTATTCATTCGACAGAGAGAGAAAGGGAACACAAGCAGGGGGAGTGGGAGAGGAAGAAGCAGGCTCCCAGCGGAAGAGCCTGACGTGGGGCTCGATCCCAGAACGCCAGGATCAAGCCCTGAGCCAAAGGCAGACGCTTAACGACTGAGCCACTCAGGCACCCCTCAAGATCCCTATTTTAATCAGACCTACCAAGTCCCTTTATCATGTACGGTAACATACTCATAGGTTCATAGGAACATCTTTGGGGGAGCCATTATTTAGCCTAGCACACCCTCCCATTTCTCAAGGCCCCTGTTCTGTTTCAGACCTCATTATCTCCCCTCAGGGCTACCTTATCGTCTTAAAAATCTTCATATCTAGTCTCTCCCTGCTCCAATTATTTCTATAGACACTATAACTGAACTAATCTTCACTGTTCAGTGACTATTACATGCCCTAAATTCATTCACTTTCCTTCTCTTTTTAATAGCTGCTCCAAACCTTCACAAGTTATTCCACACCTTTCTACCTGTCTTCAAGTTAATAATTTCCAAAGTCATCTTAACATCACTTTACTTCTATTTTGCAGAAAAACAAAACAAAACACAAAAAATATCAGGCATGTCTCCTGCCTGCAAGTTTAATCTGTATCTCCATCTACTTCACATTTTACCTGAGCTCAGAATAGAGGTGTTTCTCTTCCTATCCAGGGCTAACTCATAAAACGCTATCAATTGCCATATTTCTAGATCTTACTTCAAAGAGTGTGGGGCACAAATCAGCAGCATCAGTCTAATCTGGGAGTTTGTCAGAAATGCTGTATCTCAGGCCCCAACCCAGACCTTCCGATTCAGAATCTGCATTTTAACAAGATCCCCACTGAAGTTTGAGATGCACTATGCTAGGCTCCTCTATGACTACTCCATTACTTGTGACTTCAACCCTTTGCTATCCATTTACTATTTCCCTGCAAGGATTAAATCATTCAAGTCTCTAAGATCTTGTAAAACAGACAAGAAAAAACAAGCAAATAATGGTACTTTGATATTTTATCTTTTTCTCTCCTTCCAATTACAGCCAAATTCTCATACATACACAACCCCATGTATCCCTCAAACCACAGTAATTTGGCTTGTATTCTCACTGAAATTACCAAGGTGACCAATGACCTATCTTTGGGGTCGGGGGAAATATCAATACCTGCGATGACAATGCTGACCACACCCTTAAAAACACTTCCTAACCACTTTTAGTACCTTCTTTTTCCTGATTATTTTCTTACTTCTATGGCTATTTTCTCAGTGCTCTCTTAAGATTCCTCTTCTTCACTAAGTTCATCCACCCACAAGAGTCTAATTATGCTATGAATGGTTTAAATTATCACCTAAACATTGATTACCTCACGAAGTTATCCTCCCGGCTCCCAATTATCCTATATGCAACTTCAACACAATACAGATAAAACGATTAAGCTTCCTCTCCAAATCCACCCTTTTTCTTCTTAAAGATACCCTATTCTCAGGCAAGGGCAGATTCCAAAATTCTGAAATAGCAAAGATCCAGAAATCCTTCTATATTCCACATGGTCCCTTTCTTCTTCCATATCCAACTGATGTCCAAGTCCAGCTATTTTTAACATCTTAAGCATCTCGACAGTTTTCCAGGCTCTTTGTCCCCAAAGCTATTCTTTCTCATTAGGTCCTATATCATCTCTCACTTGGCCCAGTTCAACAGTCTCCTCTCTGTGTTTCCCACCTCCAATCTCTATCCTTTCCAGTTTATTCTCCCTACCACCACCTGAATCTTTCAGTTACCCCTCTACCAAAGCTCTTGACAACCTTGCACTGCATACAAAGACCTTGTCCAGCCAGCCCAAAACATACAAAGTATCAGGCATAGAAAGCTGCTCTCACATTCCTCTCTTCACCTCTTTTATCTAGCTAAGTACAGGGATACTTCATATCATAGCACAATGTCTACCACACCTCTATCAAGCCTTCCCTCATTATGAAAGCTGGAGATGTTCCTCGTCCTATGATCCTACTACACTTTGTTCATACCTCATTAGAATAATAATTACATAATCTGTCTTTCCCAACTAGACTGAGATCAGTGTATCTCCATAGCCCTGACTAGCACAATCCTGGCAAAGGCAGATACTCAATAAATATTTGTAGAATTAAGGACACTGGTGAGAGTATCTCCGCTGAACAGAATTCACTTTCCTTAGCCTAATATTAAGGTGCTGCATGATCTTCCTGGTTCTAACTGACCTTTCCTTACCAAGTTCTGATTCTGTCTAACACTACCATGCCTTGACTCCCACAAACTCACTTACTGAAAATATTCTCTTCCCGCCATCTTCTATTGAAGTCTTATCCATCTTTCAAGAATGTAGTTCAAGAGTTCTTACTTACTCATAAAGCCTTACCACCACCTCCAAGAAGGCTCTCCCTTTCTGTGAACCCCCACTGGGCTTTATCTGCATCTTTCTTAAGATCTAACTATTCATAACTTTGCATTTTAGATATTTACCACATTGTCTATTAGACTATATCCTCTTTGAGGAGCAGAAACTAGGTCTAACTCACTTTTTTATCTATCCACAGCCCTTAGCATAACACCATACAGACAGTAGTCTTTTACTGAGTAAACAAACATACAGTAAACCTCACAGTTTACAAAACACTTTTATAGACATTTTTCATTTGACTTGTTCTTCATAGCAACAAGGTATACAGAAAGGAGATGAGGGAACTAAGAAGAGAGTTAAGAAATTTATTGAGAGTTCAAGAGCTATAAAGAGATAGAGTCAATATGAAAACCAAGTCTTCCAATTCAAAGCCAGGCACTATTTTTTTGCTACCACATCAAATTATATCCTTCCCCTCCATTTATTTAATTCTTATCTGTCTTTAAGGATCAAGTTAAAGTCCCATCTCCTCTATAAACTCCCCATTTGCTAAAATCCCATAACGTTTGTGACATACTGCTTTGTATTTTATGTCTTTGTCTTTTAAAAACATAAATTGGATTATGCTATACCTTTGCCTAAAACTCTCCAATGGCTTCTCACTGCATTTAGAATAAAAATAAAAATCTTTATTGTGATCTGCAAGACCCAAACTGCCTCTCATCTTTATCCCTCCTTCACTCACTAGGCTCTAGCCACACTAGCCTCTTTTCTAGTTCTTCAAAAAGTTATGCTTCTTTCCTGACTTGATGTCTTAGCAATTGTTTTCTCTTTCTGGGATGCTTAGATCATCACATAGCTGCTCTTTCTTGTCACTCAGGGGTCTATTTATTTATCAACCCCATAGTGAGGCTCTCCCTCATCAGAAAGGTAAATGAACACATCATACACCCCTCTCTTCCCACCACTGTCTTGTTCATCACTATATCCCCAGTGCCTAGATCAAAAGATATTTATTGAATTGATGAACAAAAGAACAAAGAACATGTTATTAACTACTTTTCTAAATGCTGTCTGCAAATACTAGCAGAGTGCTTTGTATAACTGCTATCCAGCTGATTAACTGATAGGCATAGGTCCACTGAAAAATTCTACTTAAACTAAAAAGACTTAGGAGACAAAATAACCCTTAGCTAATTAGCTTCTTCATATAAACATTAAGATGAATTTATTATTTTTATTAACAATCAAACATTTTACATCCTTATCCCACAGGGATTTAATGACTGAAACTAGTTTTTCTATTGTAAAACTATCTTCATTTCTTATTTTTAATAACTAGAGGGTCCTCTTGTTTAGAAAAATACATAGTCACAGAAGAAACACAAATGGCCAGTAAAGAAATTTAAATGCTCCCTTCTCTATTGTAACCAGAAAAGGCAAAATAAAAGGATGGTAATAAATTTGTATCCATCATAAGGGCAAAAATAGGAATTTTGAAAATATCAATTATTCATAAGAATGCACAAAAATGGTCACTTACATAAATTATCAGAGGGAATATAAAATTACACTGACTTTTTTTTTTTTTTAAGATTTTATTTATTTATTCGACAGAGAGACAGCCAGCGAGAGAGGGAACACAAGCAGGGGGAGTGGGAGAGGAAGAAACAGGCTCACAGCGGAAGAGCCCGATGTGGGACTCGATCCCACAACGCCGGGATCACGCCCTGAGCCGAAGGCAGACGCTCAACCGCCGTGCCACCCAGGTGCCCTACACCGACTTTTAAAAAGGAAATTTGGCAATATCTATCAAATGCTTTTGATCTGCAATTTCACCTATAAGCACATATCCGACAAAAACACTTCCATATGTTGTCAAAAAGTTACTACACAGATATTCTTTAAAGGACTGGCTGTAATACAGAAAAAATGAAAAAACAGTGCCCAACATCTGATAGTTAAAAACATCTGAAACATTTCATTATTATAATTCTATGTAGTCATTTGGAAAGATCTTCAAATCCTACTGCTAAACAAAAAAAGCATGTAAAAAAATTTATGGCATAGTAATATTCTTAATGTTTATGTGTATGTATGTATGTTTGTATATAAGCACATACACAGAAAAAGGATAAACACCAACTACTGACATGGTAATATACTTGAAAAGGAATAGGAATGAAAAGGACATAAAGGGTAGTTTTCACATCTTGCTGTGTATGCTTCTGTACTGTTTTCAAGCATCTTGCATATAACCCTTAAATACAGAGTATGGGTTTAAAAAAACGTAACACAATTTTTCATTGTAGAGAACTCAAAAATACAGTAAAGTTTAAAAATAAACACTAACAGAACTTGCCTATGGTTCTGTCGTAGCCTGTATGTCCCTGATTACTACTCTGTTATTCCCAAATAAATCCACTTTTGCTAGTAAAAATAAATAAATTAAAAAAAAAAAAAAAAAAACCACCACCAGGGGCTCCTGGCTGGCTCAGTCAGTAGAGCATGCAACTCTTGATCCTGGGTTCATGAGTTCAAGCTCCACGTTGGGCACAGAGATTACTTAAAAAAAAAAAAAAAAAACACACAAAAACCCAAAACATCAATATAATACTCAAAACTCATCAAAAAAATAAACACCAACAGAAAAGTTTAAAGATGAACACCAGAAATTACAACAAACCAAAATGTATGGTACGAAGAAATCTTACTTTTTAAAATAAAAATAAAAAAGGTTGTACAAATTTATTCTTACTCCAGTATATCAACTGCTAACCTTAAAAAATTAAATTTAGAATATCATGAGTACTTAAGTAACACTAATTTAAAAAATACTATAAACATGAATGCATATAGGGACGCCTGGGTAGTGCAGTCGTTAAGTGTCTGCCTTCGGCTCAGGGTGTGATCCCGGCGTTCTGGGATCGAGTCCCACATCGGGCTCCTCCGCTGGGAGCCTGCTTCTTCCTCTCCCACTCCGCTGCTGTGTTCCCTCTCTCGCTGGCTGTCTCTCTGTCACATAAATAAATAAAATCTTTAAAAAAAAATGAATGCATATAGTTTTCATAATAAAACACTTTTCAAATGTTTCTTCATGCATATTGAGGAAATCAATATAGCTAATCATTACACAAACTACAAAATACATTCTCCTCTTTTCCTAGACCCTAGCACAGTAATGAATAATTACACCAGTTCATGTATTAGGGTCAACCAAAACACCTAGAGGGTTTTTTTTGATACCAAAAATTAGACCCTGATTGGAAATCATTTTAAACCAAAATAAAAGTAGGCATTTATAAAAAAAATTCGCAGCCAACATCATTCTGTGGAAAAAAAACTAAAATGCTTTCCCTATAGGACCAGGATCAAAACAAGGAAGTCTAAGTTTGCCACCTCTAATCAACACTGTACTTGAGATTCTAGCCACTGCAATTAGGCAAGAAAAAATAAATAAAAGGAATCCAGATGGAGTGGGGGGGAGGGAAGAAGTAAAACTATTTGCAGATGACATAATCTTGTACATAGAAAATCCTAAGAAATCAACTAAAAACTACTAGAACTAATAAACAAGTAAGCAAGATGGCAGGATACATGATCAATGTAGAAAAATCTATTGCAGTTCCATACACTAGCAATGGACAATTAAATGAAATTACAAAAACAATTCCCATTACAAGAGCCTTAAAATGTATACTTAGTAATAAATCTAACCAAAAAAAGTTCAAGGACTGTACCCTGAAAACTTCAAATTACCAATGAAAATATTGAGGGAGCATAAATAAATGGAAAGACATTTAATATTCATGTATTTGATGACTTAATCATTAAGACGGCAATACTCCCAAATTGATCTCCAGATTTAGTACAATCCCAGTGAAAATCCAAGCTGCCTTTTTTGCACAATTTGGCAAGCTGATCCTAAAATTCATGTAGAAATCCAAAGGACCCCTCACCCCCTCCATAAAAAAAGGGGGGGGGGATCAAAGCAATATAAAAGAACAAAGTTGAAAGACTTGCACTTCCTGATTTCAAAAACTAACACAAAATTAGAATAATCAAGACTGTATGGTACTGGCGTAAGATGAACATGTAAATCAATGGACTAGAACTGACAGTCCAGAAATAAGCCCTCACATTTATGGTCAATGCGTTTTAAAAAGAATGCCAATACAATTCGATGGAGAAAGAATAGGTTTTTTTTAACAAATGATGTTGGCATAAATGGCTTTCCATGCAAAAGAATGAAGTTGGACTACTTTCTCTTGCCATACACAAAAATTAACTTAAAATAGATCAAGGACCAAAATGTAAAAGCTAAAACTATAAAACTCTTAGAAGAAAACATAGGAATAAATCTTTGTGATGTTCGATTAGGCAGAGTCTTCTTCGATATGATATCAAAGCACAAGCAACAAAAGAAAAAATAAAGTGGACTTCATCAAAATTAAAAATTTCTGTGCATTAATGGATGTCAACAAAGAGATACAATGGGAAAAATTTTTGCAAGTCATCTATCTGTACCATAATTTAACTGCTTCCCTAGTCACTGTATTTAGGTTGTTCCCAGATTTTTTCTTTAACTAGGTTGACATCATTCCTCTGATTTTACAAGCAGAAAGACCAGAGTTCAAAAAGGATAAGTGAATTGCTTAATAGTGCTCTGGTATGAATGCACCAGAATTCATACCTAAATCCACATCTGTATAATTTCTAGTCTTTGCTTTTTCCTTTAGAGCGGATATTTACCCAGTCAACCCAAGAGAGAAGATCTGCCAACTAGATAGGAGTCTTTTGGTTGTTCTGTAAACACTTCACCCTAAAAATTCTTTCCTTTTTTTCTTCTTATGGGTCCAAAGACAATGACTCAAAAGCTAAGTGACTTGTCCAAAGTTTACACTGTTAGAATGACCTAAGTGGTTACAAACAAGTTACCTAGGTTAGAGTCTATTTTTGCACTAAGTTAAAACTGACTCTCCCAAATATAAGAGTTCTTCTTTCTAGAAGAAATGTCACAGGCATATTAGTACCCAAAATATATAAAGAACTCTAGAGATTCAACAAGAAGAAATCCCAATTTTAAAATAGGTGAAGGATTTGAATAAACATTTTCCAAAAAAAGATATATAAATGTCTAATAAACATATGAAAAGATGCTCAATATCATTAGTCACTAGGGAAATGCAAATCAAAAGTACAAGGAGATATCAGAACAAGTATAATAAAGAAGACATTGCCAAGGATATGGAGAAACTGAAACCCTCATATATTGCTGGTTGGTATATAAAAGTGATACAGCCACTGAGGAAAATAGGTTGGCAATTCCTTAAAATGTTAAACACAGAATTACCATATGACCCAGAAATTCCACTCATATATACCCAAGAGAAATATACACCCAAGAGAAATATACATATATATATATATGTATATTCAAGAGAAATAAAAACATATCTCATGAAAAAAAACTCATGCAAAAACTAAACGTAAGTGTTCATGGAAGCATAATTCGCAACAGTCAAAAACTGAAAACAACTGAAACGTCCATCAGCTGAAAATAAAATGTGGAATATTCATACAATGGAATACTAGCTATTTTGCCATAAAAAGAAATAACTGATGACACATGCTACAACGTAGATTAACCTTAAAAACAGTATGCTTAAATGAATTTAGTCAGCCATAAAAAACCATGAATCATATGATCCCATTTATATGAAATGTCCAAAATAGGCAAATCCAGAGAGATAGAAAGTAGACTGGTGGTTGCCAGAAACGTGCAGAGGTGAGAATGGGGACTGACTACTAACAGGCACTGAGTTTCTTTTTGAGGTGATTAAAATGTTCTAAAATTAATCATAATGGCTGCACAACCCTGAATATACTAAAGGCTACTGACTGTACCAGTTAAAATTAAATGGCATGGTAGGTGAATTATATCTCAAAAAAGATGTTACTTTAAAAACTAGAAAAATTAAGTAACATAAAACTGAAATGCTTGTGTTTATTTCCTTTATATTCCTTGCAAAACACTAAAAGTTAAGGAAATAAAAGAGTCATGACTGACTTTTTGCAGATTCTCTCAGGCAAACAAGTTCTAGTCCACTGAGCACATGAACTGTATTTGTCTTCAGGTATCACTGAACCATGCCCTGATACGTGTTTTTGAAGAGAGAAAAAGGAAAGATGGTAAAAAGAGTACAGGAAAGGCTTAATACTTTATCTGCACCAAAGCACATTGTTTTGATTGGTCCAGCTCCAGTCATTACAAATGTATTCATAAGCCAATACTAGACCCTATTAATATCAGAAGTTTTTTCCCCAAAGTCTAAGGTGCTAGACATTTTCTTATACAAATTTATTTAACACCATTTGTTGGGTATCTATTTCCTATCACATGCTGCGGTAAGTGCTTAAGAGACCCTAAGATTAAAAAAGAACCCCATGGGACTTACAATCCAGTGGATGAAGCAAAAACAAAATATTATGTAAATTCTCGTCAAACTACACAAGCCAGAAGCAGAATAAATCTAAGTACTAAAGAGGGGAAAAAAGTCCATGTAGAATTCCATACCCAGCAAAAATATCTTCCAAAATGGAGACTTTTTCAGACCAATAAAACAGCAGAGCTACATTATAAGAAATGTTGAAAGCCACTTCTCTCACTAGAGGAAAATACTACATCAAAACTTGGATCTACATAAAGGAATGAGAAGTGTTTGAAAAGGTAGAAATTAAAGCAGATATAAATGATCTTTTTCATTTTTAAATTTCATGTCTATAAATAACATACATAAGTCCTATATAAATATACATATATACATATAGAAATTAGACATATGACAAAACGGTACATAAGAAAAAATGTAAGCATACTCTTGTCATATGATAAGATCTTGACTGTGATAAATTAAAGATGTATATTATAAAACCAAAACGGACATCTTTGTGACCATGAGTTAGTCTTATTTTGGGGTGGCACAAAATACACGCATCATAAAGGAAAACAAGTGCTATACTGGACTTCATCAAATTCTGCTCTTCAAAATTACTGTTAAGTAAAGGCAAGCCACAGAATGAGAAGAATCATTTGCAAAATATTTGTATCTGACAAAGAACTTGTATCTAGAATATGTACAGAACCCTTAAAATTCAATAAAACAACCCAATTCATAAAGCATATGGACAAAACATTTTAAGACACTTCACAAAAGATATGAAGAGCAAATAAGCATATGGAAAGATGCTTAACATTATCAGTCATTAGGCATTTGCAAATAAAACAACAATGACGTACCACTATACATCCACCAGAACAGCTAAGAACAAAGACTGACAAAAACTGAAGTCTTAGTTAGGATGTGACGCTATTGGAACGCTCATAGACTGTTGACTAGAATGCAAAATGGTACTATTTTGGAAAACAGGCTGCTTATAAAGCCAAAAATTCACTTACAACACAGCAATCCCCCTCCTAATTTACTCATGAGAAATAAAAACAAAAGAACTATATTCAAATATTCACAGCAGATTCGAACGTAATAGCCCAAAACTGGAAACAACTCAAATGCTCATCAATGGGGTAATGACAAGCAAATCACCGTATATCCATGGACTGTATAAGGAAATGGAATACTACTTGGCAATAAAAAGGATGAAACCACTCAAGCATGCAATAACATCAATGAATCTAAGTGAAGAGCACACACCAAAGATTACATACCATATAATTCTATTGATATGAAGTTTAAGAAAGGTAAAACTAATGTGACAGAAAGCAAAGTAGCAGTTGCCAAGGACCACAGGTACAGTAGGGGACAAACTACAAAGGGGCCACAGGAAACTTTTTGGGGTAATGTAAATGTTCTTTATCATGATTGTGGTGGTGGTTACACAAGTATATCTGTTTGTCAAAAGCCATTTACATGTATACTTAAAATTGGTAAATTATACTTTAATAAAACTGTTTTAAATGAATGAATGAAACATGTCAATATACCGGGGGGAGGGGGGAGAGACAACTCAAATTAATGCAAGTCTGAATATGAGAAATCATTTCTGGATGAGATGAATGAAGATGAAACCTCAAATATGGCTGGAAGAATGGCCAAGTAGGATTAGCCAGTTGAGAGAAGGGCATAAACTAAAGTGTAGGGCACCTGCAATTCCACGTTTTTAAAATAAAGGTGTCCAGTTTGCACTGTGATCAGCATATATACTGAGAATTAAGGGTAGTTTGGGTCCGTCTCAGGTAAGGAATCTTAAGTGCCCAGCTCAAGAATTTGATTCTTTCAGTATGTTTCATAGAAAAATGATAGAATCAAAGTGGTATCTTAAAATTAATTTGAATGCAGAAAACAAGAGAGGCTTGAAGAGGAAAAACCCAAAGCAATCAGACCCAACAATAAAAATGTAAACAAAGGAGTTTCAAACTAAGTAAGAATAAAGACCACTGCAAAAGGACCAATAGAACAAGCAATTGACAAGAACCGGGGAAGGAGAAGAGATAAGTATTACTGAAGTTTTGGCACTGGGTGCCTGGGAGCAACTACTGTCACTTAAAACACATGAACATAGGCACAAGTCAACAGTTCTTAAAACATTTGGGGGTGCCTGGGTGGCTCAGTCAGCTAAGCGTCTGCCTTCGGCTCAGGTCATGATCTGAGGGTCCTGGAATGGAGCCCTGCATTAGGCTCCCTGCTCAGCAGGGAGTCTGCTTCTCCCCCTCCCTCCCTCTCAAGTAAATAAATAAAAAAATCTTTAAAAACAAAATAAAATAAAAAAAACAAACATTAACATAAACAATGTTAAAAAACAAAAGACAAACTCATGAAAAATATTTGTTATGCCACAAAAACAGTTAATACCTCTAACAGAAAGCTCTTATAAATTAATAACAGAAATGAATCAAGAAGTTAAAACATTCAATAAACAAATTAAAATAAATTCAGTCTTAAATTAAAGAAATGCAAATGAAAAATATGGCATATTTGACAACTCTAAGTGATAGTGGGACTGAGGAAATGAGCACTGGCACATTGTTGGGAAAAAAAAATTGGTAAAAGCTTTCTGAAGGGCAATATGACAATGTATCAAAATTACAAATGTGTATACCATTTTTGACCCAACAATTTTACCTCCAAGAAATCCAATATATAGGAGATAATGGGACAAATGTGCACAGCAACTAATTGCAACAGATACATACACATCTCAAAAATTTTCAAAATAAAAAACTAAGAATCTAGTAAAATGGACTTAGCCAAACAAGTTACAGTACATGCATATAACAAACTACCAGAAGCCAGCAAGAAGAATGTATTACAGAGCACTGCATCCAAAGCAGCACTGTAATATGTTCCCATAATTCCTAAGATTCACATAAAATCTTTTGTCCCTATGCATATGTGCAGAGAGAAATCCAGAAGAACGTTATTCAAAACATCAAAGATGATCATCTCAGGTGGTTGGATTCAGGAGGACTTTTAATCTCTCACACTCTTCTGTACTAACTGAAAACTTCCACCTTGAGCCTGCAGTATCTTTGTGAACAGATGAAAAATAATGAAAAGCAATATCGGAAAAAGAAATGACTCCAAGAAAGATGAAATAATTGATTTAATGTAAAATAAGTGTGGAGAGTCAATAAAATATCTCAGTGAAAGTACCCCTATGCAACTGAAAATGCAGAAACAGAAAAGTGGGGAGGCATGCAGCCCATTAACTACTTTCAGTTTTCAGTTCCTCTCACTACCTTTTTCATTTCCATTTTATAAATTCCAGTTTTTAAGAGAGCAAAGGGAAAAAAAGAGAGAGGGGGCACACCAAGAAACAGACTCTTAACTACAGAGAACAAGCATAATTACCAGAGGGAGGGGGGTCAGGGGATGGGTTAACAGGTGATTTGGGTTAAATAGGTGATGCGGATTGGAGCGCACTTGCTGTGATGAGCACTCGGTGTTGCAGGGCAGCACTGCATCACTATACTGTACACCTGAAACAATATTACACTGTATGTTAACTAATTGGAATTTAAATACAAACTAAAATAAATAAATAAATAAATAAATAAATAAATAAATAAATTCCAGTTTTTAATCCTCTAATCTACATTCATTTTGTTTTCCACATACACTAAGAAAACTAGATTCTCTCACAATTTAGATGTGTAGAAATTCAAGGAACAAAAATCACCGCAAAGAAGTAATACTTCTGATTCTAGCCTGATACTTTTGCTTCTAACATCCACTTTAAAGTTTATAAATATCTACCTATAAAACAAAGCCAAACAAAAACAAAAACAACAAAAATAAAAATTTAAGTGATATTCATAGAAAAAGTATAGAATAAGAGATTAAAATGATCTAAAATATGAGTATTAAGCAATATTAATTTTCAACTGATTTTTCTAGAAATAGCTATAATTTTTCAGAGTTAGGAAATAAAACTTGGTGTACGGTTTTTTCAAAAAATTTGCACCAAGAAAAACAGATCACTTATCTTGATTAGTACAGCAGAGTGCAAACATAAACACTAGGTCTGAATTTATTCTATTCACACTAAAAGTGACTCCCAGCATCCTCAACTCATTCCAGTAAAGCAGCAGCTGGAAAGGGGAGGTTCTTAAATTCTCTCCTTACAAAACAATCACTTCACCCATCCTAAAGTATATGTGAACCAAAACAGCAAGTAAGTTCAGAGATGCAACTGCAAACTGTGCAAAGTTGGTTCGCATTAATCTGTGAAGAAAAATACTATTTAAATTAATTCAACCATGAATAAATACACATTAAAATTTGTCCTCCGGGAGCTTACAGTCTAGTAGAGAAACTACAAATGTAGCCCGTCAAATAATCAGAATATTAAATAGAATTTTTTAAAGCTCTGTAACAAAGATAAAGCAAAGTACCATAGGAATATAAGAATGAACTTTTTCTACATGAATGGAGCAAGATCTCAAGATGGTTGAATTGGAGCTGGGTTTTGAATGCAAAGTCCGAAGCAGAAAAAAGGGGGGGAAAGGGCATTTTAAGGTAAAAGAACAGCAAGAGTAAAAATATAGAGAAATAAAAGTGCCCCTGAAAATAGAATTCTGATAGAATGGGGCCAGATCATAAAAGGCATTACCTGACAATGCATTGCCAAGTCTGGACTTAATTCTATACAATGGAAGTAACACAATCTGACCAAGACTTTAAGAAAATTCTCCTGAAAAAGAATGAATTGGGAAGAAAGGAATGGAAGAACGGGGAAGAAAAGAATGGTAATAGGAAGTCTGATTAAAAACAAAGGCCTGAACTGAGGTGCTGAAAATGGAAATGGGATAAATATTAGTGTTAGAACAAATACATGATAAAGACTATGTAGATGTAAATGTTGGGTAAAGTTTGGTCAGAGAAGGAGCAAACCACAAGGCCAGCTAGAGAATAAGTGATTACAGGTTTGGAGACTTAAGACTTCACCTAAATTTCTACTCCTTCTGAGTGTTTCTGCATTTATTCTAGTATCCTATATATCTGATATTTTTTAAAAGCATTTTAAGTATTACATTCATCTAAGGATATTCATGATTTATTTCTATTAAGTACAAAGCAAATCAGTATCATTTTATGAGTTAACAGGAGCTTTTTCATTATTCTGAACTGTCATTTTACATATTTGTGAAAAAAGTTTTTTAGGAAAATTACACTAAATTAACCATGACAGAGGTACCCCATATCATACACAAGTAAATACTAGTAACTTCACTTATTCACAACTACTGGTCCACCCATCTTTAGATTCCCAGGGTCATTATACTATTCCATAATGGAGGCTTCTGCTGCTCCTCAGCGGAATAGAACCTCCACAAGTTCAGAGAGAACCAATTAACAGTATATTTAACAATTTATTATCCTGACTGTAACTGATCTGACTTGAGTGACTTCAGATCAAGATATCCCATTGCAAAAAAACCTGTCAATAACTAAGTAAAATTAAAGTCTTCAAGGAATGTTTTTAGACTCATATTCATAAAAGCTACAAGTTAATGAGACAAAAGAATCTCTTTGTTTTTTACAATCCTGAAAATGCTGCAAAGAACGGCTGGGGAAAAGAAATCAATACATAAATACTCAAACAGGAGATGAATTTTAGCAAACAGATCACTACATGAGGGGGTCAGCTCACGACATGCTATGACAGTATCAATACCTAATATCAAGAGCATGTTACTTCGGTCAGCCCAGGGTTTGAATCCAAACTGACCCTGGAACAAATCACATAACTTTTTAGAGCTTCAGCTTCCCAATCTATCAATAGAAATGCAGGGGGTGAATGTATGTTGTTAAGTATTTATCAATGCCTGGCACATAGTAAAACCCAATGTCAGTAACATTCCCTCCCTTTAAAAACAGCTCTACTACACTCTCACATTATAGGGTCAATCGGCAATATTATGTGACTTCCCAGACCCCAACAGTCAAAGAGTAAAGAAAATAAGGTAAACGGGTTATACAGAAGAAATGTAAAACTAAGGAGGGACTGATGAAAAGAAAAGCATGAACAGAAGACTGAAGATTCAGACGAAGGCCTAGAACAGACAGTGATTAAAAGTCCATAGAATGGAGAGGATTTAGTCTAGGAATTAACACCAAGAAAAATCATCATACTACGGTTTGAATACTATTTTCAATGTGCATGCATCTCCTTAAAATAGCTACGCTGACAATTCATTAATACATAAGGTCCATTTGGGCGAGTAAAAGATCATAGTGCTCTTTCTTATAGCATAACACATGGTCTCTATTAAATACTTATGCAATCCAGGCCCACAATATTTCATATGCTCAGTAAACTCCATCATCCCTTCATTCAACAATTATTAAGCGACAACTTGTGCCAAATTCTCCGTTGAACACTAGGAATACAATGGTGCGTTAAGACAGGATAGCTGCCTTCACAGAGCTCACAATCTAGCAGTCTATTCATTAAATAACATGGACTACTTAAGACATTACTAAATTCTAAAAGTAAGTAAAACTTTTTGCATTAAACTGGAAAAGTGAGTTCAATTAACTGTTCCTAAACAGTAATAACATATTCGCTGTATTTAAAAATCTTAAATTTTTCCAATCAACTATGTTAGGTGTAAATTCTGGGCCCCATATTTTAAGCAGGACGGTTGACAAACCGGGTATAATGTGAAAAATTTGAAAACCATACCTCATGACAAATGAAGTTTTTGGCCCAGAGAAGAAAAGACTCAGAAGACATGGCAAGTGTCTTATATTTTAAAGAGGTAGTAACACAAGTTTGCTCTGGTTAAACCTGAAGCAATGGGTAGAAAGTTATATGAAGGTAGATTTCTGTGTCAATGTGAAGAGTTCTAATAATTCAAACTATTCAATAATAATTCAACCACATTACATTTCCATAATAATCTATACTACTCCCATACTTTACAAAACATAAATTTTCACTTAATCCTTGAAATAATCCAAAAAAATAACTGTTTCCCTGTCATAGTTTAGGAAACTGAGTCTCCAAGGGAGGGTCTTGCTAAGATACTGAGCAAAGGAGGTCTGGAACTCAAGTCCCAAATCTAATGGAACAGGCTATCTCAAAGTAATGTCTTTCCACGTCTAGATGTATTTAGGCACACACCAAATGGACAGCTGCCTGGCATGTTGGCCAAGATGCTCTAAAGCTTCGTCCAAATCCGATCCTTTAGTAATACCGGTGGTCAGTATAAAAACCATGAAAAGATTCAGTAATGAATGGTCCTCTAGAATGCAAGCTTCATGAGGGCAAAGGACCTCATCTTCCTTCACTGATCTATTCCAGTCCCTAGAACAGTTACTGGCATATGATATGCTGAGTAAGTATTTGGTAATACAAATAATACTAATCATACATATCACTACTACGTTATATATATGTATATATATATGTGTGTGTACATATATATATATATATATATATATATATATATACACACACACATAACATAGCACTATTAAGGACAGGACCTTGCTGAAGTATCCAGCAACTAAAAATTCAGATAAACACACACTTGATTCTTAAAATTGCATCACACACTCAAAATTGCTATCTGAAGTCCTGAAACTTAACCTAATCAGTTTTCAAAAACAATGTCAATTGCAAAAAAACAAACAACAATAACAAAAATGCAAACCTTCTGGCAAACCTAAAATATTTTAATTAAAAGTAAAAGGCAAGGTCTTACAAGAAACTGCATTTGGTGAAATGAGTTTTCAGCATTGACAGACCTTTGCTTAAAGCATCAAGTAGCATTTTAAGTGTGCCTACACACTGTAAGAATAAAGAGATTTGTACAGCTGCTTTCACTTAAGGACAAACTCACACCCACATCTCTACTTGAATCCCGTCTTGACAAATATTTACTAGGCTGACACTTCAAAGTGACCTGCTAATTTTACAGGTATATGTACTGAGATTCAACGTAACTTCTACTTAGAGGTACTTGCATCCACTTGGCATTACTGAAAACTAAGACCAATAAGAAAAACACAACCAACGAAAACATCGTTGTTCAATACCCTAAACTCTAAGACCTAGAATTTCCAGACAGCTCAAGGAATAGAACCTGCGAATATTCAAAAGTTATTTTTAATTCATTTTGCTTAACAGGTATGCATAGATCAATGCTCACACTTTTTCTGAAGAATAGAATTATATAACAAGCAAGGTATAACAACTACAGAAAAGATTTACTCCAATTCCACTAGATTAAATTATACCTTTTAAAGGTTTCTAAACAAAGACCGTGATATTTAAAAATATAGCAAAATTTAAAGTAAACGTAAATAATAATTTAATATAATAGTAAACAGTGTAATACCGTGAGGATGTACTAGACCACTCACTTGGTTACACCAATTAATTATACGTTATTAGCAACTGGGTGTCATCACAAACCCACAGTGAAACGACAATCTTGTCATTTTTCCCTTGTTAACACTTAAAAAACCATTCCACGCAAGAATATCACAAAATGGGCATCTTCCTTATCTTGAGAATTTAGAACTATAAGTTTCCACATAACCTTTTTTCACATATTAAAAGAATAAACTTTACAGAAAAGCTGCTTTTTCAAACGCTGTATTCATCACCTGCAACATTTGCAATCCACATCTAACTCTGACATCAGCAAGTGATTCCGATTCTCCTTTACAGTATGTGGATCCGTTCCTAAGTCTCCAAAGATGAAACCTCTTCAGAGAGCTTTCAAAATTATGACAAATTAAACCACCTCTAGGTTTACCCAAAGAAACTGCTGGAAATGCAAAGAGCAGTTGAGAGAAACCTGTTAGTATGTTAATGCAACAAGTTTACAACTTTGAACTCTTTCTTCGAAATTTTCCCTGCCGGAGCGAGGAGAACAACTCTGCTGGACCTGTTGCTTTGTCCCTCCAACTCACTAAAAGGTGTCATGGGCGCGCGAAAACGCCTCTCCCGCTTGAAGCCCGGTCTGAAGTTGGGTTTTCTAGCGCCGGTTGCAGACTTCGGCAGCTCTGAAGAGGCCAATCACTACTTTCTCTGCCTCCTGGGGATCTGGCCAGCGCAGCAAAAGACGAACGCACAGGGGGGCGGACTCACCTGATCACGGGGCTGTAGGGGCTCCGGGAGCGGCGCCAGCTGCTGCTGCTGTAGGGGCTGGGGGACACGTCGCCGCCCCGCTCGTAGGAGCTGTGGCGACTGTAGCTGGGGGAGCGGCGGCGGCTGTAGGGGCTCGGGGAGCGCGGCAGCCGCCGAGAGTACGGGCTGCTGCCACCTCCTGCCGGGCTGGGGGACTTGCGGCTCCTCAGGCTCTGCGAGGCCCTGTGGGACACTGGGCTGTCGTCCCGACCTCCCAGCGGGCTCAGGGACCGCTGCCGCCGCCTGTAGGCCTTGGGCTCGCTCTTGTCCTCCCGGTAGGCCTTGGGCGGCTCCTTGTAGGCCGAAGGCGGCTCCTTGGACGACTTAGTCCGGCTCCGGTGGGCCTTCAGGTCTCGATCTTTGCGGCTACTGCTGCTGCTAGACGTGGCCGAGGCGCTTTTCCGGCGGCCGCCGCTGCTGCTGCTGCTGCCGCTCTTGGCGGCCTCGGCCCGCTCCTCGCCGCTGTGGCTGTGGCGGCTGCGGGACTTGGAGGCCTCGCTGCCGCCGCGCTGCCCGTCCCGCCGCCGGTGCTCGCGGTGGCGCTCCTTGCTGCGGCCGCTGCTGCTGCGGCGGTCCCGGCGGGGCCTGCGCTCCGACCCCTCCCCGCGCCGCTGGGTGCCGGAGGAGGAGGCCGGACTCCCGCCGCTGCCCCCCGTTCCCCCGGCAGCCGTCGCCGCCGTTGCCGCGCTGGCCCCCCCCAGCAGCAGCCCCTGCTCGGACTGGGAGCTCACATCCTCGTATTCCACCAGCGGGGTCACACCCCCGCCGCTACTAGCACCGCCACCGCCGTCCTGCTGCGGCTGGGGCAGCGAGAAGACCCGACGCTTCTCCGCCTCCTGCCCGGCGCGGGGCCCGCGGCGCCGCTTCTGCCGCCCTCCTGCGCGCCTCTTGCCTCTCGCCAGCCGCTTGACCTCCAGAGGGGGGCCCGGGCTGAAGCAAGAGGAGGAGGCCGCGGCGGCGGCGGCTGCGGCGGCGGCCGTGCCGGGAGCAGCCAGGAAGAGCAGAGGCGGCGGGGGCGGCGGCGGTTGCAGGAGCTGCGGCTGCAGGAGCGGCAACAGCAGCGGCGGCTGCTGAGGGGACAGGAATCGCCTCCGCTTGCGGCGTTCCTCCAACTTCTTCTCCGCCCAGCTCAGGCCCCCGCCTCCCCCCAGCGCCGTGTCCGAGCTGCTCGGCATCGCCTAGAGCCCGCCGCAGAGCGCGGCGCGGGTGCGGCCTCCTCCCGGGTCAGATCCTGGCCATCTCCCCCGCCGGAAACGGGAACTGCTGCGGCGGCGGAGGGACACCGAGCACCAGGGCTGGCCAGAAGACGCGCCACGATAATCCGGGTCAGGACTCGGGTCCCTGGGTTCCAGGTCACAGTCGGGTATGCAGCGGCCTCCGGGCCTGAGGGAAGCAGGAATCCGGGTGGCAGAGCTCGCGATCGTGCTCGTCGTCCTATTCTCAGCAGCAAAAACACCAGATGCGCCGGGCGCTGACCTGCGGGGGAGTCCGGAGTCCTCCAAGTGCCCCCGGGGGTGGGGGAGCGGCCTCGGCCGCGCTCTCGGCTCGGGCAGCGCAACGCGGAAGTACCACCTTCGTCTCCGTTTCACTCCATCGCACCCTGACGTTGGGTGCGAGTTCAGGGGAGGGGAGTGGGCGAGACAACAACACGCCTCCGCCGCCGCCTCCTCCGCGTCGACGTCGTCCTCCTGTGGTGGCGGCGACACACGGCGGGCGCCTCGGAAGTGGCCTGGGCCTGACAACAACTCCCGGCCTAGGGCCTCGCGCACTCTGCCGCCCGCAGGGACGGGCGGCGGGGCGGGGCGAGGCGGGGGCGACCGGGCTGCGGCTCACGGTTGGGGCAGCGAGTGTACGGGGCTGGGCGGGGGGCTGTTTCCGGGGAGATAGGGGCGGGGGGGAAGTTTCTGAGCCTGTGGCGGTGGGTACGGGCCCTGACTTTCTTCTTCCTTCGCCGCCGCCGCGAATAGAGGTGGCGGAGCTCCCCTTTCCTCTGCTCCCCCCCCCCCTCCACGAGGAGGCTCCTGGTGTGCGCGGCCGGCCCCGGCTCGCTCCTCCCCTTCCCTCTCCGATCCTCGTCAGGAGGAGGGAGGGCGACGGGACTTGCTGGTTGGGCCCTAACCTCCACAACCCCTCCTTCTCGCCTCGCTCTTTCGGCCTTTCCCCTCGGCCCTGACGCAAGGCCGGGGGCGCGCACGCACGTCACGCTCCGAGAAAGCCGAAGGTGAGTGGTGTTGGGGCAAAGGAGGCGGGAACAAAGTTGCCGCGCAACACCGTGCTCGCTCCCGCCAGAGACGGGCGTGCGGGCCGGAAGTGGCGTAACGTAGACACGGCTTCACTTCCGGTGAGGATGGGACTGTGTGAAGAAGGGTTAAAGAAAGAGGATTCGTGCACCGCCCACTGCTGTCGCTTCAGTCTCTTCGCAGTGATGGCACGCCGGTCGTGCCTGTTGCGTCCAACGCGCAGTTGCACCGCCCGCCTGTTGAAAGGTCACGGCAACAGCAAGAATTTGGGGACTCATTAATAATGCCGTTAGGGGCCTTCTGGGCTGGGTAGTTACCCATCATGTGCCCTCTGCCAAACCCCGGGGAGAAGAGAGGGCACCCCGCAAAAGAAGGCGGAGGTGGCATTGGTTAAGCTGTCTTACCTACACTCAAGTTTGAGGCTCCATCTTAATCTAAAAACACACTTGGGAATCACAGTCTCGAGCTTTAGTAACACTGAAATTCACTTAAAAAAAAGAAAAAGCCTTTAATTCGGGGAGTAAATGAAACGTCAAAAAGGACAACTGAAAATCCCAGAATTACTACCAGCAGCTTCAAGTCAAAATATTTGCTCAAATGGAGGCTGCCCTCTCCACACTTCACCCGCTTTCTCCTTAATATCTAAACCTGTGGAACCACTAAACGTAGCCATTCAGTGACTTCTTGTCTCATTTCTTGCCTTGCCAAGCTTTACCTTTCAGAGATAGACTGGGCTCATAGGATAATTGAATTAAAGTTTAAAAGGGTTATTGGCTCTTAATATGCTTGAAATATCTTACTTTTTTTTTTTAAGATTTTATTTTTAAGTAATCTCTACACCCAACATGGGGCTCAAACTTACTACCCTGAGGTCAAGAGGCCAGTGCTTTACCAACTGAGCCAGCCAGGTGGCTTTCGTGTGCCTGAAAAGATAATCTAAGCAGTCCACTCAAAGACCACATACAGGAAGCCCTTTGCAAGTTTATTTTTTCAGATCATCGGTTGATTCTTAGTTCCTAAACACTTGGTACCATCCATCATTCATGCCCTAGTGTAAATATTTTTAATTGGCTTGACATCCACTAACACTGTATTTCAGACTGGACTAATTGAAAAATCAGACTTCAGTGAAAGAATGAGTGCAAAGGGTGTGTGTTTGCTGAAGGATAAAGGAGGAGGCAAAGCATTGCCCAGGAAGGTAGACCTGGGTGGGCCACACAGTGGGGCCTAGTGTGCAGCCAGCAGGAAGTGGTAAGGGCATTGGGAAACTGAATAGAAAAGTAAGGGGCAGGGTGCCTAAAACAAATGTCTCCTTGGTAACACTTAGTGAAGATCTTATAGCCTGCTAAAGACCATTTAGCAAGTGGCTTTTTCCAAAAAATAGGATTGACCTCTACTATCATTGTACTTTGAAAAGCATGGAGTAACACAAGAGGAGAGCAAAATAAGAGGTTTATTTAGCAGTTTCTCAAGTCTCTAACCAATTTCACTTGAGAATGTCATCTATACTTGCAGAAAAACAAAAAGCGACTTTGACCCATAATAAATGGGCAGCTTCCGGGCCAGGTTGCAAACAGAAAAGATGTACTAAAATATTTTTAGTGGGGTTTTACTGCCCGCATATTTCTGCAAAGATTCTATCTTGGGAAGGATAGAAAGAAGAGAAAGAAATGAAGCATTATGAGCTCCTCAACAATACCTGCCTGCATACATTGAAATACTAATAATAGAGTTCAAACTAAAAAAAAAAAAAAAAAAAAAAAAAAAAAAAAAAAAAAAAAAAAAAACACAAAAAAAAAAAACTTTTTTGTG